>NW_004524698.1:2952469-2978212 GCF_000260255.1 Octodon degus
AAAAAAAAAAAAAAAAAGAAAGAAATGAACAAAAGATTGAAACTGAAGACCTTAAGTGCTTGTTTTTTTGCCCGTTGACCAGATAACTAGATCTGCATTATCTATGGAGCATGGGGTTTTCATTATTTTTACCTAAAGACATCTCTTTTTGGTAATGACAAACATGTGTTTGTTTTTTTTTTTTTTTTAAGTCTGGTTTTTCTCAATACACCTTTATTTTTATTTATTTTTTTTTTAAACTTTATTTTATTTTTAGTGTGTGTGTGGTCAGCTCAGCCCACCAGGGGGCGGGGCTGGCTGGCATGTGGTGCTGGGGATTGAACCGGGTCTGTGCTTTTGCTTAGCTTAGCTTGTTCTAAGTAGGTGCTTTAGATCACTGAGCCATCTCACCAGCCCCTCAATACACCTTTAATGGTTTTTAAATTTTTCATATCTGGTCAAGTTGAGATTTTTAAGAACTTCATTTTTAATTTGTAATAAAAGTTTACAACTTGATTTTTTCAAAAAAGTCAACAAACTGCAAGCACCTGTTAATAAAGGTCTAAAAAAAAAAAAAGAAAGAAAAGAAAAAAAAGAACTAAGGCAGAGGGACAGTCTCTACCTAAGGGTAGCTTAGGTATCGCTGCTAGGTGGAGGATTTATGCCTGGAGCTCACTGCAGAGCTGTCACACCTCCTGCAGGACCCAGATCCTACAGCGAATCCAATAACTGCTCATAGGAGTGGAGAGGGAGGGAGTGAAGGCAGGCATGGCTTGCGGGGGTGAATAAGTGTCCCTATTTTAAGAGTCAAGAGATGCAAAAATGAATCTAGTATATCCCTTGCCAGCTTTGTAACCTCAAGCACACAACTTCTGAAACCCATTCTTTCAGCTAAAAGATATGACTCACACTTCTCATGGCCCCTGGAGGACCCTTGTCACGCTACATAATTAACTGTAATTGTACCCGTGCTGTGCCAGCCACACCAAGAGGCTCAAGCATCTATCTTGCTCATAGCTGTGCCCTTAACAGGCCCTGGGCACAGCAGGTACTCAGTACCTCCTGATCAGCACACTTGATCAGAAGGCGCCATCACAGATCCTAGGGCTGCTGAGGACACTTGTTGGCATGCTACCATGAGGAACAGGAGGCCAGACAGTTGCCACAGTGGAGGGTGCCCAGAGATGAGACCCGGGAAAGCACTTCTGGAGCAGATAGCTGGGAACACAGCAAACGTATATGCAGTGGGGCAACCTCGGGAGTCCCGGCTGGGGCGCCCTCCGTCCCAAGCTCCACACACACATAACAGCCTTTGCCTTACCAGTTGCCTGAGGACAGGGTGAAGAGAACCCAAAACAGCGTGATTCCTGCAACACTGGGAGGACAAACAGCTATTACAGAGATTTTGTTCTAAAAATAATAATAGAATTAAGAAGCACAGTGACCACCATTGTCTGCATGAAATACTAACAATGTTAAGAAGCAAACACAAAGGTTTTGTTGTTGTTGTTGTTGTTCCTTGTGATTGATGACCATCATGGTACTTGTTATCTGAGGGAGAAAATTGCCTATCTGCTTGGGTAGCTTGTTAAAGAATCAGAAAGACATTGATATTGCATTTTCTTGGATTGACTTTTCAGAATCTCAGCCCCCACCTCCCACAATGTTCCTTACTTGTTAAAGAAATATGAAATGCCCTCTGTACTGGACAGGTTGTCTGCTATTAACACTTAGGACTCCACACAAGTTGTACGTGGGGAGAGAAGTGGGCATCACATCCCACTAACATGCTTCTCTTTTCTTCTAGTATGTGTCCAACAGACGGGCCATCACCCAGAACACCACGGAGCAAGGCAGCTTCCACCCTCACCACCTCCCCCACCATCACCGCCACCACCACCGCCACCACCACCTGCGGCACCATGCCCGCCCCCACCTCCTCCACCACCAGGAGGTAGGGCTGCATGCCACCCAGGTGACGTCCTGTATGTGCCCCTTGTTCTCATGCCAGTGGGAAGGCCACCTGGAGGTGGTAGTTCCCCACCTGCGGCAGATCCACAGGGTTGACATCCTCCAGGGTGCAGAGATCGTCTTCCTGGCCACAGACATGCATTTGCCCGCACCAGCGGACTGGATCATCATGCACTCCTGCCTCGGCCACCACTTCCTGCTGGTGCTCAGGAAGCAGGAGAGGCATGAAGGGCACCCCCAGTTCTTTGCCACCATGATGCTGATCGGGACGCCCACCCAGGCTGACTGCTTCACCTACCGTCTGGAGCTCAACAGAAACCATCGTCGTCTCAAATGGGAGGCCACCCCACGGTCTGTCCTCGAATGCGTGGACTCAGTCATCACTGATGGGGACTGCCTGGTCCTCAACACCTCTCTGGCCCAGCTCTTCTCTGACAATGGCAGTCTCGCTATAGGAATCGCCATCACTGCAGCAGAGGTCCACACCACAGAAGCCGAGATGTGAGGCCAGGAGATGCTGGACCTTCACACACAGCCATCGAGAGACTCTAACAGGGCACCCTTGGCCTCCAGACGCCAGGACACCAGACTCCTTTTGATTCTCTTCTTTCCAACCTTCCTGGATTTGTTTTGTTTTGTTTTTTGTCTCAGGTAATTTGTTGTATTTAGTGTTTTTGTCTGCCATGGGCATTATATTATGTAAACATCCTGTGATTCAAGATCTTGTTGTGATGTCGTCCTGCCTTGTTGGTATAGTTTTGTAGAATGTTTCTAAGATTTGATCAGAGTAGCTATTTCCTGCCCCCCACCCAGTTTCTTTCTCCACTGCTTCTCAAAGGAACAAAAGCCACTATGATCATAAATAGGCTCAGCTGAAAGGAGATTTAGCAGCCAAATAGTTTCTTCCTTCTTTTTCCTATCAATTTCAGAGAGAGGTAAGGCAGCCCTGTGTGAAGGCAGTGAGCCTGAGGAGGGTAACTGGCCAGATCTATGACACATCATGTTTCAAGCTAGCCAGGCATACCTGATGTCTTCTCAGAGCTCAGGGTTGAAGCCAGGCTACTGGGACACAAGAGGACAGGGTCTCTTCGGCAGATAGGCAGCGACTGCTATCAGGGCTGGGGAGCAGCCAGATACCAAACCATCTTCTATCACTCTGGTGGCCTTGCTCCCAGCCCAGCCCAGCCCATTCTGCTCTGAAATCAGAGTCCTCACATTCCTGGTGCTTTCTTGGGGGGGGGGGGAGTCCCTTTGCTGTTTGTTGAGCAAATGATAGAAAAGGGTGGGCAAGTGGTAGGGACAGAAAAATAAATAAATACATAAATTTGGCCTTACCTTGAGGCCACTCCCTCTTCAGAGTTATGAAATCCACCCATCCTCCCACTACAGTCATGCCCTCTTACACCAGGTGGAAGACCTGTTTTATTCTTGATGCTTCCTAGAGCAGGACCACAACCGGGCACTGAACACAAGAACATGTGGGGTCACACCAGTGACCCTGGACAGGGACGGCTGACCCCGACTTTCATGCTCAGGTACTTCCCTTTCCTTTCCTTCTAAGATGCTTGGTGGCCCATTCAGCAGGAAAGCACCACACCCACATGCAGCTCGGTACTCTCCTGGGCTGAGTGGTCTTTTGGCACCCCATTCCCACACCTCAGCCCTATTAACTGGGTCAAGTAGTGTGTGCTTAGTGCTTAGTGTCCAGTAGATTGCCCTGGCTGGCCATCAGCAATCTTTTCTCCACCTTGAAGGTGTTTTCCTGAAAGACAGCACTCTCCCCGCAATGACTAATTCTGCAGCCATTCTTGCTGTTGCCCCAACCAAAGCACTAGAGAGAGGTCCCCGTGGATAGAAGATTTGACAACAATCCCTTCCACACACCCAGTAACAGTCCCTTGGACCCTGGAACAGAGACTTTATTCTGTCAGATTCCTGTGCAGAGACAACACATCTCGCTCTCAGATTTAGGCAAAAATCAGGCTCTGCAACCTCAAGACAAGGACTGCATGCTGCTCGCTACCAGACACACTATGCCCGGGTACCAGCTCCTGGCCTCCACCTCAGGAGAGGCCCAGGAGCCAGCAGGCCCCACAGGTACAGACTGGCCAGTGCTAGGAAGGTCCTCCCACTTGGCACGTGCTAACCCCCGGCCTTCTCCTGCAGCCCAAGACCCACTCGGCTGTAAACGTGGTACCTCTGGCAGCCACAGTTCCTCTCCTTTCTTCTGATACTCAGAGCCGTTTTGAAAACATTTGTATAGCATCACAGTGAGCCAGATAAAACCTCAAGAAGAACATGTTTAACCTTCTCAGTGCCTCAGGTACCCTGTAGACATTGCCTTTGCCTTCTTGTGCCAAGTGACCTGAGCCAACCTGGGAATAAAATAACTTGAGGTTATTATTGTACACAAGATCATATTCTGAATAAGTGTTGCAGGATAGAACCTTCTGTTTTCCTTCCTAGACACCTGTGAAATAAAGATGAGGAAGTGTTTTCCCTTCCTGTGGTGGTGCTCCCAAGGAAATCTTTCTCTCCACATCCACATGTGTGGGACTAAAGAAGAAAAATTAAACTAACAGCAATGAATGAAGAATAGAAACTGGTAACAGAAGAGTCAGGTGGGGGGGAGGCTTTATGACTCCTAAAGTGGTCTCTCATTTGAGTCTCAGATTAATCCTCATCAGTATCCTCAACATACTGAAGAAACAGGTTCACAGACCTGGCATGACCTTCTTGAGGTCATGCATCAAATGGTTGGACCATAAATAGAACTCAAATCAATTAATTGCAAACTTGGTTTTCTCAGAATAGAAAGACTGACCAAAATATTCACAATCCATTTCCTCGGTGGGCTGTGAACCTGAGAATAGCCCTTGGTTGAGAAATAGGGAGGAAAAGATGGAGATTTGCTTTAAAAGCTCTGGTCAGCCTGCAGCAGGCTGGGCCCAGAGAGGAGATGAAGGACAAGCACAAGGAGTCATCAGTGTCCTCCACATGCCTTTTCTGTCTCTCTTCCTCAATTTCTGGACCTCTCTTAGATTCCCCAGAACCCCTCACAGATCCCTGGGATAGAATTAGCTTCCTTCACTATTAAGCCAAGGTGCTAGACTTGATGAGGACCTCTAAGGAATATTTGCATTTTAAAAGAAGAAATGGAGAGGCAGCCGCACTCACCAGTGAGAGATCTGTTGCCCATCTTTGAACTTCAGCCTCTGTGAGAACAATTCATCCAGGGCTGTAGCCAGAGGGCTGCGCCTTCCCCTTGAGGCCAAACCCACATAAATGGCAGATGGCAAATGGAGGTCAGACTGTACAATGAAGACTGTCTTTATCAATCTGTCCCCACATAAATTTATACCTGGTGCAAACCCCTTCCCTACCTATGATAACTGCAGACATCTATCAGGATAATAATCATGATAGCGCTCATGACTGCCATTGACTGAGAGTTTATTATATAACCCAGGGAGCTAACATCTTTAAATGTGTTATCTTGTGTCATCCCTGTCAGAAACATATGAAGCTGGTACTGTGTTATAGGTGAGAAATTCTCATGTGAGAACGAAGCCAAGAGAGGTTAGGTAACTTGGTTAAAGTCACTCAATTAGCAAATAGCAGAACCGGCTCCAAATTTCAGGCTTCTGACCAATATCAGCCATGTCATTTCTATGAATTTGTGGACCCAAGGCTCTGAAGAACTCAGACATAAAATCTGAATAGCATAGAATCTGTTTAGTGTTTTAGTACTAAATGTACCCTTTCATGTCCCTTTTTTTTCCAGTCCAAAACCCAGAGGTATACTAGAACTGGCTTGTACTGTGGTTGTTAAATTTTTAGGAGTTTTGCAAGGTGATTATGTACAGCCATTGTTAAAAAATGTAATTATGTAAATCTACAATTAAATAAATTATATTTAATGCAATGGTAATAAATATTCAAAACTCATCATTTTCTAATGTCCACGGTGTAAATTGTCGCTACCCCTATAACACACACACACACACACACACACACACACACGCACACACACACAATGCCAGTTGGTAGATATTTACCACACTACCATTCTACTGCCTAGAACTTGCTAGAGCATGGTGGGAAGAGGGCACTTTGGAAAGAGGAGCAAGACCTTGGGGACCATACTGACAGGGACACAGATGATGGTTAAAGAGCAAGTTACTGGAAAAGCACAAAACAGCTGAAAAGAGATTCTGAGGCTGCAAAGCAACTTCAAGAGATTCCCTGCCAAGAAGCACTGCTACACTGCCTGGACCCCCTTTCTGTTGCTTTTAGTGTGCAAATTTCTGTTTGATGGCTTTCTTTCACAAAGCCAGGCTTCTGGAAGTCCCAACCCCAAAAGAAAAACAAGGTTCTACAAAACTGGAATCTCCTGTCACCTGGTCTTAGTCCCCCTCCCAACTTCTTCCTTACATGCAGACCAAACCACAATCTAAAGGAAGGTTTTATTTTGAATTTAGATACTGTAAGCATTAAACATTTTACACATAGCAAGTGGTGGTTTTAAACATCACATAAAATGTGTTAACACAGAAATAGGACCCTGATATAACATGAATCTAATGAAGAAAAAATAATGACTCAAGGGATTTCACATCACAACAGAGCACCTTCCTTTCCTGCCTTGGTTACTGTGACATGAATTATAATACCTCAACTTGACTTGAGAAAGAACCATCTAACTGATTAGTAAAGCTCTGAGTGACTGTAGAAGACTGACATGTAGGTCACAAACTAAGAAGGGAAGACCCACCCTGGAAATAGCACAAGCTCGTAGCTTGTAGCCTGGGACAGAGAGCGAGAGCGAGAGCAAGAAAATAAGGGTGTCTGCACTTCTACTTTGAGAGGCTCCAGTCCTGGCCACGACATTTGGATGTTTATCTCCAGTTCTTTCAGGGTGGCTCTAGTACAGGCTCTTTGACTCTCTGACCCAGACTTGCAGGCTGCAGTGAGCTCCAGGCCTTTGACTTTCCTCAGGATCTTTTGTCCCCCAAAGTACAGATAGCCAGTTTATATTCTTCTAGGTCTGGTCTGATAGACAACAACTGAGACTCTTCTATTTCTGATTCTATAAGCCTACTTAGTAAATCTTTTGTATAATCATGAATATATTATATCTGTTCCTCTAGTGAACCTTAACTGATTGTTTTTTTTTTTTTTTTTTGATTGTTTTTCTTTACCATAACCCAACATAGACCCTGCAAGGTATGCCTCCTACTTAGGCAAAAGTCACAGGGCACTGTGGGCTCTACCTGGATGTGAGCAGACCCTTCACAGTCACCAGCCTGTGACTTTAATCCCAGTGACTTCCACATAAAGAATAGCATTAGTAAGGCTTGCTGAGGCTCCCACTTGGATCCCCCCTTCTAGTAGGAGAAGGAAACACAAACTGGGCGTCAGAGTTAAGCCTATAGTTCAGCTCCCAAAGCATCACCAGGGCAGTCTCCTAGTCAGATTGTCAAATTTCAGGTTACTTGTTCTGAAAGTTTTCTCAGGACTTAGTGAGCAACCATTATGTCAAACTGGGGAATAGCCAGCTGGAGAAACACTTCCTTGAACTGAGATCCAAGAATCTATTGTAGCTAAGCACTGATTTCCGCAATATCTAGCTATCACATGCATTACCCACATGGGTTAGAATTTGTCTTTTCCAATACTGTATGAAAAGATTTTACATTGAGTGTACAGTACTATGAATATTCCCTTTCCTCTTGTTTTAGGTGTGGAGACAAGAAAAAGAAAAGAAATTAGCAGGCAATTTCTTAACTTTACATTATGTCTATAATATTTTCCAGGCTTTCTTAAGATGTTAAAGACAAGAAGCAGCAGCAAACTTAGCATGCTACTTTATCTCTATCCTGTCTTCCATGGAAAATGTCATTAAATTGCATTTGACATTGTTTCCTTCAACCCTTTGGCATTGTTTTTTTTTGTTGTTGTTGTTGGTGGTGGTGGTGGTTTTCCCCACGCAGGCTACCATGCAACATGAGGGAATTGCAGTAACATGTCATCAGGGAAAGTGCAATTACCAGAAATTTATCAGCTGCCATTTTTGACTTATGTTTTATTATCTTCCTCTCCATTTCAATTTTGCCTCCATTTTAGTCATAACTGGATAAAAGAAAGAAAGGGTAGCAAAGATGAATAGAAGCCCTGGAAACTAAGTCACTGCCAGTACATTTCAGCAGCTGGTGCATTACTGAAAAAAGGGACCAAAGCTTTTCTCTCCGCATTGTACAGATAGAGCAGCCTTCACTGCCCCCATACCTCCCAAGGCCCCTTATCTCAGCTGTCCCCTGCCTCTGCCTGACAACACTGTCCCTGAAATTTACTTCTGGGTCTATCAGATCAGTTGTCAAAGAAGCCTTCATGGTTTAATTCTTTAATTTCAGGCCCCTGTTAGTTACTGCAAGATCAGAATTGAGCAAGAGTTCTAATCCTATTGCCTGTCAATTCATTTTAACCTCAATCTTCTTCTCTACATCCTTATTCCCAGAACCTGTTTCCTGCTTTCACAAAGGCTTAAAGAAAGTGCCTTGAATGGATCTGAGTGATCAAAACTGACCACATGGCCAGCATGAATATTCATGAGCCAGGGCTCTTTTCAAGCCTCTAGCCTAAGGATCATGCTGCACCCCACCAGGGCCCAGTTGTTCCCTCAGAACAGCCTCAAAGGCCTGCACCAAGGTTGCTTAGTGAGGCCCAACCTGACCCCACCCTGAGCTTACGGTTTGGTTACCAAAGTTCAGTAGGCCAAAGAATTACTTAGAGAATTTTATTTCTGTACCTCAGAACCAGAGCTTCCGATTCAGGAAAGGAGCCTAGGATTCTGATTTTTAACACTGTCCCTCACAGGATTCTCCTGGGGCATTTAGCTGTACAATAGGCTTTCAAATTTCCAGATAGGTATGTTTTGTCCAGGACCCACCAAAAACAAAGAAGGTAAAGTTGATAGGTTTATCAACTTACCTCTGCTGTGGTGTTGCAACAGAGAAACAAGCAGAAGAAAAAAGGGAAAGAGGTTTCATTATCTTGGAGGACTCAGAATTTGGGAAGATAAGGAATTCTCTGGACTGGAAAAAAGGGAGGCTGAGGATTGCATGGCCTTTTACCAGGGGTGGGGTGTGAGGGGGATGTTTAGGTACACATGAGGAGCTGACTGGGGCCTTCCCTGAGGTGGTGGGAAAGGTGACAGGAAATTGCACCCTGGGCTGAGTTGGAGAAGAAGGGAGAAGGTGGTCTCTGGGAAGATGAGCTGTTGTTTTTAAGAATTTCAGCCATATTGGATGACCACCATAATAATTCAGCAGTTCTTACTAGGGCCATAACGTATCAAAAGTCACCACGGGAAGATAGCTGCTGGCTTTGTAAGAGGGAAGGAGGCACAAAACAGGTGAGTGCAGAGGGCCGTGGCTGCATTCCAGTGGGGAAGGGGAAAACCAGAGTCCAAAAAGGACAGAGAGGAATATTGGGTAGGAGTCCTTCACGGCCATGTTAGAGGGAATTCATCATCTGTCACTGGGAATGGCACAGGAACATTGCGGGGACACAGGAGAAGGGAGAGGAGCTGGGCAGCCAGGTCAGGAAATGCCATCTCCTCAGCTGTGACAGTCCAACCAGCCCAACGTGGAACAAACGGTCCTGAATGCTGAGTGACACTCCCTACAGCCTAATGCTGATGAAGTGACTGCCACGGAGTAGCCCTCCCCCTGAACAGGAAAGGGCTCCTCCAGCAAATCCCACCCGCCCGGGTGAAGATGGTAATTCATATTTAAATCTCTGCTCCCAGCTCTGACAAGGAGCAAGCTAGCAAATCTCTGGGGAGGCACTCATTCATCCTGAAAATCTCCCCTGGCCCAGCGAGCAGGGGGCTCTGTTCCGGGCCCTCCCTGGAGAATGCGAATTATCAGATCTCCTACTCCTGCCGGCACTACGCCCCACAAGCCCTGCCTATGGGGTGAGGGAGAAAGAAATCACTGAACTAGTGCCTTATTAACCTAGAGGGAGACAAGATAGACTCTGCACTTGCCCTGCAAGGGGGCCAGCGGGAAAAGCATCTATTAAGTATCAAGGTTGCGGGCTCTGATTACCACCCAGCTAGAAGGTAATTGAATCTTCCATTCTCTCTGCCTCTTTCTGGGTTCCAATTTCACTCCCATCAGTACACAGGAGGGGGACATTTCCTGATTTTTAAATCTGACTTGGCAGTTTAAAAGTATTAACTTTTAAAAAGATGACATGGAACTCCAAGAAAATAACATTAATTTGGAAAACAAAGAATTACAATTACATGGATTCATGTGTGCCATAGGGAACATGCAGAGGAGTTTTTTGTTTTGTTTTGTTTTGTAAATAGAGCATTTCTATAAAAGTTGATTTTGGAGGCAATTCACAGCTACGCAGAAACCCTAAATCCCCATCCCTGAATGGCTAGGGCACTTCCAAGTGAGACATAGGTACTGACTTTACTTGTTTATTCAAGTCTGTTGGAAAGTTCTATAATTTCACCATTGGCAGGTCTGAGTGTAATTATTTTATGTTCTCCAAACTCCACTTCAGAAACTCTTGGGGCTGGGGAGATGGCTCAGTGGAATAAGTGCTTCCCTGGCAAGCATAAGGGCCTGAGTTCAATCCCTGGTTCCACAAAAAAAAAAAAAAAAAAAGAAAGAAAGACAGAAAGAAAAGAAAAAGAAAAAAGAAAGAAACTCTTAGGCTTAGGTCTTTCATTTTAAAGAACGGATGATTCTGGGAATTACAGATTTTAAAAAGTTGCACATGATGATACACACCTGTAATTCCAGCACCCTACAAAGCTGAGACAGGAGGATGGCAAGTGTAAGCTCCACATAGTCAATTTAGTGAGACCCTGACTCAAAAATTTTAAAAAATTTGCAAAAGGTCTGGGGTTATAGCTCAATGGGAAAGCCTTGGCTTCAAGCTCCAATACTAGCAGGAAAAAATCAAACTTTCTCAGAACATCCCAGACCAACTTATTTAAGGTCTATTGAAAGGCTATGGGCCTAAATATCTAGCTGTATCCCTTTACCATCCCAGTAATGGGGTATACTGAAGAGTAAAAAGCCCATTGTCACTGGAGGAAATTTAGAAAGGAGACTGTTGTCGCCAGACATGACTTAAAGAGGTCACCAAGAATGTAATGTTGCTGACTTCCATCCAGCAAAAGAAGTTTTAGAATACTTCATTAAGAGACTCAGGAAGGGTTCATTAGGCAGAAATCACAGCACACACTCCAAGAAGTGCAGGGTGGACAAGAAAGGGGGGTGCATTATTTCCTGGAATGGGGAATAGTCAGGCTTCTCTTAAGTGGGTGGAAACCATAGGGAAAAGTAACCCACACACCAGAAAGTACTGGGTCGTTTTACAAGTAAGAGCCTAGGTTTCTTTGATAAGTAATTTAAAATTATTTAAATTATTTCAACCTGTTCATTTACTTTAGGATCAAATTCCTGTTCTTTACTTTCTCAATTAAGTCAATTTATGGACTTTTGAGTGTTGCTGAGAAAAGTGGGCGTGCGACAGGTCTGAAAAGAAAGGAGTAAGACCTTTGCAGCGTTTTCCGGAGCTTAACCAGAGAGCTTGGTCTGGATTGCCTTCGGTGACTGCGAATGGGTTCCAAAAGTTGCAGCCTCCGTAAAATACACTTTCTACTTACAACGTTTTTGTCTTCTTCCTATCTTTCCTTTCTTCTGTCCACTTCAGAGACCACACACAGAGGACGAGGGTCAGTTACGGAATGGGTACAGGGGTGCTTAGTAAGATATAGGAATCTCGGTTTAGTTTGAATTTCAGATAAACCATAGCAAAACTTCATATAACTGTTATGGTTTGTGTCTAGGTGTCCCCCCAAAGCCTCATGCAGTCTTGGGGTGGCTTCTGGAGTTTGTGATTGATTACTGTTGGTGTGGATGCTGCACCTGCCCTAGGGCAGGTAATTTGCATTACAATGTAAGGGGGGAAGAGAAGCTAGCTGCTTGAGCTGCTGCTACTCCTCTTGAGCTCTCTCTTGCTCTTTGCTGCCACCATGAAAGGTTGCTCTCTGCCACGTACTGCTCTGCCTGGACCCAGCTGAATATGGACTGAAACCTCCAGTAACTGTGAGCTGAATAAACCTTTCCTTCCTTCAATTTTTGTGTCGGGTATTTGTCCCAGAAATGAGAGAAGTGTAACTAAGACAATAACCGTAACTCACATGATGTTTAAAGCATATTTACGCTAAAATAGTATTTAATGTTTTCTTACTACTGAGACAAAATACCCAGCACCTAAAGTTAGAGGAGAAAAGATTTCTTTCAGCTCACAGTTTGTGGAGCTTTCAGTTCATAGTCAGTTGGCTCCAAAGCAGAGTGGCACACAGAAGAGGGGCATCACAGAAGAGAAATAGTCCTTAGCAAGTAGTACAAGTGGCAGAACTTTTTTTGTCCCTTTAGATTCCATCCAGGGTACCTGCCCGTTGGGTGGTGCCACCTAGAATGGGGCACCCTTCATCCCAGCATCACATTCTGACTCCCAACATCATATCTTTTTATTCAATTATTTATTTATTGAGAAACAAATAGCAATGAGACAGTTTCAAACCCAATTAGTAGGACAGTTTCAATAATTAATACACTGCATATTGTTGTCTTTGTAGTGGCCAACACCATATCCTTAATCCCAACATCACATAGCCCAATCTAGCCACCTTCAAAACTCCCCAACTATGACTGCAAGAAGCTTTGGGGAGATATTAAGATACAAGCCATACAGTATTTATCTGAAATTCAAATTTAACAAATTTATTATGTTTTTTTATTTTCTGAATCTCACATACCCAGGAGAGAAAAGTATACACATTGCCTTCACTTTACTGTTGAAATAGAACGCTATTGAAGGCAAACAGTGGGTGGAAAGAATCCTTCCCAGTTAACTCAGCCTCTGATCTAGGAAGCCAAAGGAATGGTATGTAACTTCTGACTACAAAGCTGTAAGGTCATGATCTTATATTTTCTAACTGATCACTTTTGGGGTGGAATTTGTCTCTGCATCTTGCAAGACAAGTCTGGCTTTTTAATCCTGGTCTCAGATAACAGAACTAGTTAGGAAGGGGGAAATTTAGAAAGTAGTCCCAAGTCTTTGTGCTCTACCAAGAGAAATATTTCAGGAAAAAAAGGTATACTTGAGCTATAAAGCATTATTAAATACCTACTGCATGTTGGGTGTGCTGAAGGATTCGAAGAGAAGCAAAGACATGGTCTCTGCATTCAAAGAACTTCTCAGTGTACTTGAGGCAAACCAAATGCACTTATGCCTTATAGTATGGTCTAGCAGGTCCTAAGCAGCTGCCCAGTAAGAGCTGCTGCTCTGTTTTGTGAACGTCTATGGACTTGGCCAATGATCAATGTGCTCAGATATAATAAGTAGCTTATTATTTTTGACAATAGGAACATCTTGATGTAGGTTCCCTGAGCCCAATTCTAATAGGATAATGCACCAAACTCTGGCTGCTCCTGCGCACAATGCAGCTGCACATTACAGAGGCAAAACTCCGATTTTATGTCGGTCTATAAGCAAGCTTGCCCATCATACCCTCTGGAGACAGAAGAAAATTCTTACTGGAATGTGAGCAAATCTCTCTGAGAAAGGATCTCTCTACTATTCAGCGACATTTGTTCAGAGGAATCACTGTGTCCAAGCCATCTTTTCTGGAGCAACTGGCCTTTTATACCTAAACATATAGAAATATGCAAGATCCATAGACAATTTCCCAATAGCATCCTGTAGCCTAACTCATACAAGAAAGAGTTAGTAGAAGATTTGAGCTGGTACACTTGAGGAGTGGGGTGTCAGCCGTTCTGCCTGAAGAATGTTTCTTTTTTTAAAAAAAATTATTTATTTATTTATTTATTGTGTGTGTGTGGCCAGCTCAGCCCACGGGGGGGGGGGGGGGGCTGGCTGGCATGTGGTGCTGGGGGATCGAATCGCGGTCCACTGTGCTTTGCTAAGCTTGTTCTAAGTAGGTGCTTTAGACCACTGAGCCATCTCTCCAGCCCCCTTGAAGAATGTTTCATCAAGGGAGAAGAACTTCAGATTGTCACTCAAGAACATATAAATAATGTCCTGAACCACTAGCCCATTTTATCCATGGAACAGCAATCAGCAAACTTCTTCTCTAAAGACTAGATAAAATATAATTCAAATTTTGTAGACTACCTGGTCACTATTACAACTGTGCAATGTAGTATGAAAATAAACTTAGATAATATATAAATTAATGGTACCTAATGTGCTTCTTTTTTTCTTTTTTCTTTTTTTTTTTTTTTTTTTTGGCAGAACTGGGGATTGAACTCAGACCCTTACACTTGCCAGGCAAGCACTTATTCTACTGAGCCATCTCCCAGCCCCCCTAATGTGTTTCAATAAAATGTTATTTAAGAAAGACAGCAGTGTTTTGGATTTAACTTGTGGGCTATCATTGGCCAGCTTCTCAATTAGAACACATAATAGCTAACATTCAAACAGAGGTAACAGGGTTATTGATTGCTGGAAGTAGCAGAAGGGGTGCACTCAAGAAGAAAGGGGATGAACAGAAAAGCACTGAAGAATGAAAAGAATAATATAAGAACTTAACGATGTAGTTCTACAATTCCATAATTGTTCAGAGATGTGGCAGAGTAACTGCAAGCCATAAAGGTATTCCGAGCTTTCTCCCAAAAATAAAAATGAAGTCAGAGCCCTGTTACACTCTTAATCCAGGTATTCACTTCCTAGATTCTATAGGAGCAGAGCAGACTACCTCAAGCATTACTTGATAGGTTTTTTGGCAGTGCAGTAATGAGACAGAAAAGATAAAAGAAGCCTTTATTAACTCCAAAGACATGGAGAGGATTGAGGGCAGATGGGCAGGTATACCCTCTAGCCTGAGAGAAAGAAAGCTGGGGCTTTTACAGACTTCTGTTAAGGGTAGAGTTTGAGGGGAATGTTTAGAAATGGCTGAGGAGCTGATTGGGGTCTTTCCTGTGGGGGCAGGAAATGTGAAAGGAAATTGCACCCTGTTCGGGCTTGGAAAAGAAGGGGGAGGCGGCCTCTGGGAAGATAAGCTGTTGCTTTAAGGGCTTCAGCCCTGTTAGATGATCACCATAATCATTCAGCAATTCATACTAGGGCGAAACCTATCATTACTCATACAATTTCTCTTGAAATAAATGATGAAGGGGCCCTTCAGTGTGATAGTGACCCATCCTTAACACCAGGACACAGTCTTGATTATAACCATGAAGGGAAGAATATTGATTGGGACTCCTGCAAGTGAATTCTCTGAGACAGAAGGCAGGCAAAGTACCGGGCCTATCCTGAGAAATCCAGTTCATCATGAGAGGCTATCTTTGGGAAAGGATGCTACTGTAGTGTATGCGACTGCTCAAGTATCTTTGTTACTTTGTATCCAGAATTTATTTTAACTAGCTATGACTTCATCAGGCACAACAACAGACACAGGAACAAGAGTTTATTAAAAGAGGGGGTTTGCCGCTCCATGCAGGTCACACAGGGAAGCATCAAGGTCAGTCAGGAGCACAGGGATGAGAGGAAACATGAGCAAAGCCTAGCTGTTGCTTTCATAGATGGAAGTGGGGAGGCAGAGTGAACTTCTGAGCAGGTGCAGGGTTAGCTGATTTGGACAATGGGAGCCAGCCTACAAAAGCCCAGGGGACTGAGAATTTGTGGGACTGCAGGCCAAAGAGGTGCTCCCAGGCCAGTGGTCTGCTCCCTCTAGAAATAAGTGAACCCTGGGAAGGACAGTATGGTCCCCAGATTTACAAGGCCCCATGATGCCAATGCACCATTAAATATTACAAATGAAAAACATAGCTATTATGTCCCGTCTCTATGAAAATGTTTGCTGTAAGTGTCTCGACAGAAGAAACTAGATCCTAAAAGAATCTTATTCTTTTGGAGGTTTCTATGCACTGAAAGAGTCGTTATCTTTATAGAAAATTCTCCCTTCATACTTGGCTGGCCAGACAGTGCTGGCTGAAGAATGAGGCCCAGACTGAGATGGGGGGGGGGGCAGCAAAGCTCAGGGACAAAGCAATTCACTAGGCAGAGCTGATCAGCCTTGTGAGAGGTGTCCCCTGGATCGGGCAGCACGCCCTAGCTGCCCAGCGGTACACAACAGCCCTGAGTGTGGGCCTCCTGCACACATAGGAAAGGGAAGTACATCTGCCAAGGTTGTTGGTGGCAGACAACAAACTCCTTTTTAGCTAGTTCAATGAGAAGACGATATCCAGTCATTTACATGAAAGCAAGAGAGCCACACAGTACAGAAGATACATAGTGCTGCACAGGATCTTCTCATAGAAATGCCACTGTTATGCCCCTTCTGCTGGGCACTATGGTGCAATGCGCCAGACACTAGGGTCTGGCCCAGAAGAGCAGCTGACCCTGCCACCAGGCCTGGCAAAGGTCAAAACCCTACATCATAGGATGAGTCCTAACTGCCAGGGAAACTGAGGAATGTTGGTCTCAGATTTCTGGCTCTGTAGTTTAGAAAGCCACACCGGAAAGTGATTGGCCCTGGGTTAAACAAGCCAATGTACACTACGTGCCACCATCAAGAAGGACGTATTTGCAGTTCTAAGAAAAGAAACAGGAATTAGAATCAACTCCCACTGAGACAAACATGGAGTTTCCTTGGCCAGCCCCATGTTCCTGTGGGCTGGAGAACAATAGTTGAATCATTGGAGACAGAAGCAACAAAACCTTTTTAAGTAGACAGCATTTTGCCAACAGACATATTCATAATGCAATGAACTAAATCACATGCTAAGTGCCACATATAATATTTATCACTTTAAGGATCCCGCTGTGACTCCTTCAACAAAGTGAATAACCATCTTTCTCTCTTTCATGTGAAACTGAATTTAATATATTGAACTTTTTAAAACCAAGGCACATCATCCCATTGGAGCCTGTTAGAAGAAAGGAACATCACAAATCTCACAAACGGAAGTCATAAAAAGTCAGTTCTCACATAACAGGCGTAAGTGCAAATGGAAACTGGCACCCACTGTGGCCGTCATTCAATAGCTGCCTTCCAAATTAAGAACTGGAACTCACCAGTTTGGACACAGAGGGAGTGAGCCACAGGAGCCTAGTACCTGGCTGCACCGGCTTAGTAGCAAAAGCCCTGCGGGTTTTAAGTCGGCTGCAGACTGTGGGCCCCTGAAGCCACATATGTGCTATAAATACCCAGCGTGGTGCTGGGTAGCAGGAATAGGTAATCAATGCTCTCATAAAAGCAGTGCGCAGATGGCAATTAACACCTCACACCGTCCCCAACATGCAAAGCAGAATTGCCAAGGCAGCAGTGTGGAGGGTGGGAGAGTTCCGTCCAAGCTTTGGCTCCTGTTTCTTGTTATTATTTTAAAATATTTTTGCCCTGAGAACTGCAGGCCAAAATCTGCTGGCTATAAAAGGTTTCTCTGCCCTCTGACTCTCATCTCAGCTCATAATGGAGATGGTTCTTAATAGATTCATGTACTCTTCCTCAATGCTTTGTCAAATAATAGCTCAGTCAAAGCAATAACAGGAGAGGAGTCCTCGCTGTCACATCTCCCAGTGCTTACCACGAGGAGGGGGCTTGTTTATTGCTCGGTCTGGAGCAGAATCAAATTATTTATGGGCCATTTAGATGCAAATGTATCATTCACTTAGCAAACCCGCTGCATATGCAGACAATTTAGCCAAACAATGGCTCTATAAAGACAACCCCTCTAATCTCTGAGTATCAACTGTGCCTTTCAGAGGGGATCTGGATTTTCTCTGAATTGATGAAACCTGACAAGTAATTTTTACCTAATGTTTAGATGAGCTGCTTCTCTCTTCACCATCTGTAGGTGAGAAATCCCATTTTCTGCTAGTGCCAAGGTAATGCAAAGTCTATAGAGGTAGGTTAAGGGAAAGGAGATTTTGTGCCCACAAGTCCGTTGCCACAGAAAATAAAGCTATTCTGATAGATCTGTTTGGTTGCTTTGAAATTACAAAATGTTTTCACTCAATACGCCCTCCATCCCTGGCCTGTTCATTTATGTTGCTCTAGCTCCTGAAGAAGAGGACCCTGAAGAAGCCTCAGCCATCTCTGTAGGAAGAAACAGTGCACCTTGCACATACACCCAGAAGGGATGTCCGAGTCCCTGTCCAGAAACTGCAAAAGAGCCACCAACGTTCCAACAACTCTCCAAATCAATGAAAACCACATTAAGGAAAAAGACACCAAATTTGAAAACTCAGCTCAGGCTGGAGTTCATTATCAAAATGTCAGCTTGATTCAGTTTCAGTCAACAATTGGGTGAGCAGGAGACAGAGAAGTAATAAGCACAAGAGGTCAGGCAGTAAAACAAAATTAGGCGGATTTTTCTGGGCTGGGTAGAAGTGGCTGAGGGACTGCTTTGCCCTTCGGGTGGGTTCAGAAAATCAGCCTGGAAGTACTGCACACTAATTTCACAAAGCCTTCGTGGCTTACTGTTGTGGTATACAGTGGGTAATTTTAGAAAAGATTTTTCTCTCCATGTGTAAGTGGAGAAATGACAACCTGCAGTCTGCCCATCTACAGGCTGTCCGTCAGTCTGGTCACTGGGAAGAAAGCACGCACTACATTTCCCGTAGTTATTGCTTTACTGGAAGACCCACCAATGCCTCCATTCAGTGTTCAGTGATGAAATGTCAGTGATGTGTTCCAGGAACACTGGGACAGTGCATTTTAAATCTCTTAAGGGAAAAAAACCAAGCTTCCTTATATTATTACCCAAAGAGGTTCAGATGATCTGTGAGAAAAAAAAAAGTGTAATCCAGGGTGCACAGATTCTGGTAAAAACCAGAGTGTGCCCTAGCAGGGAAGGATTTAGAGAGGCCTTTGTAAGAATAAAGAGAGGAAATTTAAGTTGGCTATGTAAGCTGTCAAGAATTATGACTGGAGGATAAATTTCTTTCTGTAGCTCATTGTTTCAACATGGCCCTGCTCGGAGGGAAGAGATGAGTGTGTACATTTTTCCAGCTGTTCTTTCTTAGCAAATGGCTTTCTTTTGGTAGAACAGTAAGTACGCAGAGCACTAGACAAGGTGTAGTCCAGGTCACAACACGGACTCAGTGCTGACAGCTCTCTTTCATACTACTGCTTTATATTAGCTCACCCAACTCTGTAATGGAACTTGCTTCAAGTGGATTGACCTCGTCCTCATCCACCCTCCTTGCATTCCCTGTCTGTCTCCACACATACAAGTCTAACATCATTTTCACTTCCCTACCCCTTACAACTATTTAAGAAAAACAGCCTGATGGTAGTTAAAATGTTTAAAAATTGTCAGGAGTGGTGGCAGACACCCATAATGGCACTAGGAGGTGGCACTGACTAGTAGCACTGCGGAGGCTGAGACAGGATGGTCACCTTGAGTTTGAAACTCACTTGGGTGACATAGTGAATTCAAGGCCAGCCCGAACCATATAGCAAGACCCTCTCTCAAAAACAAACATGCAAACAAGAAATGATGAAAAATGTATTTTGCTCAGACACTATTGCATTACAGGGCAGAGATTCCCATTTACAACTGAACTCAGTTTAGAATACAAGAAAAAGCAAAGATTTACAGCCAAGGCACAGGGTAAAGAGGGGGATAGAGGACCCAAAGTCCCCAAAAGGAGCCATCAAGAGTAGGGGAAGTCTTTCCAAGCTGCCCTATCAGGACTCTTGCTGATAGCAGCTCACCTGGAGGGGAGGATTCGGCTAGACCCAGAGAGCAGTGAACATCAGGAGCAGGGGCCCCACTCGCCTGCCTCAGCAGGACTGGTGCTACCTCCGGGAAGGGCAGATCCCACAAGGAAGACACTGAGGCACGAGGGAGAAGCGGCTTGGAGGAGTGGGACACAGTTAGGTAGAGGGCAGAGTCTAGAGTTCAGTCATCCAGGAACTAAAGCACAACTACTTCCATTGCAAGGTCACAAGCTTTACCAGTGGTGTGGCACGCACAAGGCCCTGGCTTCAGTTCCCAGCCCAGTGGATAGGAGAATTAAAAAGTCACAGTCGACGAGCTACCATCTTATCTTAAATTTGGGGCCTCTTCTCAGTCTTCGTTTTCCTCAAAGTCTGCCCCCTTTGGTGCTGTGGGTGTTCATGGGTTTCCATGGCTGCCCTGAGCACTCCACAGCGAGGCCCACTGGACATTGCAAACTCAGCAGACCTGAGGTCAACACTTGCCTGCACCTCTGATCCACACTGGGCTCCACTGAGCCTCCCAGTCCTGTGGTTTCTGCTTCTGGGAAGGCAGCACCCACCTCTGTTGGGCCAGGAACTCCAGCAGTGTCTTAAGCTCTCCCTTTTCCTCACCTCACTTTTCCAAGGCACCTCCCTGATTCTTCCTCTTCATCCCTGGTTCTCCAAAATGAGCCCCACATTTTGGAAAACACCACATTGCAAATGGCAGCATCTGAGGTCTCCAAATTACTATATAAAACACCCCACTGTGTGTCATGTCATACACTCAGCTGTCACTTTCATGCTGATGTTCATTTGGTTGAAGAATCCTGACTTCCTCATATTGAATGCATGCATTTTATTGTGAGAATGCCTCTTGATCTGCTTCTCTTTTATGTTACACTTAGTGTATTATAATTTCTGAAATCAGGAGAGTAGATTGGTTGTATTTTTTGTAACTATCAATTTCTGAGTGGGTGACAGATGCTATACTGTCTTATACCTCATATTTAATTTTTCTTTTCCAAGCCTGCTGATCCTTTTCTGATTCTTTTTTGTTTTGCTTTATTTTGTTCATTATTATTATTATTTATTGATACAGGGTTTCACTACACAGTTTGGACTCTTAGAGATGTTCCTATTTCTGGCTCCCCAGCACGGAGACAGGGTCTCACTATGTAGTTTAGGTTGGCCTTGAACTCATCACAGCTCTACTGCCTCACCCTTCCAAGTGCTGGGACTGCAGGCTTGTACCGCCACACTTGGATTTTCCCCAATTCTTACCAAAATACTGAAATAACCATCTGCACTCTCCCTCCAACCCTATATCCAACTTCTTGCCTCTCCAATCCCCACTTTGCATTGCTAGAAATCTTGACAGTCCACATTACTCATTTCTACAAAATCTTCCGTAGCTCCCCACTGCCTCTGAAACATCTCTGTCTAGTGCGGCACATAAAGCCATCACAAGGGGCCTTTGTTATTGCTCTATCCAGATCCGCATGTCCACCACACACCCTCTATCCTGTGGCGGATTATAATAGGAAGGATTTCTGAGCTGAAGATAATGAAGACTCTATTTTCTGAAAGGCAGAGTATCAACTTATAATGATGAAAGATTTGCTTTCTCCTAAGCAGGTTAACCCCGAGACAGCTTTGGATCCCTAACAGCCTGGAGGTGGTCAACAAGCTTTATTAACTAGCTTTTATCTGCCAGTCATTCACCCGCCCAGAACTTGCCACCATAAAGATTCAATCTTTCTTTTTCTTTTTTTTTTTAAATCTCTTTCTATTACTTCTCTACAAACCTAGTTTTTGTTGAAGAGGTGGAATCCCAATTCACCTGTTTGAGAACAACTCATGCCTGGTTGTCAGCCACGTACATGTGAAATGTGCATGATCATACACTTGTTCATTTTTTGCTTGTTGCCCTGTTTTCTATTACAAGGATTCATTGAAGCTAAGAACTTCTAAGGGCTGAAGAAAACCTTTTTCACTCTTGCATGCCAGTAACTGGGATTAACTCCAGACCTTTGCTTAAACTTTTCCTGCACCTGAGTGTGTTTCTCCACTATCAAAACAGCAGGCTAATGCTAGCTTCTAAGCTCTAGTGCAGGGGCCACCCTGCAGGAACCCTGTGTCCCCAGCTTCTATCTCCACTCCATTCCTACATGGTTTACCAAGTGCAGTTGGTGCAGCAGTTCATCCCTCAGCCCAGGGGAGGATTTCTGTTGCTTGCATAGCTCTCACCTTACCTAAGTGCCAGTTCCTTGAGCAAGGATTGTCTCACTTTTCTTTGTAACCCCTTTACTACCCAGAAATCTGACAGAACAGTTACACAGGAAGAGATTACAGAGTTGAGTGGAAATAGCAAACAATGTAAGGGCTGAAAACACTTCTGGAGAAAAATCAGGCAAGACAAGGGAAGGAGGACAGAACTGCTGTCTCAATACCTTCTTTTAATGGATCTAAATTTAGGCCTTAGACTCCCCCCAGGAAAGATCTCAGACATTCCCATCCCATTATTCTAATTGAAATTAAAAGCATGCATCAATAAAAGAATGAGCAAGAAATGCAGAGTCTTCTTTAAAAGCTACATTCTAATCCAATTCTGCTTCCAGAACCCTGCTCCAGGGCATGCCTTCACCTCCACTTCAACCCTGTAGCTCCTCCTAAGGGTATGGGGGAAGTCAGATGACTGATGCCCATGATGATGCTGATGTCCATGTTCCACTAGCTAGGAACAAGCTCCCACTGCTTCTGCAGAGGTGGCTTGGGGCAGAGATCTTCATGGGGGACTTCTCCCTGCAGCCAGGTATGATACACAGGGACCTTCTCTGCTCACACTCAACATCTCCATGCATCCTGTATGGGCTTCTTGGTAGTAGAACCCGAATGGATCCCACCCAGTGCAAGTCCCCAGCCAGTGCTGCCTTTTGTGTCTGGTGTCTCTGTCTACCTGGCCCACTTCCAACCTGTTTCTGTCCATCCTCATTCTCTACTTCCCTTCAAAGTGATTCTCTTGCAGCTCCCACTGGGACTTGTCAAGTGTCTTCTCTTTTCAGGGTCTCCATACAATCTCCTCTCCTTGAAATGCCTTTCCTCTTACCATTTATCTCGATAGTTCCTATTCTTCCTTCATGCCTTTGGAGATCTTTCCTGATACTTCTGAGTTGGAGGCTCCTGCCTGGTGAACTCCTCCGCTGTGAGGCTCCAATATCCCGTCACTCTCTGACTCTGGTCACACACATAGTGGCTTGAGTTTTTGTTTGTTTGGTCATACCAAAACTTCACATCAGATTTATTGGATGTGATGGTTTGGCCATAGTTTGAGTGTGTCCTCCAAAAATTCATATTGTAGAAGCTTGATCCCTTGTTTGCAAGTGCAAAGTGGTGGAATCATTACAAGGTAGAGCCTACTAGAAGGTATTAGATCATGGGGCATCCCATTCTTCAGAAGGAGTGAACGCTGGTCTCTCAGAGGGACTTAGTTCTCACCAGAGTGCATTTCTATAAATCAAGGTCACCCAGTGTGTTTCATCTCTTGTATGTGGCTGATTCCCTTTCTATTTTTCTGCCACATGTAACACAGCTAAGAATCATGAATCGAATGAACCTCCTTACTTTACAGAGCTCCAAGTCTCAAGTAATTTGTTATATTAACACAAAACAGAATAAGACACTTGATTGTAATTATTACCCAAAAAGTGAATAAAGTTCATTGTAATCAACAGGCATCAATTGTACCTCTCAGTTCTGTAGACCTGAGGGACAGCTAAGTGTCAGAGTGAGTAACTGAGGAGAACTCAGGGCTCCAATGCTCTCTGCCCACATGATTACTATATGAACAAATTACAGTATGAATGAATTACAACATATCCCTTGAAAAACAGTGGCAAAATGTAATGGCAAGCATTTTATTATCAAATTATATGTATGTTTTAGCTGATTTTAGTCATTTTCCTTCATTTTTATTGTATAAAAGTGAGAAAGTTTATTTCTTGTTTAGCATTGCATTTTTGCTATATATCTTACTGAGCAGTGAATTCTGAGAGCATTAATAAAAATCAATCTGTGATTGATGCTCAAAGAAAAATGGACTAGAAAGAAATTAATGATTAAAATAGTTACAAGTTAGTTTTAAAAGCTCATTTTCACTGCTAATGGAAAATTCAATAGCGTCAATACAAATTTCCTAGATATTCTTGCTGCCATTTCTAAATAACTTTTAATATTTTTTTTTCTTTTCAATAAATCTTTATAGTGAAGAGTTCAAAATTTTGGCAAACTTTTTTGGGACTTTTTTATTAATTTTATTGAGCAAAAAATTGCAGTGTGACAGCTTCAATACACATTGGTAGGAGAGTTATAGAAATTAATACATTACATATTGTTGTCTTTGTAATAGTCATTCATAACACAAGATGCAGACATGATATCATGTCCAAACACTATTAGTACAGATATTTTTTCTTATTGAATTAAGAGAAAGTATATATATATATATATATCCTATTTTGTATATGCAGATACAAAATTCTCCTTCATTTATATCACCTTTTTTGTTCAGTTTTGTCAGAGATGGGTATTCCACTGACATCCAAATATTGTAGGTACATGAATCCAGCAAAAACTCCAATATAGTCTAGTACTCCACAATAGTAGTATATTATTCACAGGACTGGCAATGTCCAAATCTGATGGCTTGAGCCTTCCACAGCTCAGCATATTAGCATGGCTTCACTTTTCATACCTCGTTTCTACACTTTTCTTCTGGATAGTTAAGACCAAGATAAAGCAAGACCTATATAATAAAAAAAATGTAACTTTTGTGTCTGACACAGTCAGTCAAATACCCTCAGGACCTATCCCGAAACCCTATACCGCACTATTTAGATCCTTTATCAGCGTCAGCCATGTGGAAGAGTGACAGCCATTGCTTGACCAATTTGCTCTCTGTGAAAGCCTAAGAGAATGTTTTCTCTCCATATGACTCTCTTTAGGCACATACTACATCACAATCACATTCTTCTGTGGCCCCACATTTTCCTTGATCAGAAAATTTGGGGCACAATTGAGCTATATGATGTTACAGTACAGGTTCTCCTATGTCCTGAGTCCTCACTGACCTTGAATGGCTAGGGCCAAAATCTTGGTTGTCCTTTCAACCCTTCTTTTACTCTAATTTTCGGTCTACAAACTTAGGTTGTTAACCTTCCAGAAAAGAAGCTTATTATTGCCCTAGAACATATGCAGGTGGGTTTAACCTCAATATCTGTCTGAGTGTCAAACAACTTAGGCATAAGATGGACATTAAAACAAACAAACAAACAAACAAACAAACATTTACTTGAGACACAGTCTGGCCATAATTAGTATGTCATGACAAGCAGTATGTATTTAGAAGACCAGAATGACAGGCTTTCCAAGCATGACCCCACTACTACACATTGCTTTCTTCTGTGCAGTCCCTCAGTTCACATGTATCTACTTATATAGTTAGTCAGGGGGAGGATACTACCAAGTAACTGCTAGCTTCAACAACCTGCTGATAGTTCTCAGGATCATTGCCTTACCCATCTTGTACACATAAATGTACGGCTTTGCCCCTGTCATGTTTCTCAGCTTTTCTCCTTTCCCTCTTTTTGTTGTCTAATCCTTGAGTTCTCATTTTCCTTTTAATTGTGTTATACTTTTCTATTTGCATTTCTTCTTTTGAGTTCTCATATTAGAGAGACTATATGATATTTACACATGTGGGTCTGGTTTATTTCACTTATGAGTATATCTTCAAGCGGGATCCATTAAATATAAAGGCTTTGAGTTTATCATTCTTTATCACCATTATATAAAATGTAATACTCCATTGTCTAAAAATACCACATCTTTTCCATCCATTCCTCAGGTGATGGGCATCTTGCTTGTTTCTAAGATTTGGCTATCACATAAAATCAGCATGGTACTGGCAATGAAAGAGACCTGAGGATCAATAGAATACATTAGAAGACGCTGAAGCCTCTACGAACAAT
>NW_004524698.1:2983833-3063197 GCF_000260255.1 Octodon degus
TTTGGGAGTATGGCCATCTTCACAATGTTGGTTCTTCCTATCCAGGAGCATGAGATATCTTTCCATTTTCTGAAATTGTCTACAATCTGTTTTTTCAGAGTACTGTAATTTTCCTTGAATAGATCTTTGACTTCTTTAGTTAGATTAATTGCAAGGTATTTCATTTTTCTGCAGTGCTATTATAAAAGGCACTGTTTCTCTAATTTCCTTCTCAGTGTGTTTGTATCTGTGTAGAGGAATGCTACTGACTTTTGGGTATTGATTTTGTATCCTGCTATGCTACTGAATTTGTGTATCAAGTCTAGTAGCTTCTTGGTGGAGTTTTTTGGTCTTCCAAGTAATGTATCATGCCATCAGCAAATAATGATAATTTAACTTCTTCTTTGCCTATTCTTATTCCTTTTATTTCTCTCTCTTGTCTAATGGCTCTAACTAATGATTCCAGGACTATATCGAATAGGAAGGGCGATAGACAACATCCTTGTCTTGTACCAGATTTGAGAGTAAAAGATTTCAGTTTTTCCCCATTTAGAATTATATTAGCCATTGGCTTGTCATAGATGGCTTTTACCATATTGAATAGAGGCCATCTATTCCAATTTTCTATAGGACTTTGAACATGAATGAGTGTTGGACTTTGTCAAAAGCCTTTTCTGCTTCAATTGAGATGATCGTGTGGTTTCTAGATTTGGCTCTATTAATATGGTGTATTACATTTATAGATTTGCATATAATGAACCATCCTTGCATCCCTGGGATGAATCCTACCTGGTCATAGTGTATGATTTTCTTGATGAGCTGCTGTAATCTATTTGCTAGGATTTTATTGAGGAATTTTGCATCTATGTGCATGAGGGAGATTGGCCTATAGATCTCTTCTTTAGTTGTGTCTTTCCCTGGTTTTGGTATCAATATAATACTTGCCTCAAGGAATGATTTTGGGAGGACTGTTTCTTTTTCAATTTCATTGAAGATTTTGAGGAGTGTAGGAAT
This sequence comes from Octodon degus, assembly GCF_000260255.1. Classification (NCBI taxonomy): domain Eukaryota; kingdom Metazoa; phylum Chordata; class Mammalia; order Rodentia; family Octodontidae; genus Octodon; species Octodon degus. The sequence goes on from NW_004524698.1 coordinate 2,984,827, forward strand.
TATATTTTCTATAAATTTGTTGTAGAATTCAGTTATGAATCCATCAGGATCTGGATTTTTCTTTGTTGGTAGGTTTTTTTTATTATATTTCATATTTCTTTGACTGTTATTGGGTTATTCAGAGTTGTTATATCTTCTTGATTCAGTTTTGGTTATTTATACCTTTCTAGGAATCTGTTCATTTCTTCAGTATCTTCTATTCTGTGAGAGTAAAGGTTCTCAAAGTAGCTATTGATAAGCCTTTGAATTTCCACTGGGTCTGTGGTAGTTACACCCTTTTCATTCCTTATTGCTTGTATTTGAATTTTTTCTTTCCTCTTTTTGATGAGGTTAGTGAGGGGCTTATCAATTTCATTTAATCTTTCAAAGAACCAGCTTTTTGCTTCGTTAATTCTTTGAACTGTTTTCTTAGTCTGAATTGAATTAATTTCTGCTCTAATTTTTATGACTTCTTGTCTTTGGGCTCTGGGTTTGGTTTGCTCTTCCTTTTCTAGATGCTGAAGGTGCAACATTAGGGTATTTATTTGTTTCCATTCTGTTTTCCTAATGTGTGAGTTCACAGCTATGAATTTCCCTCTGAGGACTGCTTTCATAGAATCCCATAAATTCCGATAAGTTGTGCTTGAATTTTCATTGAATTGTAGATATTGTTCAATTTCTTGTTTAATTTCATCTGTGACCCATTGGTTGCTGAGTAAAGTGTCGTTTAATTTCCATGTATTTAAAGGGTTTTTCTGGTTTCTTGCCTCATTTATTTCCAGTTTCACTGCACTGCAGTCAGATAATATGCATGGGATAATTTATGGGGTTTTTTGCATATACTTAAGCGTGACCTATGGACCAGCATGTGGTCCATTTTAGAAAATAACTCATGTGCAGCTGAAAAAAAAGTATATTGAGCTGTTGTTGGATGGAATACTCTGTATATGTCCACTAAGTTCATTTGTTCCAAGCTCTGGTTCAGTTCTGCTACTTATTTGCTAATTTGAGATGTGTTGACTTACAATTGATATGTTATTTACCTGCTGTTGTTTACTCCTTTTTGTCATGTGTTTAATTACTTGCCCTGCTTAGTGGGTTCCTTCTGTTCTCATTCATGGAGTTCTGATCATTTTTGTCCCTCTCTAGAACATCTTTTCTTAATCAGTGTAGAGTTGGCTTTGTCATCATGAAATTCTTTAGTTCTTCTTTGTCATGGAAGTATTTCACTTCTCCATCAAACTTGAAAGAGATTTTTACAGGGTATAGTAGCCTGGGTTGGAATTTGTTTTCATAGAGGACTTGAAGTACTCTGCTCCATGCTCTTCTTGCCTTCATGGTCTGTGAAGAGAAGTCAGCCCTTATTCTGATGGGTTTTCCTTTAAATGTGATCTGTTTCTCTTTTCTAGGAGCTTTCAGTATATTGTTCTTGTGTTGGATTTCTAGGATCTTGACTATTGTATGTCTCAGTGTATTTTTACTTGGGTTGAAGTTATTTGGAATTCAGTATGCTTTGATTACCTGGATGTTAGATTGTTTCCTCATTTTTGGAAAGTTTTCTGCTATTGCTTCTGCACATATTGTTTTTATATCATTTGTATTGACTCCTTCTTTCTCATTGATGCCGATTAGTCTCACATTATTCATCTCTGCATCATCTTTCAGGTGGTGAATTACTTTTTCCTGCATCCTACTTGTTTTTAAGAGATCTTTTCTTACCTTTTCACTAGCTGTGACAGCATCTTCAAGATCTGAAACTCTATCTTCACTTTCACTTAAATGGGTTTGCAAGCTTGTGATTGAGATTTTAAGTTCCTCTATATCTCTTTGACTCTGCTTCATGTGATCTATTTCTTTCCTGTATTGCTCATTCAAGGAATACATCACTTTTCTGATCTCCTCTATTTTTTATTAGAGTGTTCTCGAGAAGCAGTTATTAATTCTTTTACTTCGGAGTTTCTTTCTGATCTATTTTCCTCTATATGTTTCTGCATTTGATTCTTTATTTCAGATACTCTTAATTCAGAGATTTTTTTTTTCATTTCAGAGATTAATTCTGCTCTTAATTCCTCTATACCTTTCTGCTGTTGTTTCTTTACTTCAGACAGTATTAATTCATAGATTTCTTTTTTTATTTCAGAGATGATTTCTGGTCTGTGTTCTATACCTTTCTGCTGTTGTTTCTTTACTTCAGATGCCATTAATTCAGACATTTTCAGCTGTACTAGTGTCCTCTGCACTTACTTTGTGTGAGCTCAGGATCTGAGATTGCATTTTGCTCCTGCTCTTTGTCATTTTGTATAGCACTGTCCACTGACCTTTGATGTCGACCTTTGGTGCAGTTGTAATCTTAGCATCTACTAAAATTTAGGTCAATATACCAAGTTCTAGTTCATACAGTTGTATCTGGCTTGGGTCTGGCTACTGTGCTCAGCTCCTTCCTGCTGCTGCCCTTGGAGGTGGGCCTGCTCTGCTCGTCTGGGAAGATGTTCTGCTCCTGGATTAGCTGCGTGGTTTTGACCCTAGTGTCACCGCAAGGACTTCAGCTGCAGCTGTATGCCAGGCCTTGGCTGGGTCTGGAGGGATATGGGGGGCAAAAGAGCACAGAAGCTCTCCTGCACACTCACCAGTCCTGGGCTTTGGCGGGTCTGGAGGGCTCCCAAGAGTGTGGTAGAAGTTCTCACTCACAGGGTGGGCTGCCCTGGCTCTGGAGGGGTGGGGGTGGGGAGGATTCTGCAGAACACGGGGAAAGTTCTCTCTCACGTGGTGGGTCTGGTCTTGGTCCAGCGGGCATAGCAAAGAGCAGAAGCTCTCCCACATACTCGCAGGGCCTGGGGTTGGGCAGATCTAGAGCCTTTTTGGCCTTTAATAATGTAATTTTAATATTTTTCAGTCCTAAACATATATAAAAACATTTCATGAACAATATACAGTGAGAAAATTTATTTGGAAATAAATTCTTGGAAAATACAAGTGGTTGAAAAAAATATATGCCTAGTTCAGTGTAATTAAAATAACATTCCAGTAATAAACATGACATGGGCAGCCCTTCTGTAGAACTGAGGGGCAGCTAAATGGCAGAGTGAGTTACTGAGGAGAACTCAATGCTCCAGTGCCCTCTGCCCCCTCTACCCTTCAGCACCTTGATGACTCACCAACTGGGAAGTTGCTGCAGTAACTTATTTTGTGTTTGTCATCCCAGATTTGTATCTGTTCTCATAGTATTGTTGGGGTCCAACACATGGTCCAGTACACATCAGAAAACCAATAACTTCTTGCTTAATTGAAAGGAAGCTCCTGACTGTGTTGGCCTGCACATTTCATGTGAGCATCTACCACATGCTGGGCCTCCTTCCCAAAGGAGGGCAGAATCCCTGCTGTCAAGTGTCTTATATTCCAGTAGAGACAGGTTTTAAAAAGACATTCACATATGAAAAAAAATATATGTATATGATTACTACCAAAGGTGACATTTTGAAAAAAGGTTATAATTCTCTTTAATTTGATTGGGTTACTCAAATTATACAAAATGCAACTTCCTGTGCCCCAGATCAGCTAATATCAGCAAAATTATGATGATGTTGTTAAGGAAGAATCAAAACCAATCAGCTTTTAGGTAACAGATGAGTCCCTCTCTCATTGACTCTTTGTCTGTTATAGCTCCTCAGATTCTCTTGATCTGAGTTATTTGCACATGTCTCCAGCTCTGTGTGGGAACTGGAAAGATAGAAGAGGAGGGAAAAGAAAAAGGGGTAGAGGGAGGAGAAAGAAGGGGAAAAGAAAGAAGTATGGAAGGAAGAAGGAAAAAATGAAGGACAATTTAAAAGGAACAGAAGGGTTACTGGGATGCTCCGGGTCAAAATTCAACCTCTGCCTATGTGGTATCCCTTTCTCCTGCCCTGAATCAGTCACTCCTTCCAAGGCATCAGACACCTACTAGGATCTATGCATATCAGGCAAGAGTTGGGCTCAACTTCACAGTCATCATCTTCATCACAAGCATTTACAAGGGATGAGGTAAAGCTCTTGTTTTAGGAAGAGAATCAGAGAGCTGCTGCCAACTGCTGTGCAGTAGCTGCTCAGCTCATATAGAGCAAGGCAGGCAAGACCTGGACCTCAGGTGGCTGTGAACTATTGAGGCGGTGAACTACTTGTGAACTGCCATAGGACCAGGAAAAGGGGGAGGAGAATGAGGCCTTGGATTCTGATACAAATTTAAGGTGGTACTAAGAAAGTCAGTAATCAAGATAAGTAACATTTTAATGCAAAAATGTGATAGATTAATGTTTATATCCCTTCTAAATCTCAAAGACTGAAATCCTAACCCCTAAACTGATGGCATCAGAAGGTGTGGAATTCAGAGGTAATTTAATCATGTGAGTAGGATTTGGGTCCTTAGAAAAGAGACCAAAGCTCTCCTTTGCCCTCTTCACTATATGAAGACACCATGGTCAGGTGGCAAATTATGAGGAAATGTGTCTTCAGCAGACATGAATTCAACAGCACCTCGATCTTGGGCCGACTCCCAGAACTATGAGAAATACATTGCTGCTATTTATAAGCCATCTCATCTAAGGTTTTCAGTTATGACAATTGCCTCAGACCAAGATTATATCTTTTTTGAAGACAAAATATTCAAAATTTTTATTGGTTTAAGCATATGAATTAAAATATTAACACTATCTTTTAAAAATGAAAATTCACACAAGGAATCTGTGACCAAAAAAAAAATAAAATAAAATAAAGAATAACTCTAAGTTCTTGATTCACTTTACGTGCTGCCAATCTTGATTAACCAGGAATGAAAGAGAGACAGTCCCCAGTGTAAGTAGGGAGGGGTTACCCTGTGCAACTAGAGAGGGGTAATAAGAATACAATTGTTTTCTGGGCATTAGGAAATTGGGGCAATATTCATGGACGTTGAAATAGTAGTACTGGTCAAAGCCTTTCAAAAAATGCATGCTTTTTAACAGCAACTGCACTTCCAAGAATACAGTTTTTTCTTCCTGTTTGTTGCCAAGAATTCATCCTAAGGAAATAATGTCAGTTAAGTGCAAACACATTCATCATTGCAGTTCATACAAAAGAAATACTAGAAGCCACTTAAATTGCTAAAAGTCAAGAATTGTCTTTAAAGCAATGACAAAATATCTGTGTATAAAATACTCTTCTGTCGATTAAAATTACATTCTAGGAAATTATAATGACATAAGAAAAGTTCATGATGCACTGTCAAGAAAAGTAGCTTAATAAATATTTATGAAAGCTAACACTAAAGGGTGAAAAGTGATTGCCTTTGGGGGCTGTGGGATTATTGTGGTGGCTTATGTTATAGTTTGCATCATTAACACTTTCTAACATGAATTGCTCTTATGATCAGACGCCATATTCTTTTAAGCAGCAAGACAAGTGGGTGTGGCGATGCATGCTTGTGATCCCAGCAGCCTGGGAGTCGTAGGCAGGAGGAGCACACGCCCAAGCCCAGCCTGGGCAATTTAGCTTCTTAGTGAGACCTTGTCTCAACATTTAAAAAAACAAAAATAAAAAAGGTGCTGGGGATGTAACTCAGTGTGAAATTCAATACTAGTACCAGAAGAAGGGGAGGGGGAGGAGGCAGAGAGAGAAGAGAATGTTTTTGCAGATTTCTTGTGCTTGGAGTTTGAAGTTCTGAGAAAAGAGATGTGTCAGGTGTGGTGGCCTGAGACAGAGGGGAGGAGAGTGCCGTCAAAAGCACCAGCATGAGCAGAGCAAGAGACAGACATGGCGGCGAGAGCCAGGGTCAGAGTCACCCAAGGGCAGAGGAAAGGTTCTTCGAGCTCAAAGTGGGAAACAGATGATCACACAGCCACTAATTCCATAAAGTCCTAATAATCCCAAGTCCTGTGAGAAGAATCCTGTGACCTGCTCCATCAGGGGATAGAAGGAGCAATAGGTATAATTTAGAAGACAGGATGAAAATTCCAGCCGCTTCTCTGATTAAAACCACAAATCCACAGCTCTCGCCCTAATCCTTTGGTGAAAAGGGAATATTAGCACAAGTTGTAGTCCTGATAATGCCTCCTCTCTCTTTAAATTGCATGTGGAATTTCAGGTATCTCCCTGGAGACCCCAACTCTGGCTATCACGTCATTCTGCCACTAATTGGAAAACTAGAATAAGAAAGTAAACACTGCTGATTCGGTAACAATCTGAATAATGGAACAGCCCACCTTGTGCCCCCTCTTTGCTCTATTCTTTTACTAGATAAATGTACATGTGCATAGCTTGGAAAGATAAGCGATGGAAGCTATTGCAAGGGCTTGATGTCATCACATTTTTCATTATATTAAAACAATAACATCCACATTGAGGTAGATCATCTGGTTCAGAAAACCTTTGGGCGACTATGGGTTGGGACAGAGGCTTTGTACATTTTAATGATTCCCTTTGGGGACATAAGGACATGCTGTATTTTCCTTGCCCACAAGGGAACCATCAAGCCACAGCAGGAGGAGACAGTGTGCACACAGGTGCTTTAGTGAGGATGTAGCCTCTTCCCCCTTTTTGTTTTATGCCATTTCGTATCTGTAGGGTCTTAGGAGGCCGTTGCTGTTGAGGCAGGGGAGTCTGAGAAGAGTCCATGGAGAAGGGCTTGGACCCATTTTTTTTTAATTTTATTTATGTGTGTGTGTGTGTGTGTGTGTGTGTGTGTGTGACCAGCTCAGCCCACCAGGGGGCGGGGCTGGCTGGCATGTGGTGCTGGGGGTTTGAACCGCGGTCCATGCATTTCGCTAAGCTTGTTCTAAGTAGGTGCTTTAGACCACTGAGCCATCTCACCAGCCCCAAGGGCTTGGACCCATTTTGTGCAGAACAGATGAGGTGGAGCCAGACTGTTGCTGCCCACACACTGCCTCCCTGACATCTAAACCAGTCTCCAGGGCCAGAGAACGGTATGGCTGGCCGCATCCTGCCTGCAGACCCAGTCACCCCCCCCCACCATGCCAGGAAAAGAAAGAGGTGTCCCATGTCCCCAGCCCTAGGTGTCCCTTGCCAACACTGGAACCCAAGACTCCTATAGAGTCCATTAATTTCCTAGATTTTCCCCAGAATTATCTCTACGCTTCCCCTGCCTTTATTGCTGATATCTATAGTTAGTGAAGTGTGGAACCTGAACAGGGTCATTCAAAATATAGTGTCAGGTTTTATCTAATTCAATCACTCTGTGTTGCTCTTTCCTGCACTCCAGCCTACTGAATTAGTCAACAACCTTAGTGGATCTACAATAGAATGCTATGTTTTTAAAGTATTGGCTATAACACACTCAGAGAAGACATTAATGAAATTTTAATGAGAAGTCAACTTTTAATAATTTAATAAGTAATGACTCCCCAATTCCTTCGAAAATCTGTCCAAATAACTATCACCACAATGATCCTTACGGTTAGCAGAGGTGGGTGTTAGTAAGAAAACTAAACCACAAATAAATAAAGATAGTTTTGTGTATATGTGAAAGTGGCAGCAGTGTTAACTGGGGAGGCTGCTAAAGCTCTCCATACAGCAAGGCATTTTTTTCTTAATAGGCTCCCAGTCTGAGAGAGAGTTACAGATGCACTCATAGGTGAGGCAGGGTGCAGCCTCTATAAATGCAGAGCCACTTTCCACAGCAAGGCCCCGGACACTGCAGATGATGCCATTTCCCTCCCCTGGAATAAGCTTTGGGCGATGGACAACAATTGGACCTGAGAGTGTCAGGCCTAGAAATACACCAGGAATCACCTCGATGTGTCAGCCTGCAGTTTCCCAAAGAGAAAGTGCTGAAGGACAAAGTGTAACTAGAAGGAAAAAGAAGAGTCTGCTGCTGGTCATGCCTGGCATCTCTGACGCTGTCTTTCATTTGGCCCAATCTAAAAGACCATGGAAAATTTCTAAACCCTGTGCCCCGATATTTTGGTAAGATGTTGTTTTCTAAATGTGTGGCAATGATCCTCCATATCATCATAATAGAACAGTTTTTCCAACTTTTAATTTGGTCCATCTGCACTGCAGCCTGTGGTCCCTGTTTTTTCTTCCAAGTTCATGGTTGACATAGATGCTCCTAGCCCACGGCCTGTCCTTTGAGGAGTGTTGTTACCTGGTGTCCCCATGATCATTTATCAAGCCACTGCTTCCAGCTGGCCCTGTGCTACTCTTTAAGTTTGTAGGGCATCTATAGTGGCACCACCCTGAAAGCACCCAATCTCATCTAAGATTGTAGGGAGCAAACCCTGCTAAAAAGTCCTGGGAAGCTAGGAAGCTCAAAGAGACAAGTCCACACAGAGCTTGACTGCAGTGTGCCCACCCTGTGACAAACTATGTGTTAGATGCACTCTCATTTCAAACAGACATCACAAGGGTACTATTTATTCTTCCTTAGTCGAAAGAAAAGGGATGGAAATAGAAACTAAGGTTCTTTCAATCTCCTACTACGTGATTGGCCTGGGACACTTGTTGCCTCATTCAATCCTCATATCAGCTTGAAATACAGAAACATTATTCTCACTTTGAAAGCATATCAGACCCTGTCCAAAGTCATAAAACTCTCCAAATGGGAGCTGGTTCACTCCAAAGTTCATCTTTTCCTATATATCACTGTCCTAACAAGTCGTTGTTGCAAAACTATATTTAGTGGCATAAAATTTCACTTTTGCTCAAGAATTCTTAGATCAGGAATGCAAAAGGTCACAGCAAGGAAGGTTCTGTCCTCCATAGGTATCTATTGTTCCATCTAGGGTGACTTCAAGATGGGCATGGAGGACAGAGGGTTGAGCAAGAGACAGATGGCAATTGAGAGTGGAATATCCACACCCAAGGGGTCTTCTTCACTCATAGTCTGGGCCTGGGTTGGGAGGACTCGGGATGAATTTGCTCTCTGAGCTCTTCATTTGGAGTGCCTCCTCATGGACACTTGCACAGGGTGGTATTGGTCAAGTGGCTAAGGATCCAAGGGTGACTTTCTACCCAGTCATGATGTAAGATGCATGACATTTAATTTAAGTCATCATTCTGCCAATAGATAGATAGATAGATAGATAGATAGATAGATAGATAGATAGATAGATAGACAGACAGATAGATAGATTTGGGAGGGGCTTTTTTTGAGACAGGGTGTCACCATGCAGTGCGGGCTGGCCTTGTGCTCACTTTTATAGCCCCTAGGCTGGTCTCAAACTCTCAGAGATACTCCTGGCTCAACCTCCCAAGTGCTGGGATTATAGGAGTGTGCCACCATGTCCAATTCTGGAGCTGCATGGTGGGACCCCACATGCAGGGCCTAGATGATGCACCTGGGGATGTGGGGCCAAGACTGCATGGCATACAGGGCTGTGGATCAAACTCAGGTCCTTGTGCTTGCCAGGTAGGTGCTCATGCTTCTGAGCTGTCTCTCAGGCTCACCCCTGTATTGATATATTGTTGGTCCCAGAACACACTCAGATTTGGGGGTAGAATATACATCCCAGCTCTTTAAATATGTGACAAAGGACTTGTGACCATATCATCAAGCCAGAATCATCTTGTCTTGTCTTGTCTTATCCTGTCTGGCTGGCTGGCTTTCATGTTGGGGATTAAACTCAGAGTCTTGTACATGGTAAACAAGCATGATACCACGGAGCCATGACTCCATCCCCACAATCACTTGTACCTAAATGAATTAACTTCATTTGTACCCCTTGCCTCTTGGAACCACACAGCCTCCTTTGATTTCTTTTAAATTTGGCTTAATTGTTGTTTGTTTTTGGTTTTGTATTGGAGATTCAACACAGGGCCTTCACACTGAACTATATCCTTAGCCCTTTAAAAATTTGTTTGAGACAAGTGTTGGATAAATTGCCCAAGCTTTGCTTAACTTTTTCATGCTCCTACCTCAGCCTTTCACAGTGGAAAGATTACAGGTGTATACCACCATCCTCTGCTATAAAAGGCTTTTAATAACTCAATCCCAGGTAAGAAGGAGATCAAGTTGTGTATCAGAGGTGTCCTTAGACCCCCATCCAACAAAGTCACCGAGCAGGTAAATAATAGCAAAAAGATAATCTCACCTCTAACCCAACTTGCAGGAACACCATCCATCTTTCAGTAAATCATGGCATCTGCACTGATCCCAGAGTCTCCTGGTTAACATCCAGCACTGCTGCTAGTGCAGGGATGCTGCCAACGATCAGAAATCACTTATCCACACTCTTTTCTCATCACTTTAGTGCTAGGGATGGAACGCAGGGTCTCATGCATGCTAAGTTCATATTCTACCACTGAGCTACACCTCCAGCTCCTTTTGACATCTTTCTTGGATCTAATTTCACTATACAGGTGGCAGCAGCCACTTCCACATCAGCAGTGATGGAATGAAAGCTTTCTCACCAGGCTCATATCAGCAGTTACCCCTAAGAAGACCTGCACTTCCAGGGCATACCTTCAGTGGGAACACTTAGCCCCCAACTGAAAGGCTCTTTCCACCTAAACTTAGATTCTGGTCTCCTTCAACTCTTTCTCAGAACTTCACATCACAAAGATCAGAGCTTTGAATGCCAAACAAGGAGCTAAAGGAAGCCATTCACCATTCAATATTGCTGACAGGTGAGAACACAGATAATAACTGATGGGGATTTGATTGGGCAGAAAACCATTAAATCGATGTGAGCAGGTGCTGTGGACCGTTCAGCCTGAGCTCAATCACCAACAGTGTGGGTGAGAAACCCTTCTCTACTACTTCTCAAACATCTGTGCTCCTCACCTCCCCCTGCCCTTCCCCCACATGAATCTATGTTGATTTCAGTTTCAAAACCTCTGTTCAATATTTAGGATTTACAACCTTCATCTCTTCCTTTATATCTCCCTCCCTCTTTCCCTTCTTTCTGTCCTTCCATCCTTCCTTCTTCCCTTTTTCCTCCTTTCTTCTTCACCCTCCTTTCTTTCTTTTCTTCCTCTCCTTCCAATAGTTCCTCAATAGTCCAGATACTAAGAAAACATCCATGAACAGAACAGACAAGAAATTCCCTACTCAGCTTTTATCCAGAAAAAGACAAGACCAATAAACATAAAAAAGAATGAATTTTCACAAAAGTTCAAAATGAGACAGGTGCTGCAGGAAAATTAAGACTGAGTAAAAGATTACACGTGTTTGTAGGGAGGTGAGTTTTAAGCTGGGTGTTGAGGGTTAAAATCACCATGAGGAAATTTAAATGGAGAAGTGAAGACAGCGAGTCAGTCATCCATGAGGCTCTTTGAGAAAAACACACACAGTGCTGACTCTGCAGGGGAGGTGCCCAGCGTGGTGGCTGAATGCCAAGGAGATCAGGTCATGGACAAACTGAGAAGGACAGTAGCCAAAGATGATGTCACACTGGTATGGAAGGGCCTGATTATGGACTCTGACTTTTATTCCAGGAGAAAGGGAATGGGGGCTATAGATTTTTTTCAGCAACAATGGTGATACAGTCCAACTTCAGTCCTCAGAGAATTATCTTGGCTGCTATACAGAGAACAGACTACAGTAGAGGAAAGGTTAGAATCAAGGAGACCACTTAGGAGGCCACTGTAAAGGGGTGGGAGGGAAAAAGTGGTGTTAGGAGAAGTGCAGAGAAGCAATCAGGTTCTGTATATGCGTTGAAGACAGAGTGAGTAGAATTTGCAGTAAATGGGATGTAGGCTTCAAGAGGATGACAGACATCAGTGCCTACCCTCATGTTTGGCCCTAAGCATCTGGAAACTTGGAGTTGCATTGCCCTAGGAGAGATAGAAGAAGGCAAGAAGCTGTGGTTGGGTTATAGACATCCTTCAGACATGCAAAATGAGACATCAAGCAGGCAGTTGGTGTCAGGACTACCTATGAGGACACTGCCTAGGAGGGGTACCTGGATGTCCTCAAGGCCTGCCAGCAGGAGCAGCTCTCCCTAAAGAGATAGATGGAGGCTTCATCTGAACAAGATAGAAAGTCACACGACGGTTGCTCAATCAACACACACTTTCTTGGCAGCCACCATGGCAGCACAGGGACAGACATATGAAGGTGGAGCAAAGACGTGGATGTGAATACATTCTTGAAAGTGAGTTCCCAACAGAACTGGCAGACCGTGTACCAGGCCCTAGATAAAATACAGGAGGCATGGAGACTTAGTCAGGAATTATCTACGTAAAGAGAAAGACAGTAGCCTGTGAAAAGTTGGTCCCTGAAAAGTTATAAGACAATGAACTAATGCAAAAGAAAAGCAGGCCAAACCTCAGCAATGACCTCTCATGCAGGATGCTTACTGAGGATTTAAGCACAAAACTGGGGGAGGGTGGTACCTGCTTGACTTAAGGAAGCTTTCTGCCCAGGGTCTGGTTTTAGAACAATCCATACCCAGTTCTCATAAGCCTTCCCAGATGCGCTCTTCTGTTTGCTTATGATGAACTTCAGAAATCATTTCAAACATGGATAGTAAGTCTGAGGTTTTCAAACTCATATTTTTAGGAACTGGTGAGAATTCAGACTGTTGTACCACATCTCAAAAGGTTTTGATTAACTGATTTCCAGTTAGAAGATCCTAGAGCTACATTCTGAGAAACCTTTTCAAGGCCTTCTGGTTATCACCCCCCTGGTGTGTAACAGACCAGAATCCAGTGTTGGGAGGAGTGGGGGATGAGTGCTGCTCTCATCCCCTGTCCCTGCAGCCACTGGAGAATGAGCAGGTGGGCTGCCAGGTTCCAGAGGATTCGATGACTTTGGGGGGAGAGGGAAGCCAACAGAATTTAAGGAATCTTTACTTTGATATCAATCTGATTCTTGATGATTTACTGATTTACTCAGAACTCATAAATCTATCTTAGCAACATGTCACTGAAGAGATTGAAAACAAGAAATACAGTTTAAATTCATTTTCTGGAAAATAAATAACGATGCATTCACCCAGCACTGATACTGTGTCTCTTCATTAAAGAAACAGTAAGAGTAATCGCTTAGGTTGGACTTTCTTCCCTTTCTGCTTTCGATGCATTTGTGTGTTATGACTTTAAAATCAGGCTGTTTACAACTCAGTATCTTGACATTATCAGCCCTAATCTCAGACTATTTGGCATAGTTTTCTTCGCATATTCTTTATTCTAATGATGTCTGCTTATTTACTGTCCTCTTACAGTTGAGGCATGTGTTGAAATGTGTTACGTATCATTCTCAGAAGAAGGGAAGGAGGAGATCCATGTTAATGTGTGTCTCAGGGACTCCAAGTAGTGGGTTTAAGCAGAGCTCTGGATTCATGGGTAATATAACTCCAACATGTCAGAATCAAAGGCAAGGGCATGGCAGACTAGTCCTTTCCTCACTTTATGCCTGTTGAAAGAGAACAACTTCTTCAGCACTGTAGAGACTAAAGGATAAAGAATTGGATCTGCCAAAATCACAGGCTAATAAATAGTGCCACTAGAATTTAAATCAAATCTGTGGGACTACAAAACCCCTTTGTTTTCTTCTTCCTTGGGGAAAGTGCACCAAGAACAATCATGTTTCATTTCAGCCTTTGCTCTACAACCAGCTCCCTGAGAACCAGTGCCTGCACTACTGCTGGTCGGCTCAGAATCACACTTGAAGGAAAGTCCTTTTTTGGCTAAAAGTAGCACCATTTACACAGCAAAAATAGTATAGTCAAAATTAAATGACTACTGTGTGAAGAGTTAAGAAGTCCTCCTGAACCCCCTTTTGTAAAAGCATAATCAGGAAATGCTTTGTACAGGAGATGCTTGCAAACATGTGCTTGTTCTTCATCTGTGAAATCAGGACCTTGCTCAGCCCTTTCAGTCACTGAAAACAGGAGCTTCCCTGAAGACCCCCCATGCCAAGGACACAGCGTCACTGCTACAATTCCAGCACTGGCAGGTGGATGGGGAATGGCGGCAGGGGGAAGCAGAGGAAGATGGCTAGAGCAGGCACTCATACCAGCTGAATTGAGTGCTTTCTAACCTAATGCATTTAAGTCAGACTCAATAAAGCTTGGCACTGATCCTGTTCACAGTGTTATGAAGTCTGAGCAGATTTTATTAGAACAGTGGGTCTATTCTGGAACCTTCTTTCTCATACTTATTCAGACTGAGAAAGATGGAGATCAGTAATGATATTTCCCAACTACTGCTGTCTCTTTGCTATTTCCCAAATACTGCTGTCTCTTTGCTCCTCTGGGCAAGGCTGGAACTTTACTTCCTGGTCTCCTGTGGCTGGGCAGGGCCATGGAACCAGTTTAGACCCAGGAATTAACTACTACTTTCAGTAGAGCCTTTAATTGCTGGCACAAAAACTTCCAGGGAGTTCTTTTCCTTCAGCATGGCAGCTGGCCACTTTAGGGTGGTGGCTCCTGTACCTTTCTGGGTCTTTGAATGCTTTCTATAAGCAGAGACCTCTTGACAACTGGGAAGGGCACATAACCAGGACTATGCATGAAGGCTTGAGGCTGCAGGAGGACTTTGCCAGTATCACCTCTGAGACTGGGAATTTTGGGTGTCTTAAGATTTCTGGTGTTGCAGAAGGACCTCCGGCTCTGGAGAATGGCAACATGGGATCCAATAGCCCCACATGAGCTTTGTGCAATTTAAGAGCTGTGTTATGGCACCAGGGGTTGACTGATAGCAGATCTGCTACGACTCACTGCAGGACCCTCGGTAGATGCTGACACAGGCTGAACAGTAAGTGAGTAGCTGGGCAAGCGTTCAGTAGCTGTGCTCCTGCTCTTGGGTGGCTGGATCATGAGGGGAGTTGTGTTTAGACTGATTAGGTTCAAATCCTAACCCCACCACTTGCCAGTTCCATGACCTGTACACAAATTGTTTAGTGTCAGATGTTTTCATTCATGAAGAAATAAAACTACTACTACTTTGTGGGACTGTGGTGAGGAATACATATTCCAGCATGAGTAAAAGCCTTGGGCCAATGCCTGCCACACATTAAGCATCATTAATCAGCTATTAACATTATTAATTTATTGTTAATATGATCCCTAGTTCACTTTTTTCTTCCACAGTGAATATCTTTTCTTGCTGTTAGACTGACAAACGGAATGTGAACATAAGGGATTTCTCTTGACAGTGAAAGGTATTTTCAAGTGGAAATGCACACCTTAAACATATTTTTTTCAGTCCCAGAGAATGTAGCCAGTCTGCTTTGATCATTCAGGTGGCAATGCCTTGGCCAACCTCCCTGTGGGACACCAAGCTGCTACCAAGCACTCGTGCATTGAGTCTGGATGTTCAGTGAGCCCGGAAGCAGGAGCATGGACACTGTTCTTGGCTCTGGACACTGCATGTTAGGAGACCTGCCTTCCAGAAGCAGTCTTTACAGTTGCCCAACTCTACGTGACACTTCGAGATAGTGACACCTTTTGAGGCAGAGACTTAAGTCTTGACTTGCAAGTAAATTCAGTGCTGCATTTTTTAACATGTCCCACAGGCTTAGGAGTTACAGAGAAGCTCCAGGGACAACTTGACAATCTTCCACTTTTTTTGGAAACACCAGGACCCATGTGGCTTCTGCGGTGTCTGCTGCCAAGGCATCTAATACCCTTTGCAGAGATTCATGGAGCTTAGAATGTTCAGAAGCACCACGGGCTTTGAGAACATTTCCTTTCCAGCCCTTCAGCTGTGCTTTGAGGAGCCAGGAACCGTTTCATGGCACCTAAGGTGTGGAGCACTGGCAGTCCGAGTACACGAGACATAGCAGTCAGCCACCCCACGTGCTCGTTAGCATCCGACTCCCCCAAATTTGGACTCTTGGTCCAAATGTGAGTCTGTGTATAAGTTACACTGAAGCAGGAATCTGCATTTCATCCTTGGGTAGCTATTTACTTGTTTACTTTTTAATCCAATTTATTGAAGCCAAAGTATATACACAGTAGCAGTGTGTCTTTTGTATGTGCACAATTGGCTCAGTGCTGACAAAGTACACAGTTGTGTGTCACCACAACTCTGTATTCCTTTTTCTTTTTTAATTTATACTGGGGATTGAAGCCAGTATATTCCCAAGCTATATCACCAGCACTTTTTTATTTTTTATTTTGGGACAGATTCTCACTAAGTTGCTAAGTTACTTAGACTGAGCTCGAACTTACTGTCCTGCCTCTGCATTGTTTTGATTCAAAAATTCAGAAACTTCTTGAGTGTTTCTCAAGGGGACACCAGAGGATCTGCTTAGGGCCACAAATATAACCCAGTTCCCTGACTTCTAGGTTTTCACTTTTGTCCTTTAATCCTCTAGACAAGTGATTAAAAATAGTTTGGACACTTATAAGTAAAGGTCATGTAAGCCTCAGCTTTCTCTGGGGCCATGGGAGACTGAAACGGCACTTTTCAACTCAGCAGAGTCATTTATATATGGATTAATCATGCTTTTTTATTTGTTCCTATTTCACTTTCTATTATTTCTGGTGCTTTGGCATCTGGGGCCTTTCTGGCCCTAGAGAGACTGCCGCTCCCAGAGCCAGCCCATTTCAGCAAGCAAAGCCTTCCATCTCCAAGCACACCAGCCCAAAGCCCAGATCCAGCTCCTCCACAAGCTCTCACTCAGCTCTGATACTCTGAGCCAGTGCTCCATGCCCGGAGCACCCAAGCGCCAGTGCCAGGTGCCCAGAGACAGCTGCACTCCACGTCCTGCTGAAGTGTTCATACTGCCAATCCCTAGGTCTGCCTGCCCTGTCATGCCTGCCTCATGGACACTGCAGTTGAGGCTTGGGGCCATGTCCTCCTCCTGTGCCCTCTGTCCCCTGCCTGACCTTCATGCTGCTTCCTGGGGTCTTGTATGACATGACCTCTTCCCTTGAGAATGGAGAGTAACAAACTATTTTGTCATTGGAATTGATATTCTATAATGTTCTAATGGCCTCACCATCATTAATAATAATAAAAAAAACTTAGATTTTAAATAGTGGACATTCATTTGTAGTGGATATTTTGTAAAGCACAAGTCTATTTGACTACTTGAAAGTCTGTTACCAAGAAACATGTCAGTGTGTTATGTTTTGGGTCTAGTTGTCCCCCAAAAGCCTCATACAGTCATGGGTCAGCTTCTAGAGTTTGTGATTAATTCTTGTTCCAATGGTGGGATTATGTGTGTGCTATTCCCCTTCCTGGAGTGGGTAATCTGCATTACAATGTAAGGAAGAGAGAGAGGTTTGCCTTTGCTGCCACAGCCCCTGATCTCCCCTTTGCTCTTTGTTGTTTTCTGTCCCCATGCAAGGCTTCCCTCTGCCATATGCAACCCTGCCTTGGAGCCAGCCCAGTATGGACTGAAACCACCACTAACTATGAGCTAAATAAATCTTTCTTTCTTTAATTCTGGGTGTCAGGTATTTATCCCAGCAATGAGAATAAAGTAACCAAAACACAGTGATTCCCTCAAATGCTTTTTAATAATAGTTACATGGATCAACTACATGGCTGATTCTTATTCACAGCACTGTGAAAAATCTAAGCACGTAGGAATGGTTTTGTGAAAGTTACTGTAAATTCATTCATTTGAATGTTTACTGAGCACCTACCTATGTACTAGCTAGTGGACATCTGGTGCATAGATATCCAAGGAAAAATAAAGCGTGTTCTAGACCACCATGAGTTTCCAGTTCAAATAAAATAGTAACTGTATCTCACCTCATTGTCTGTAAAGTTTAGGTATCATTATGCTTCTTGCTTCTAGTTATGGTGTCATGATTGAGAAAAGAGGGGAGCCCAGGAGACTCTAAGCCAAATATCAGGGATAAGTGAAAAACCTTCCTACTGTCCTTGTTTTCTAAGCCTCCAGTCTTTGGCCTACCCACTTACCTCTGTTAGTATTTGCCCCATGCTTCCAGAGATTTATTTTTAATAACATGGCACTAGCATCTTCTGGGAAGTAAACTACAAGATTGGCATGCTTAGCACCTACTCCTCGTTCACCCTGTGGGATGTCCCAGTGCTGCGCAGTGTGGGCCAGGCCTGCTGGTCATGACTACTGTTTCCTCCCCTTTCTGTGCTAAGACACCAGGCAGAAGCACTCCTTCTGGCTTCATGCAGTGAGATGGCAGCACATGACCACTGTCACCCAGTGAGCTGTCAACAGCAGACATAGGTGCTACTCACTGTTAGGCTGAACCCACAATTAGATAGAGCACTCAGAGCTCTGGGATTCCATTGGTCTCTCAGGGTACCCTGGAGAAAAACAGCAACAGGAAAGAGGAAAACATAGGCAAGCAGACAAGAGCTGGGTTGGGTGGTGGCCCATAGGCTGATTGTCAAACAAACCCTGCAACAACAGTAGGGGCATTTATTTATACCTTTGCAAAGTTAGTATCACGTGACACAAGGTTGCCTAGTGACTAATAGCTGACCTTAACCAGGCAGGATGCTTTCCTCAGGACCAAGGTAGCGTGACTGCTTTAGCACTGAAACCCAGTCCTGCTCTTACACGTTTGACTGATTCCCAGCTATAGCTGCTCCCAACACCAGAGCTACAATACTTGTGTGGCAATCACCAGCCACGTGTGACATTTAACATGTGAGCATTTAGCATGTGGTTAGTACAAACTGAGATGTGTTGTAAACATAAAATACATGAGATTACAGGCTCTGTACCAAACAGTGTGCATATAAACTCATTAACATTTTTAAGTCTGTTATATGCTAAAATTAAAATATGAGGTAAAATAAAATACATTACTAAAATTAGCTTTGCTGCTTTCATTTTACCTTTACAATATGGTGAGAAAATTTACACTTGCATATGTAACTCATATTTGTGGTTCAAATTGTTTCCATTGTTACAGAGCTGCCAAGACTCTGCCCTCTGCTACAGTGACTAAGGAATGTGCTATATAAGGCTGTTCTGACAGCCAGGGTCCTGCGGTGAGGATCATAATGATGTAGAGTCCCCCAAAAGACATTTAGCATGAGCAAGAAGCAAACCTATTATTAGTCTAAGCAAGGAAGAGTTGGGTTTTTTTACTACTGGCTTTCTTCTAACTGCTACGAAGACAGACTCTAAACATCAACTTGAATGGAGATGGGGCAAGACTCACAGCAAAAGGACACAGAAGAACAAACATTATTCGGGTCATGTTCTTGCCGATTGTCACTCCTGCAGGCACATGCACCCACACAAGAAAATAAGCGCTCACATTTGCCTTTGCTTTATAGAGAGGAGGAGCCAAGACATGAATGCTACTCCCTACGCTGCCCAGTGGTACCTTAGAGTGTCAATGGCAGAAGAGTGTGTGCAGGTCTCATAAGGAGCGCGCCTGCAGGGATCTCAGCACAGACAAAAGCTTCTGCATATGCTGACTTGAATTTACTTCATTCCTCCCCATGGAACTACCTCTGAATTTAACTTTTAGGGCTAACAATCTCCTTGACATTTCACTCTGTCTGCATCTTCAATTCATTCAAGACTCATGGTGATAGTGCAGGAAAAAAAAAAAAAAAAAAGACAGTCTGGACAGTGAGAATCTGAAGGCAATTATGCAAAAAGACATAATACATTTGGTCCTTGGTGAACAATGGGGGGGAGAGATCATAGAGATCATGGGTAAAGGAGGTGTCAGTGGTGCCCCTGAAGAGCTGTCCAAGGACCAGAAATCCAGACTCCCCTACTGGTTGCCTAAGAAGGCTCTGCTACCTTTTGCATTCCCTGTTTCAATTAGAACCATTTGGGTTGTAAGTAACAGAGCTCTTCATAGCAGTTTAAGGATTTCTCTTTCTCATGTTACAGAAAGTTCAGAGACAGCCAGTCCAGGGTTAGTGCAGCGACTCAATGATGCCATTCAGGGTAAGGCTCTGCCCATCTTCCTTTCTACCCTCCTAAACAGGTTCATATGTTGCCACATTGTTCTTTTGATCATGAACTCTTGCCGAAGTTCGGGATCAAAAAAAAGATGTTCAATTTGCACTTGGAAATGCCCTCATTCCTAGAAAAAACATGGCATTTCTGTTTTTCTCCACTCCAAATAATACCCATGCTAATCAATATGCCACACTATGTAATTGGTGAGCCTGGACAGGACCTCTGTAACGATGATTTTCATTGTAATACCCGGCACATAATGCTTGTGTCCAAGAAGAATAGATTACAGATTAGGGAGAGTCAGAGCCTGGAAGGATAGGAGAAATGCCCGAGAGAAAAGCAAAGTTGGCAAAACTAGATCTTTAATAAAAACAAAACCAAAAAACTACCACTACCCTTTTATCCATACCGCAAAGCAGAAGGTAGTCCAGTGAGCAAATGCCCTGCAGTCTTCCCTATCTCTAGCCCTTCCCTAATCTCTCTCCTCATAACTTCTTTCTCTCCAGTATCACACCTCCCTTTAAAACAGGATGAAAAGTAAAGGGGAGGAGCCCCCCTTAGGCTCACTCCTACATTAGGAAGAGCGAAGCAGATGACCTGGCCTCAGCCAGGGGAAGTGGCGCTCTCTGGAGAAAAGAGGCTGCAGGAGGAGTGTACCTTTTTCTTCAGAATTGGTGGGCTCCATCAGCTTGGAAGAAAGAGTACATTTTTCACATTTTTTCTGTGTAAATGGGGTCTCTTTTGGTATTGGGTTTCCAATACAAATAAAAGTGTTTTTATGTGAATGGTATTTGGCCTAGTTAGCGTTGGTTGAAGTCTCTGCTTTACACCCTTCTAGGGCTGATGTCCTTAACCAGCTATCATGGTCATTTTGATCAGAAAAGTGATGAATAGAATGCTAGTTAGCTTTCCATCACTGTGACAAAATACCTGGGGAAAACAGCATAGAAAAGGTTTATTTGGACTCATACCCAAGGTTTCCATGGTCACTTGGCTCAGTTGCTTCGGGGTCTAGGCTGAGGCAAAACACAGCCAAAGGGTATGTGGGTGGAAACTGCTTGTGTCATGGTGGCCAGGGAGCTGAGTGGGAGGCTTGTGAGTTCCCAAGGTCACACCCTCATGAGCTACTTCCTTCAACCAGATCCCATCTCCTGTGTCTATCACACCCAATAATAATATCAAATTATGATCTCATCTCTAACCCACAGATGAAGTTAGAATCCTCATGACTCAGCCACTTTTCAAAAGTCCATTAGCAACAAAGTAGTCCTTGAGGGGACTTTTTGGAGGCTTTCAGGTAGAGATTTTGAACCCCAACTATAGCTGTTTGGAAAACAATACCTCAGAGGTTAGAATACATAGCTCACAATGGGTTATGCAGTCTGTCTCTAGCCCTTCCTTAATCTCTCTCCTCATCACTTCTCTACTCCATCACTAACAACAACAGCACCATCCAGAAACACAACACATTCTTTGTCTGCTGTGACAACTGCTTGGCAATTCACCCCTAACAAAACCTAGGTAGGAGCCAGGGAGATAGCTCAGTGGCATAAGCACCTGCCTGGTAAGCACCAGGTCCGTAGTTCAATCCCCAGCACCAGAAAAAAACAAACAACTAGGTAGATAACAACACTGAGTTCTTTGTCTGGTAGCACCTAATATCGACACACTACTATGGGAGTATCAAAAGCTTTTCCTAGAGCTTAAGAGTCCTTGGTGGTTATTGGCCTGAAACAGAGAAATGGCAGCTCTGGAGGCAGCCTGCCTTGCACCTCTGTGCCCAGCCTCCATTCCAGAGACTCGATGGGATTTCCCACCCCCTGGAGCCTGAGAGGGAGCTATACCTGTCTGTTCTGCAAAGGCAACTCTCACAAGTGGCCTTTCTGGTTGGGTAAATTGTCCTGCCACAGAAAAGAGCTAGTGCTAATTTAGTGTTCACTTCTCATCAACTGAGAAGTTTTTATTTTTGGAGGGAATTGGCAAGCTATAATTATTATTGATCTCTGTGACAGCAATCAGAGAAAGCTTTCATGTGTCCTCCAACAAGCAGGGCCAGAAATAGGTGCTGTGTCTTGCTCAGCCAATCCTGGCTTGCTCTTGCTCTAAATTGATTTTATAGCTGACTTGCCACTTAAAGAAAAAAAGTCAAGTTCTACGTAGGGAATGTGGGTGTCCTAATCCTTTCCCAATCCGTATTTATGGAGCATTCAGTGAAGCCCTAGCCATACAGTCTTAAGAGAATGCTTTACCTGACTTTCAACAGATGGATGTTAATGGGATATTTATTTACAAAGTAAAATTAAATTGGAGCTGCATCTTAATGCATAATTTACATAATCAGCTTTGTTCTGAAATGCTGAGCTGTTTTCGATAGCACTTGGGACCTTTCCGTCGAGGCTGACTCAAAGCAGGAGCCACTGAGAATGGAGATTAAGCAATTTCCTAAAGCTAGAAGTCTTGATGAAGGTCTATTATCCCATCCTGAAGACCTCATAATTTCTCTCGGCACTGGCATGGGATCAAAGATTCGCGTCAGTTTCTTGCTGTAGTTCAGGATCAAAAGAAAGATGTTCAATTTGCACTTGGAAATGCCCTCATTTCTAGAAAACACATGGCATTTCTGTTTTTCTCCACTCCAAATAATACCCATGCTAATCAATATGCCACACTATGCACTTGGTAAGCCTGGACGGGACCTTTGTAATGATGATTTTCATTGTAATACCTGGCACATAATGCTTGTCTCCAAGAAGAATAAATTACAGATTAGGGAGAGTCAGAGCCTGGAAGGATAGGAGAAATGCCCAAGAGAAAAGCAAAGTTGGCAAAACTAGATCCTTAATAAAAACAAAACCAAAAATCTACCGCTACCCTTTTACCCATACCTCAACCTAGAAGGTGATCCAGGGAGCAAATGCCTGCAGTCTTCCAACCCATCTATCTGATGGTGACCAAACTCCCTGGTGAGTAGTAGTGTTCCTTTTCCTGAGTCAAAACAATGAGCACTTGCTGAAAACTCAAGTTCTCATCTCTGCTTTGTTTAATTCCTGCTGTAATGTTAAAGACAGCCACTATTGTCATCACTATCCCTTTAATAGAGGCCTAAAGAAGTTAATTAATTAACCTGAAATCCCCTACTAAATTATACAGAATAACCAGGATTTGAGACTCTCTATTGGGCTCCAGAATGCAAAGCACTTGCCCACCAAGCCACATGCAATCTCATAGAGCAAATATTGCAGGCAGTTCTATTAGTAGATCTGTTCTCATTTATTAATAGAAAGAAAAGGATGTTTAAAATAAGACTTCCATTCCTCAGGGTTATATTTGCTAACCTTGAACACTGGGCAAACACACAAAATCCAGAAAAGAAAAGCCTGTATAAATTATTTATTCACTTTTTCATTCATTTATTCATTATAAAATAGCTTATTCTAAAATAAACTATAGTTAAAATACAATACAGAGGTCACATCTATATCCTCTGGGGAGGAACCTATGTATACAATTGAGATCTCAGCAAATTTGAAACTTTGTGACATTATCTGGTTATCTAAATAAAATCCAGTCAAGCAGAGTGGTATGTATATGTGAAACATTCCTATAATCCTCTAAGATCATTAGCGACCACCCAACCTAGGAAGGGAAATATCCAGCTGGGATTTGGTGACCTAAAGTATCTACCGCTTATCAAGCACATGATCCTCAGCTCCAAGGCCTATGGCACAATGGACTGAAAGGCTACTGACATCCTACTCGTACTTAGAAGCCCAACTTATTCCCATCACAGACTCCTTTGCTTGCTCTGAAATGATCCAGAAGAAGAGATGAGGGCAGGAAAGTGTTTGCTCTTCCCTTGGGGGCCCAACAACGTGAGCCCAGCCCCAGAGGAGGCAAAATCAGGAATGGTCAAACTCTCCCTTTGGCTTCTTCACCTGTTACTCAGGGTGTCCTTCTTGGGTTCAAGAAGCTGAAGGGCCAAGGCCTTCAAATGAACACTATCCAGAGCCCAGGCACCAGGCCACAGCTGCCTCACTGCTTTACTAAAATTGACCTTATTGGTCTCCTTCCTCTCCTTGTACTAATGGACACTAAATATTCAGATAATCTCTCTCAGAAATAGTTTATATTCTCATAGGGATCCTCTAAGGTACAGTGCTTACATGTTGGTGCAATTTCACACCAAGTCATCAAGTTGAGAGAGACTGAGAGGGAGGAAGGGAGAGAGAGAGACAGACAGACAGACAGACAGACAGACAGACAGACAGACAGAGACAGAGAGGGAGAGGGAGAGAGAACCACTGTCATGATTTTAAAGGTAGGTCCCCAAACAACACATCCATTTTCTAACCCATGGGACATATGAATGTGGCCTTTTCTGAAAAAAAAAAAAAAAAAAAGTTCTCAAAACAAAATCACACTGGATTGACCATGTTGGTCCCTAAATCCAATGACAACCATCCTTTAAACAATAAAGAAAGTTACAGACATAAAGTCACCACAGAGACAGAGAAAAGACTGTGGCAAGGCAAGTACTAGCCAAGGAATGTCTGGAGCTATCATCACCAGAACCTGGGGGGAAAAGGATGGATTCTCCCCTTGAGACAGGAGAGGGAACACAGCCCTCTGAGGAAATTGCTTTCAGACTTCTGCTTCTAGGACTATGAGACAATAAACTGCTATTATTGGTGTCTTTGTTTATTTTGTCTTGTTTTTGTTGTGCTGCAGATCAAATCCAGGACTTTATGCTGGTAAATGTTCTACCACTGAGCTACATCCTCAGCCCTTTTCATTCTTTATTTTGAGTGAGGATTTCACTAAGTTGCCCAAGTGACCCTGAACTTGTGATCCTTCTGCATCTACCTCCTAGGTAGCTGTGATTACAGGTGTTTTCTATCACACTTGGATAATTGTTGTTGTTTCTAAGACACCATGATTGTATTAATTTGTTAGGGTAGCCCTAGACTAGTGCATTCACCTATGGGAAAAACCTTTCTATAACCACAGGTGTCTTCCTACCTTCTGCACTGATGGGAAGCAGCAGTCTAGACAGGTTTCCCTCATCCTTATATGGCTTCTCAGAAAAGGGACTCAATTCGGAAAAGGCCTGTGAAGGCCTCATCTTGTGCTACTGGAGACCTGGCAAAGTCACACTTTGTGTGGAGCTTCTCCACCCCCACCCCTGTGTCCATGGGCAGAAGATGTGAGCAGAGGTCAAAATTCCTGAGACTTCATATTGGAAGAGTATATCACTGGGAAAACTCAAATGAATAAAATCTGTAGCATTAGGATATGTCTAAAAGAGAATGATGCAATTTCCTAAAATATTGAAAACCACAACTATGCAAAAATCAGTAAAGAAGCAATGGGATTAAAATGAAAAAAAATAAACATTTAGATAAATATGTGATTGTAAGAACTAATAATATTCTACAAGACAGATTCTATATGTAGCTGATGGAAGATTTGTCATCTGGAATGTTTAAGCTAAATCAGTCTTCAGGGTGCACAAGGAAGTGAAATACACTGTAAGGGCCATTAGTCAAATAGTTCAGAAAGAAATGGAAAACTAGTCTTGTGGAGTAAAGAATTCTCTCATCTTAAAAAAAAAAAAAAAAAACCACCAAAACTGCATTTGATCTTTTTGTGAGTGAAATTAGCCCAGCAATATTTAAGTCTCTACTTCTTTATATAAACCCTGATTTCCAGGGATCCTCTCTTAACAAAATAGTAAAGTCACTCTAAAGATTATTTCATCAGACTCCAGTGTCTGACTCTTCTAGGTGCCCTACAGATTGCCTGCAGATGGAGTTAGGGGCAGGCCCCGGGGTTTCTCTGCTTCCCATCTCTTGACCTCACTTTCACATCTGCAACCCACCATGGCTTCGTAAGAGGACCGACTGCTGTGAGGGCCACCAATACTCACTTGGATAAACCAGTCCCTGTGGAGTCAGCTAATCACCTTCCTACGCCACAATGTACCATGCTCATCTATGAAACAGAAGCAGGTGATGTGCTCTGACCTGGCACACAGTTCCAGTGACCCTCACTGACAGGCTTTGCCAGAGATTGTGTTTCATCTTCCTTGGAATCAAGTTTGTCCAGGCTGTGCTCAAGCTCCTTCACTGGAGAGCGCCACCCCCACAGCAAGCTAGTGTCGCCTTCTATTCTGCTTGCCGGTATCATCTGTGCATGCGAGGCATGACAGGAGGCATACACCAACAGGAACTAACACCTGAGGCTTTGCATATGACATTTCTATCTCTAAAACCCGTTTGGAGGAAATCAGGAGCATGCTGTTTGCTCTTTACTGCCTGCATCTCCAAGATGAATAAGCTATTTCCGTGCAGAGTGCCAGGCCATCCGGTCTTCCTACTGCGGCCCTGCAGATCCTGCCTGCCTCTCTGTCTTGGCTTTGAACACACCTCCTCTCATGCCCTGCTTGCCACTCAGCCCTTGCCACTTGATGATCTTTGAATACACGTCCTCTTGCCTGGAAAGGCCTCTCCTGACTCCACCTGCCACGACTTTCTCTTCATTATATCTCAGCTCAGATGTCTCTTGGGGCCTGTCGGCTTCTTGTCTCTGGTGCACATATAAGGACACTGGAGTCATTGTCCTATCCCCTCAGAAAAAAGAACAGTTTAAGACTGAAAATAAACAATTGTTCTTAGATCTATCAGAAAGTTGAAGTCACATGATAAACATCTGCCTCAATAATTGGATGACAGACAGGTAGATTCAGAAAATCATAGTTTAGAGAAAGAGAATCTTTGCTAGAGTCAGTGCCTCAGTAGGAAAAGCTGAATGGCAATTGATGAGTTACTAAAGTTTTCTTGTGCAAGTTCTGTGAGTTAAAAACTCCAGGGGAACTCAGTCCAAGGTAGGGGGTGTGACTATGCTATGGTGATTTTATATCGAAGAGGCCCACCAGGTGCTCATTTGTGGGAGACTGCCAGGTCATGTTCCTCTGAGAAATGAAGCCCATTACCTTTACGTGCCTTCATTTCAACCCTGTTTACCGAGATATCAGAGATAGCTATATAAAAGTAGATGTTCCTTTAATTGGACAAAAGAATGTGATGGTGTTTGGCCAAGACACCAGCATGTCTCATTGCAGCATAAGGACAAGAATTTCACCCCCACCAGTGGCTGGAATGGGGCATAAAGTAAGAGGCCATGAAGTTCTAGGGCTAAGGCATGAGATAGTATCTCAGATAAGGCTATGGGATGCAAAAAGAATTATACCGTCTTGGTAGTAAAGGCACCAGCCTTTCAAACATCAAATTACTTGTGCCACTAATTGGGCAGCCTCTGTGCTGGATGCAAGAGTGCTTTATCTTTTACACACCATGTCTGCAACATTTATCTTATAATGCACTCTGCTGGGACCCCCACCCACCTCCTTGATTGGTACCAATAAAAGCTGTGGGCACTCTGACGCTTGGCCCTTGTTCCACTGAGAGCAGTTAGTTATCCCAGAGCCCCTTCAGCTGCAGATCTCCCTCCCTCCTGTTGTTCTCTCTCTCCTCTCTCCCTCCCCCTCCCCATTCATGTGCTACATTGCCATGTAGGAAACTGAATTCTCCGTGGAGGTTTCAGTACTCTTTTATGGAGAGAAAACTTCCTTTGTACTCCTGACAAGAGAAGGGGGAGAGAACTGTTTGGAAATGTGTTAGTCAGCTTCTGTTTCTGTGACAAAATACCTAAGATGAAAGAGGAAAGATTTGCTCTGTGTCACGTTTTCAGAGGTTTCAGTCCATAGTCAGCTGCCTCCATTATGCTGAAGTTTGTGGAGAGATGGAAACATCACAGCAGAAGGGTGTGGTAAAAGGGTGCTCCTGAGCTCCTGTCAGCCAGAAAGTAGAAGGGCAAAAGAACAGTGGCAGCAGATGACAGTGGCAAAGACAAGCCCCCACAAAAGAGACTAAGTGCATAACAACAGGGAAGCTTTTATGGCAAGCTGGCGACTGCCCATGTCTTGAGTTTCTATCAGGACTCCCAAAGTTGTCAGTACCTGCCTGGACTTGGTTTCAAGTTATATACTTTTCAGGTTTCCATAGTACCCACATTATCCCATTTTCAAGAATTTTATAAGAATGTTACACAATTGCCACAAAATTTACATTTTCCAGATATTGTTGACCATCTCTCTGTCCTGGGGCATTTTAGTTCAATATTTACCTTATTCCTCAAGTTGTCTGTTTGTTCCTATTTTGTGATCCTGGTTTTTCTCTGAGTGGATTTATAGCTAGCTATATAGGAGGGGGTGGGGGAATAAGTTTATCTATAGTTTAAGTGAACTTAAGTGACCATCCTTGAAAATAGAGTCTCATTTGCCCCATCAGAATCACAGCAAAAGGGTCCAGGGACAACACAAACCTTTCAAAGGCAGCCCTGAGTGACCCACTTCCTCTAATTAGACCCACTTCCTAATAGGACATTTAACTGTGAACTCATCAATGATGGGATTAATGACCTAAAAATCAAACTACCTCTAGGCCCCACATTGTGCAGGGTACCTATTACATGAGCTTTGGAAGGAAGTGCATTTTAGATCCAAACCACAACAGCCAAAGTGCCAGAGTGACCCAAGAAGCCCTCAGGAGAAGCTATCTATCAGATCCTAACTTGATTAATGGTTTTATCAAAGCCTCACTTAACTGGAAGAAGGAAACACTATATATACGTCTAGTCCCCTCTATCTATCCTGTCCTTACCAGAGGGTTGGAAGGGAGATCCCAGGAGCACATTGACACAGCCCAGAAACACAGGCTCCCTCAAAGACTGAGATTATAGGACAATAAAGCCTTCCTTCCCCATCTCACCCTACGGTGACAGACGCCCTGCATAACCACCAAGGAATACAACTACAGAAGGGCGAGCCAGCTGCAGACTGATGTTGGGGCTCTCAAAATCATATATCAGAAGTTTATACCAAGTGTGATAGAATTAAGAGGTTAGAATGTAAACTCTGTGTCTGCCTTGCTCTTCATTGACCCAATACTCATAATGAGACTTGGAGTGTCATTAGATATTTAGTAACTATTTGGTTAATTCTTGAACAGTTGAGTAAATGTCTCTTGCCATACAATTTGATCATTTCATCTTGTTTTGAATCTTTTAAAAATGTTTTTTCTTATGCATATTATATATGTAAAAATGTATATAATACTATATATGTGCAGGTGGATAGCTGTACTCTAGTTGTTTTAAGAGGAATTATAATACAGCTGTTATGGCTTGTATCTAGATGTGCTCTCAAAACCTCATGCACTCCTAGGTGGGGAGTTTTGAAGGTGGATGGATTAGGGTATATGAATGTATATTTTTAAAAATGTGATACTGGGATTAAGGGAGTGGATAATGGGAGCCACACCCTGTGTATAGGTGACACCAATCAACAGGCTTGAAGCCTGTGTGGAATATAAAGACACAGAACAAAGGCAGGCTTACTGGCTGCTGCTTGCTTCTTTAATTGCCTTTTTGCTTAACAAACGATGGACCATTTCCTCTCTGCCATGGGAACCTGTGTTTGAACCAGCCAATGGTGGGCTGAAACCTCTCCAGATTGTGAGCTGAAATAAACCTTTCTTTCTTAGCTTTGAATATTAGGCATTCTGCCTCAGCAGTGAAAAGAGTAACAAAGACAGATGAGGGTACCAGAGAAGTGGGATCACTGCTGTGACACTGCGTGACCATATGATTCAGAAGCCTTTGGAACTGACTTGCAGGAAGAGTCTAGAAAGGATTCAAGGTGCCAGCTGAAGAACCAGCCCTGGAATGCTGGAAGCTGAACTTGATGCAAGATTCTGGGCAGAGCTCAGAAGATCACAATGTGATAGAAATGCAGCTGATGAGACCAGCTCAGGAGCTGTCAGTTGGAAACAAGCACTGTCCTGGCTGTTGGACTTTAGATCATGTCTGTTGTGCTTTGGCACAAAATCTTCCTTTTGCTCATGTCAAAGGACTGTGTCTAATATTGAGGTGGAGGCATGACACTATTGGGGCAATTAGACAAATCTATGTTGAGAATCAAGAGCAAGGGGCCCAGCAGGATGATTTAAAATGTTTTTAGGTTTGCCAGAAATGACACTCTGGTAAAGTTGTAGACTGCAGAGGAGAGGCAGAAAAGAACCTGGTTGTTGAAAAAGAACGGTAGAGAAGGAAAAATGGGCTGAAGACATCATAAGAACCAGCAGGATTCTAACATTTATAGCCTAAAAATTGCTTTGAGAAAAGAACTGCAGAGTACCATGTTCTAGAATGCAGGTGACCCAGAGAATTTGTTCCTCCAGATTCAGGTCACAGTGTTCAGAAACCCAAGCACTTGACCCTTATAGCCAAAAGAGAAGGAAGCCTGGCTACTACTTCAGCTGGAAGCAGGCTTTGACAGCATCCCCCTGGTGCTGGTTTTAGGTGCATGGAGAATACAAGAGTTGTGGAGTAAGGAGTCTACCTAGATTTAAGAAGAAGATCTGGGAGGTCAGGCAGTATGCCCTTGAGATGACAGCATGTGGAGCTGTGAGTGTGAAGTGGAAGGTTCAGTTGCAATCCCAGAGGGTTGCAGAAGAGGAACATGGATCATCCAAGGAGAGGTACGAGGGGGGTGCAAACCTGGCCCAAGAAAACTTCCTTGAGATCTATAGCCATGCACAGTGCTACAGGGCCTGAGCCACTCAAGCCTTTGGGAATCCACACCTTGCTACAGATTGCACTGGCTGCTGAACATGCAGCTAAGGGGGTTAATGTCTCTCTGCTGGATTTTGATCTTTGTTTCCATTCCTTCTTATCCCCCAATTTGTATCTTTAAGAGTGGAAATGTTGGCCTTCTGCCCTTATAAGATGGAAGTGCTTAACTTTATTTTAATAGTTTGTACAGGTTCTCGCAGCTAAAAGTTTGCCTTAAATCTCAGAGGAGACCTGGGACTTGGACTTTTCAGCAATGCTGAAACTGTTAGTACTTTGACAGCTCATAGAGTGGGCCTAAATGCCTTTTTCACAAAGAGATGGGCATGAGTCTTTTGGGGGTCTGGGGCAGAATGTTATGGATGGTATGTAGATGCCCCCCAAAGCTTCATGTGCTCATAGGAGGGAAATTTCAAAAGTGGCTGAATAAGTGTAGATTAAAAGTATGTATACTGGGATTAAGGGGGTGGACAATGGAAGCCCCATTCTGCTTATGGGGAGCACCAATTAATGGGCTTGTAACCAGGTTGAAATAGAAAAGGACAGAATGAAGATAGGCTTGCTGACGTTGATGCTTCTGCTTAATGTCTTCTCCTGCTCTGGCATGCCTTGAGTTGTTTGTCCTCTGCGATATCCTCTACAGTATGGAAAGTCATAGTACTATGGACTGAAACCTGTACAAATTGTTAGCTAAAATAAGCCTTTCCTCCTTTCTCTTTGGGTGTTAATTTTATCAGCCTGAGTGAGCGATGGGATTCCCCCAAAGCTGGTAAAACATTAACTCTGTGTGTATTGTGTTTGGACATAAAATGCCCCCAGTACACTCACTGTGTTGAACTTGATCTCCAGTGTAGCAATATGCAGAAGTGGACTTTGGTCAGATCCTGAGAACACTGACCTGGTCAGTGGATTAGTCCAACGATGAGTTTCTAACTGGATGCACTCTTGGGCAGTGGAGCCTACTTAAGAGAATGAGTCATGGCGGGACAGTCTTGGCAACTCTGTTCCCCCAGCCCCTTCCTCTTAAGCTCTCTCATTCTCTCTGCTTCCTGGCTGTCATGAGCTGAGCATCTTTCCTCTACCATGTCCCTCTACCACGATGTTCCTGCCTCAACATAGGCCTAAAAGTAGTGGATGAGCCAAAATAAACCTTTCCTCCTCTGAGTTGTTTTCTTTAGAGTATTTAGTCATAACAATGAAAAAAGCATAAGCTATTTCCATATGAGATATGCACTTATGGCTGAGATGTAGCTCAATGTAGAGCCCTTGCCTACCATGGAAAAGGCCCAGCTTTTAATCTTCAATATCATACACAAAACAATTAAAATTTTTTAAAAGACATTAATATTTGAGTATCACCCTCACTAATAAAAGTAGGCACTACTCAATCCACTGAGGGCCTGAATAGGACAAGAGAGCAAAAAGACAGTGAAAGTGGGGCCTGCATAGAAAATGAAGAAACAACAACAAAAAAGAGGCAGAAGCATGAATTTCCTTGTTTGCTTTCAGTTCTGAAGATTAAACCCAGAGCTTTCACGCTACACCTTCAGCCTTTAAAAATTTCTTTTTGCTTTTATTCTGAGACAAGCTCTCATAAGTCACTAAGTTGCCTGGGATGGGCTTAAATTTGCAATGTCTTTGCCTCAGCTTCCAAGGAATTGTGTGTACCAGTTCGCCCAACAAATTTCCTTCCTTTTGATCTTGGACATTCATCCGTCGCTCCTCCCAACCTCTTGGCCCGTTGTCAGACTTTGGATGGAGGCCAAATTGTGCCACTGCTTTCCTGCTTCTCCAGTTTGTAGATGGAGTATCATGGGACTTTCTTTTTGGTACCATGAATGGAACTCAGGACCTTGTGCTCGCCAGGCAGGCATAATTTTGACATGCTTTCTGACATCTATAATTCCATGCGTTAATTCCTATTTCTATTAGCTCTATTTCTGCAGATAATTTTAGCACTGTGAGGATCTACTATGCAGAGTAGGTGATATACAGACGCACTTTATGGTTTTATCTTCCTATTGTATTGCACGCATTAAGTCAGAGCTAATTCATCCCTACCAAAAGAGCCTTTTAAAAATCATAACTAGGGGGGCCTGCCCCTTAGCTCAGTTCTTTAAGTGGCTGCTTCAACAAAGCAGTCAGGCTCAGGTTGCTGTGGTTTGATTCCCACAACTCAAACCAGCCAAACCTGCCCTGAAGGCATTCAGAGCCAAAAAAAAATCATAACTAAAATTTTTCTGTCCTCTTTTTCTTTCATATAAATATCACTGCCTTCTTTCCTTGTCATTGTTCTACCAATGAAGGCCAATGAAAAAGCTGTGTGACTTAGCCGTGGTGTCTTGTTAAAGAGGCTATGCAAATAATCTTTGAAGATTATTTAAGCCCAGACCCCCAGCTGAAAGCTTCTGCAGCCACTGATCTTCAACAAATTGGATTTCTAAGAGGAAATATGTCCTCCAACTTCAAGTATGTGTGTGTATGAGTATGAGTGTGCGTGTATGTATGTTCAAGATGTTATTTCCTAGTATTGATTGTTATACTGGTCTCTATACATACACAACCTTGGAAATGGTTATTTTCTACAAACTCCAACAACTAAAATAGTGCCAAGTCCTCAGGGCTACTGAGATGGTAATAGAAGACACCCTGTATCCCAGTGTTGAACACTATCTTTCCTAGTTCAGCAATTCTCATTTCTCTGTCTCTCTGCTTAGGGTAACATATTCCTTCTCATCTGTTGCTATTAAAAACAACAAAGACTGCTGAGAGAGAAAAATGCACAATACATCCAGTTTTAATGAAATTGACTATCAGAACAGCCTGATATTTTGAACTTAGAGTCTCATCATCCAGTGCTGGTAGGCAATTTCAGTAAGACCCTATTAGCAAAGGTCGTGAAAGCATAAGATGTTCAGCTAAACAGAAAGAAAATAAATGATAATCATCACTTCCCTCCACATATTTCCTTAAGCTTTTATATCCTGAGTACCTACTGTATACCAGGCGCTGTTTAGCATGGCAGAAATGTCTACATGGTTAACTGTGTCCTCAGGGAAGTCTCAAACTGGGAGGAGGAACAGATGTACAGACAAATTCTTCATAATAGAGTGATTAGGTAGGGAAATGCTCCCAGGTAAAGGATGGGAGCAAAACACAAAGCAGGGGACCCTTTGGTTTCATCTTGATTTCAAGGAAGCCTTCCTAGAACATATGATTCTTAAACTGAATCTTTAAAGAATAAGTAAAAAGTATGAAATACAAAAGATTCCAAAGACTATTCCAGATAATTGGGAAAAGCATGGTATGTAGGTGGCTGTATTACTGTTGCACAAGGCAGGGGGTAGGAGAAGGTAGACCTGGCGTGAGAAGAGTGAGCTGAGAAGCTTGGATTCTATTCCATAAACATTTTTTCTCATCATGGTATGAGTACTATATGACACCTGCAAAGAATATGGGGGTAAATCAATGACAGAGTGGTCACCTTTTGAGTTAAGGAGTGACATCTACCTGCATACCTGTAATCAAATCCAACATACTGGTAGGAAAGTTCACTGAAAGAAATAAAGAGCCATTAAAAACTTTGAAAGAGGGTTATTATATAGTCAGAGCTGTGTTTTAAATTTCTCACCTGGCTGCAGTGTGAAAAATTTAGGATTGGGCCATAATAGTTTAGTCAAGAGCTACTGATGCCCTAACTGGGTCAGCAATCAAACAGATAAAGAGAAGTTCAAGAAACAGGGAGGAAATAAAATTGACCAAATTTAGTGATCTAATGCCCATGGGAAATAAGACAGAAAATGAGGTTAGGACAGCTCCTTGGTTTCTGGCCCAGTATTGAATGAAAGCAAAAATACATAAATCTGTTTGGTCCAAAAGATTAAGATCTTTCTTCATCCATCACACCATATATATTGAACTGGGGAATTTTTATTTTTAAAACTTCCTACTTCCGATAAGCAAAGAAAACACTAAGGACATTTAGAAACTGCTCTTCTTTCCCAAAGTCCTATCTAAGTGCCAAAGCCAACAATCATAAAGACACAATGGAACAAAGGAAGGAAAGGAGGAGAGAAGAAAGGAGGGAGGAAATGAGACAAGAAAAGAAGGGATCAATTTGATTTTCTGTGTAACAGCTTGGCATTAAAGTTTTCTTAGTTTGGGGGCATCTTGCCATTCATTATGGAGAAAAATGTCTGCCTCAAGCTTAGGTGTTCAAAGATGGGCCATTTGGAAGGTGATCAAATAATGAAGTTGCTAATCTCATCAGAAGATTAATTCATTGATGAGTTCATAGATAAATGAGTTGGGGGAGCAGTTAGACAAAGTGTGTGGCTAGGGTATGACTTTAGAAACCATCATTTTTCTCTGATTTTTCCTTATTGTCTCTGCTTCCTAGTCATTTGGACAGATGTTGGGCAGTCTCTAGTAGGTGCACAATCATGGAGAAAGAGAATTTTGGTAACCTGAGTAGTATCTACAATTGGAATAAGATTTAGGTCAGTTTTCCCAGTCATATGCCTAATAATTTTTTATTATCTTTCCACAGTTCACTTTTCCTATATAAGATATACTTCCTCACTACATTGTAGTATAACCACTTCAGGTTCAATTTTAGACACTGACATTATATAATGTTGGAGAATAATTAAAAATTTTGAAAAATCACTAAAACCCAGGATCCCCTAAAATCAGACAAATGAGTTGAGCTGAAAAGTCCTAGCTTTTTTCTTTTTTTTTTTACTGCATTATGTGATGATTAATTTTATCAGCCTGAATGAGCCAGGGGATTCCTGTGTGGCTGGTAAAACATTAGCTCTGGATGTGTTATGTTTGATTATAAAATGTTCTCCATACACTCCTTGTGTTGAACTTGGTCTCTATAGCAGCAATATTTGGACATGGGCATTGGTTGGATCCTGAGGGCACTAACTTGATCAATGGATTAGTCCAAGGATGAGTTCCTAGCTATGTGCTATAGAGCAGCAGAGCCTAGTTAAGAGAATGGGTCATGGAGGGATGACCTTGGGGACTCTGTTACCCCTGGCCCTTTCCTGTCAAATTCTTCTTCTTTCTGTTTCCTGGCTGTCATGAGGTAAGCTGATTGCTCTGCTGTGCCCTTCTACTGTGATATTTCTGCTTTAGGGCCAGCCATGGGCTGAAACCTTTGGATTTTTTAGTTAAAATAAAACTTATTCTTTAAAGTGTGCATGTCGGGTATTTTGCCCCATTGGTGGAAAGGTGACTGATATACCATCTGTCAAATTTCAAAGTACTACAAGGGGGCTTCTTCAGCAGTCCTAGCTCCTTTGCTCCTACTCATTACAAGAGACCAGATCCCAAAATAATGGTGAGACTCTTGAATCTGAGTCACTCAGGTAATATTGGTTACATCATCTCCTAGCTCTAGGCAGCAGCTTTCTAAATAGTTTTAAATCAATGTAATGTTAGATACTCTAAATTGTTATTTCCTGGAAAATGCAAAGAAAGTTCAGAAAGCCACCTTGGCACACCTACAGTGTGTACAAAAGGGCCTGGCTGCCTTATGTCCTTGGCAGGGCTTATCTCCAATAATACTAACAAATTTTAGATGTCCCTAGAACCACCCTAAAATTCTGCTAAAAAACAGACTTAAAACGCAAAGTAACAAATGCAATTTATGTTTCTCATTTGAATCAGACAGACAGTGGGATAATTTTTATTATGGGCTGGGCATTGAATGATATTTAAATTTGTGATTAATTTGGATAGCTGTAATAACATTTAAACAAAATATTTTAATAAAGTATTTATAGGGGAAATCTGGTATTTACTTGAGAAAAACATTATGACTCTCCTCTAAAAAGGAAACTTAAGGGGCTGGGGAGATGGCTCAGAAGAATAAGTGCTTCCCAGGCAAGCACAAGGGGCTGAGTTCAATCCCTGGTTCTGCCAAAAAAAATAATAAAATAAATAAAAATAGAAAGAAAACTTAAGTATACTAAAGATTGGTCATTGGTTGACTTGTGGAAGTTAGTAGTAAATATGCTATTATTTATTTATATAACTTCCACTTGCCTGTGTGTTTATGAGGAAATTTCTACTATAAATCTTTATTCTACTTCCACTTCACCACACAGCAACTTCAACTCTTAGATTTAAGTTCTTGGAAAATTAGATAATTTCAAGTGTTACAGTCTTATTGCAAAATAGGAAATGGGCTAGAAGTGAGCCTGGGGACTGGTCAAGTCAGAGTTTGAATAGTCACCCAGCAGACAATAATGGCCAGGATTAGACTTGTACCTGGGGAGAGCTATTAAGAGGATAGATACAAGGCCTATTAATAAGATGAATTCAATAGTTACCTGGTGATTGCATTAATAAGTAAAGGTAAAAGAAAAGACTGGGATCCCACAATCAGACCCACAAAAATTAGCTGGAAACCAAAAAACTCTTTTCCATCCCATTAACAAACGACCTGTTTCTGGAAAAGATACTTAACGTTTCTACTGAGCAAGAATTTCCAGGGGAGATTTTAATTGCATAAATTAAACATCCACTAGTCTTGACAGCATTAAAAATAATCTGTCACCTGCTCCTAACTTTGTTCTTGGTTACAAAGGCCATTGTTTGGCTGAACAAAGAGGGTAAGGAATCTGGAAAGAACTGTTTACCTGGAGAAGCTGCCAAGAGCTCAGACTGAAGCAGACCTGCATGCGAACGAGGAAGGGGCGGGCAACTCCATGCACAAGCAAAAGGCAGTCTGACTGAAACTCAAAAGTTATGAATGGAAATAAAGACCGTTTCCAGCAGTGGCTCTTGGTACATCCACAATACCCTGAAAATGACTGCTTCTCAGTTAGAGTCATTTCTTAGCAGATCAGTCAGAAATTCAATTCTGAGAACAATAAAATGATGTTAACTTAGGAGAGGAGGGCTTTAAAGGTCTCTGATTTCCTCCATCAGACAGCCCAGTCTACCCTCCTCTGTGCGGCTTCCTGCACTGCCCAGAGTTAACCCTGGTCCTTGGCAAACACTGACTACCTGCAAATTGTGGCAATTCTAGTTTAAAGAAATTTCTTAGAGTTCAAGAATGGAAATTCAACATAGTGAAACATACAAAATATTGTTCAGGCTTTTTTTCCAGTTACTGTTTTTGGCATACTCTGCCAAACTCTGGGTAATTGCTATAGTGTAGATGCAGCTGGAGTGTGGCCCTAAGGGTTCATGTGTTGGAGGCTTGGTCACCAGGGTAGTGACATTAAGAGGAAGTGAGTCCTTCGAAGCTAGGGTCTAGCGACGGACTCACAGGTCACTAATGGTATTTTAACAGGGTTAACACAGTTTTTTGTGGGACTCGTTGGTTAGAACCTAAGAGTTCTAAAGAGAGAGCTGCTGCTATAGAACAGCAAGCCTGACCACTTCCCGCCTTCTTGGCTTCTTACCAGGCCATAAGATCTGTCCCCACCTGCTGTGCCCATGCTGCCATCTGCCAGGAGTCCTCACCAGAGCCCAGATGACATCAGTGCTATGGCCAGTGTTGAAAGGTGAGAAAAATAAACTTCTTTTCTTTTTACAAGCTTTTCTTTGGGAAGTATGATCAAAATACACAGTGAACATAAAAACTTTTCTTATAGTACAATATACATTGTCATTGTCCCCCCCAAAATGCCTCCCCTCCCTTCACACACACTGCTCCCCTTGCTCTTGCCACCTTCTGAAGCAGCGCTGGAAAGTCCTCTTTCGTGTCTATGAGAGCCGACTAAAATATGGTGCGTGCTACTACTAAGTACCATTAAATGCAAGACAGGTCTATAAAGCCATCATGGCATTTCTCTGCCCACTGTCTTACTTTATTTTGTGGCTGAGACAAAAATCCCTAATACTGAAAGTGAAAGGAGGAAAGTTTTCTTTTGGCTCACAATCTGCACAGGTTTCAGTGTGTAGTCAGCTGTCTCCACGGCAGGGTGACATGGCAAAGGGGTGTCACAGAAGAGAAAGTCCACAGCAGCACAGGCAGGAGCAGCAAACACAAGCCTCCCTCCCTTTCTTTGTATCCCACCTGGAGTACAACCTTGTGGGCAGTGCCACCCACACTCAGGCTGGGGCTTCCACTATCCACACCAGAACTATGCTACACCAATTTAGTGGTTACATGCCCTTAAATCCCAACTCAGCATGGCACACCCATGATCCACTCACCTCCTAAGAGCCTCCCCTACAAGAGCATGAAGCTTTTCAGGGAACATCTATACACAAGCCATCACACCCACCTCCACTCAGTCCGACACCATGAAACTTCTGGCTTTTCCCTAAAGTCAGAATGACCATAAAAGGTAAACTTCTAAATACTCAGGACAGGGCAACTAAACATGCTCAGCAAAAAGGACTTCAAGAACTGCCTTAGAAAGTAACAAGATAAAATAAGTGTATTTGGAGAGGGAGCATTTTTAGGGAGATTAATGGTAATATCTTTTACTGTAATGTTTTGAATTTAAACATTCACTGTATGTTCCAATCATACCTTGTGTAAATATCTAGCCTCAGGTGTTTCATTATATTAGTAGAATAACTGATACAATAGCTATCCTTGTACAGATGGCTTTCCTATTGAAATCTCCTCCTAAAACTAATTCTGGCGTTCTATTTTCCACTATCCACCTAGTTTAAATTCTGAATGTTCTTCACTATTTGACATAACCATCAACTTAAGGCACTATTAGGCATCGGGAAAGGATTTACAGAGTTCAGTAAGGGAGTCTTAACTCAATTGTAGCAACACAGTAAGGCAGACAAACCAAAGGCCAAATAAGACAGAAAACAGAATCCTTAGCTAAAAGCAAATTGGAGAAACTCAGAGCTAAGAACTATTCTACAATGAGAAAAGAGCATTGGTCGTTAGAGAAGGACTAACTCTGGACTAAGAGGCAGACAGAGCTTTTTAAAAAAAAAAAGAGCAGAGGTGTTTAGAGGAAACTTTCCTTTAAGAATCAAATTTTATTAACCTCCCCGAGGTTAGCTCCCACACACCTGTGACAGATTGCACTGCATGGTACAGTGGAACATTGTTTTGAAATAAATCTCCCTCACTCCATAAAAATGATGTTTTATGACTAGGGCCTTGCTAATTTTTCACCCATTTAGATTCTGCCTGACAGAAAAAGTTGACACTGTTAAATAGTATTAAGTTCTCTGAGCTCTCTCAGCCTGTGGGGAAAAATTCAACTGCTATCATATAAATCCAGCCAAGTTAAATATTTGGGACATGAATGTGAAGAGAGTGAAGATAGTGTCTTTTGTCTTCTTGTTGTTGAGAATTAACAGACTAACAGACTATATATATATATATATATATATATATATATATATATATATATATTCATTCCTGGGGCTGTGCAATCTGGTATTCCATGATGCCCCGAGTGATGAATTTACCAAATCTAAGAGGAAAAGCCTACAAAGGCCCATAGTCCCACCAACAGCAACTTCCAAGTTTTCAGGTTTTGGTGTCAGTGGTGGAATAAATTATTCAGTCTTCACATGCACATTCTTCACTTTCTGTTTTACACTGTGTGCGGTCACTGACTGGTAAGATGAAATATTATTGTACAGTTCTCCCTCCTTTCAGATTCTTGGTGCTATTCTGGGTAAATGTGGACAAGTTCCAACATCTGAATAACAGGCACCAAAACCATTTTTAAATCAAATTTAAAGGCTAAGACATCAGCAATATTACCTAATAGAAGGAGTTTGGAATCTGCAGTTAGTCCCAGTCTGGCTACTTCAAGCTTCCTAACAGGCAGATCACCAGTCAGTTGATGGAAATAGAGTTCCCATTTCTATCACTATGGAAGAAATGATAGTGTCACCTTCCAGAATACTAAGTGTTGCATCAAGTGATAAATAAGGTGCAAAATAAGAGAGACGAGTCAGTACCTTTGCCTCACCTTTTGGAGCTTGCTCAAGTCTCAAAAATTTAGCCAGAATTGGGACTAGGAATGAGGTACTAGGAATAAGGCTATTCAAACTCATGTCTACACAATGACCAGTTTTTCCATTCTGAAGTGTTACCTGCCCCACTCCAATGATTCTCAGACCTTGGAGCACATTAGAATCATAGAATCATGAATCTATACATCCTAATGTATACATCTTAATGTATACATCCTCATGTATACATCCACATCCTAATGCCCAGCCACACCCAACACTAAATCAGAATGTCTCAGGCAGTTATCAATTTTGTTCAAAGAGCCCTTCAGGTAATTCCATTATAGAGTGAAATTTGGAAACCAAACTCCTTCCTATAATCACCTGAGGCTATCTTCTACCTTGTTTTTGAAGTATGGCCAACTTCATAATGAGAATGAAAAGCCAGGAAGCCAAATCCACCTTCCTCCGGTGAGCTCAGTAGTGGTCTCCTGTCCTAGCTCTGTGTTCCCTGGGCAAGAGTCAGCCAGGAGCAAAGGTGAGCCTAGGAGCAGGAGAGCAGAACAGACACCTGCTTAAATTCTAGGATAAACAGAAGTTGTATAAAGAGAGATTCTAACCTTAAATAGAACTGAACAATTCTAGGTCCACCTAAGAGAAGCAGATTTCCTCTCCAGAAAACAACTCAAAGATTTTAAGTCAAAGTCGGATTATGGATCTGCTGAGATTGTAGCTGGATCGCCTTCATGGAAACCTTTTTTGTCTCAGACTATTTCAAGACTAGGATTGCATGAAATACACTCTGAAAGCACTATAGCAGTGCTAAGATTTCTGTCCTACAGAAGATACTCAACAAAGTCTAGAAACATATTTGCTTTTTTGGGGGGCGTGTGTGAGGGGTACCGGGGATCTAACTCAAGACCTTGCACTTGCCAGGCAGGCGCTTACACAATTGAGCTATCTCCCCAGCCCCATATTCAGTTGTCTTGTCTGGAGATCAGCAGCCCATATCTGTATCTGCAGAGGCAAGGAATACTAGGAAATATGCAACTGAAGGACAAGACCATCACTACAAAGACCCAACTATCAACAGTGGCACAGTTGTAAAGCTGTGGACCTCCTCCTCCCATGGATTTCTCCCTATCCTCAGAAACAGATGATTATGATGAAGAAAGATTTATAAACAGAATAGAAGAGAAAAAGAGGAAGAAAAAAGATGAAACGAGGAAAGAAGAAAAGGCATCCAGCTT
Organism: Octodon degus; assembly: GCF_000260255.1. Taxonomy (NCBI): domain Eukaryota; kingdom Metazoa; phylum Chordata; class Mammalia; order Rodentia; family Octodontidae; genus Octodon; species Octodon degus. Next base: position 3,026,434 of record NW_004524698.1, read on the forward strand.
CCTAACTGTCAGATGTTGGAAGCCACCCATGTGTCCTTAAGAAACCAAATGGGTAAATACACTGTGGTCCATCCAGACAAAGGAAGAACATTCTGAACTAACAAAAAATGTGCTATCAACCTATGAAAGGACATGAAGGAAATTAAATACACATTCATGTGAAAAAAGCCAAACTGAAAAGGCTGCATAGTCCTGACTCTATGACGTTCTGGAAAAGGCAGACCTGTGCAGATGGTGGAAAGATCAGTGGTTACCATGGATGGGGGAGGTGAATAAAGGGAGCACAGAGATCTGTAGGACAGTGAGATGACATGTAGGATTGCACTGTTGTGGATGCATCGTACGTGCATCTGAACCCAATGTACACCAAAAGTGAATCCTAATATAAGCTATGGGCTTTGGCTAGTAATGATGTGTCAATGTAGATTCAACAATTGTAACAAATGTACCTCTTTGATGAGGGATGTTGATAGTGGAAGGGGCTGTGCTTGTGTTGGAGCAGAAATACGTGGGGAATTCTCTATCCAATGCTCACCTTTGTTGTGCATTCAAATTTCTCTTAAAATGAAAGCTTTTTTTTTTTTTAGAAAAGAAGAAAGAAGAAGCAAGACTGGCAAGCTGGTGTTGGCTGTCCCCAGCCTCCACAGCCTTTATTGCTTCTCTGAGTTCAGGAGGCCAAGAGTGCCCTATGTCACCGGAAATCTGGTGAGCCGTGGCCAGGGAGATAAGGCAGGGGACTCTGTTTTGCCTGGTGGATGTTCTGTGCCTGAACTCCAGGTCCTTCTTTGCGATGAAGGCCTCAGACCCTGCTGGGCTTCTTGGGGTCCTTGCTCTTGGCGGGCATGAAGGCATACAGCTCCTCGATGAGCATCTCCATGCGGGAGGTGACCTCGGTCATCGTGTCGATGACCAGCCGCTGCTGCAGCTTCAACTTATTGTTCTCCCATAGGGCCTTGTTCTCCTCTTGGAAGGCGCGGTGCTCCTCTCGCAGCACGTGCAGGGCCCTGTTCTCCTCCTGCAGGAGCCGGTTCTCCTCGTGCAGGGTCTGCAGTGCCTGGCCCATCTCTCTCAGCAACTGCAGCGGCCCGGGTCCTGCCTTACCTTCTTCTTCCCTGGACGGCCCCCGCCCGGACAAGTTGCCAATCAGCTCCCGCAGGGCGCGCAGCATCTGGATGTCTTCCTGCGGTGTCACGGGACCTTTGGGCTCCTCGAAGGGGGAGGAGAGGCCCGGGCCCTGATCCGGCAGCAGCCCTGGGCTGTGGGGCTCCTCGTGCGGAGAGGGCCCAGATGGGCTGTTCTCTGCGGCGGCTGCCTTGTCGTCCACCCGGGCCCAGTAGGCCTGGCTCTGCACCAGCAGCTGCTGCAGCGCGCGGTTCTCCTCGCGCAGCAGCTGCAGGGTGCTGTTCTCCTTGCTGCGCTGGGCCGGCGGGGCCGCGGGTTCCTTCTGCACCGCCTCTTGGGACGCGCTGTCCTTGCGCCGCAGCGGAGAGGGCGGCTGGCTGGCCTCGCAGCCAAGTGTGGCCTTGTGCTCCTCCCAGAAGACCTGCAGGATCTTGTTCTCCCTGCGGAGCGCCCGGTTCTCCTCGCGCAGAGCCCGGTTCTCCTCGCGCAGGCACCTGCTCTCCTCCTGCAGCAGGTACTCCTTGGCCAGCCTCTTGTGGTGCAGCTTGTGGTGCAGGGAGGAGGACGGGGAGAAGTGTGGTGACTGCGGCCGGTAGTTCTCGTTCACCCACCGCCCGTCCTGGAACACGAACATCTCGTCGCTGAGTTGCACGCGAGGAGGGTTGTAGTCCAGCTCCAGGTCGGCCTGGGAGGTGGGGCGGTCCATGGGGTCGAAGGGCACTGAGGAGAAGCGGTTGAGCGGGTAGGAGTGCTGGCTGACCACCCGGCGGCTCAGCCCGGGCCCAGGGGCCTGGCGCGAGCAGCGAGGAGTGCTGTACAGGTTGTGGAGCCTCAGGTAGGGCTCCGCCGTGCCTCTCTGCGGAGAGAAAACAGAGAGCCGCAGCGTTAGCGGTTGACTGAGGCACCGATCGCGGTGGGGGCTGGGAAGACCGGAAGGCTGGGACACTCCAGTGAGCCGTGTGGCCTGGCTGCTGAGTGCACTTTGGCCTCCTAGGGTCCTCACAGAGCTCTGTGTCAGTGCATATCATACCAGCTAGCTCTGCCCTAGAAAGTCCCCAGAAGCACTGAATTAGGCTCCTGCAAGCCTCCTGCAAGCCTCCAGTCATGACGTTGCCAGCTAATCACTACAAGACCTTGTTTTACCTGTGTGTGTCTAAAGACGCTTGCACTAACATCTATGATTGACTCATTAACGTTGCAGGTACCATCAAGCCCTGTCGCTCCCATTTGAAAACTTAGCTAGTTTGACCTCCTCCACGAGCTGCATCAGCCCTCCTGTGATCTGAAGTGCCAGGCCCTGGGCGCACTACACCTGGAAGCCATTTTAGACAGGTACATCACCAAATTTAAACAGTTACATAAAAACACAAAAATTTCAGAAACATGGCACTAGTAAATTCCAAAAAGGACACTATTTTCCAAATGTTGAAACAAAAGAGCTCCTCAGCTGGAGACATATAACCACCCTGTGCAGGAACAACAAGGGCTGGGAAAGTACCTGGGGTTACATTTTTTAGTGAGAAGGCAAATTCACAAATATAAAATCCCCAAATAATGAGATTCAGGTGTATACGATGGAGGCTAAAGGCATAGTTTTGTTTTTTTTTTTTTGTTTTTTTTGGGGGGGGGGTTTGGGGGGGTATTGTTTTTTGAGGGAATCGGGGATCGAACTCAGGCCCTTGCACTTGCCAGGCAAGTGCTTATTCTACTGAGCCATCTCCCTAGACCCTTAAAGGCATAGATTTTAGAATCAACCAAGTTAATTTTGAGTCCTGGCTTCACTGCTTATCAAGAATTTGGGCAAATCATCAGAAGTTCAGTACCTACAGCTTTAAATTGGGATAATTGTACTTTCTTGCCTCATATTTTAAGGTCTAAAATAGGTGAAGTACAAAAGCACTAAGCATGGGTGCTGGCACATCTTTTTACCCTGCAAGAAAGGCAAACACTTTTCCAAGCTACCTGCCCACAGGTATATGCCTTCACTTGGTGTGAGCAGAGAGGCAGCACGAATCCCACCAACACACCCAAATGGCGAGACAGGAGGAGCTGTTGGCCATCCCAGCCTTCCCCTTGGCCCTTTAAACTAAAGCTCATTCTGTGCTCTCACTGCCCTGGAGTCCAGCCTGCAGCTGCCCTGAAACAGCCACTCAGCCATTGACTTGGGGTGAGGTTCAAAGACCGGTCTGGCCAATAATTTTGGAAAGAAGAGCCTCATTCCAGATTTATCACTGAGTGACTGGCATTCAAAATGTGGGAGTGAGAACAGCAAAAGGCAGGAAAGCATTCCTACGGGGAATCTCATGGTGGTGCTGGGATCTCAAAGCCACAGTGGAAAAACTGGGTCAGACCCACACCATTCAAGTCCAACAGAATGGGCCATGGAGATAGCTCAGCGTTCTAAGCACCTGCAAGGATCTGGGTTCAATCCCCCAGCACCATAGGCCACACCAGCCCCACCCACAGGCACCCTGAGCCAACCACCAAGATTAGGAGTGGTGGCACACACCTGTAATCCCAGCAGTAGGAGGCTGAAAACAAGAGGATCACTATGAGTCTGAGCTGCGTAGTGAGACCCTGTACAAAATACATAAAAATAAATAAATAAATAAATAAATAAATAAATCCAACAGGTTAGTGGCACACTTCCCGGTGGAGAGGACTAATCAAAGTGGCATTCATACTTCTACATTGTTTTACAAGATCTGGAGTGTGGTCCAGGAATCTGCCTTTTTACCCCACTCTCTTGGGTGATCTGGTACCAGATGGTCAGAAAAGCTCTAAGCCAGGAACAAGGTGCAGTTTGCCTACATCAGGTTACACCAGGGTTGAAGACCAAAAGTCAAGACTGCATTTCATGGTGGGCCGGCAAGATAGCTCAGTGGACTAAAGTGCCTACTTAGGCAAACTGAGGAAAGCAGAGGGACCGCAGTTCGATCCCCAGCTCCACATGCTGTGCCAGCCCCACCCCCAAGGCAGGTGGAGCAGACCAGGGTCCAGGCGTAGTAGTGCATGCCTCTAATCGTAGCACTGGGGAGGCTGAGCACAGGCAGATCACTATGAGTCCAAGCTACACAGTAAGACCCTGGAAACCCTGTAGACCCTTACTAAAAATAAAAAAAAAGAGAGAGAGAGAGAGAGAAAGAAACGAAAGAAAACTAATGGACCTTCTCACCCTGTCTGAGATCCAGATGTTTGACTAGAGAAAAAGGGAGAGTCAGGCTGCCAAAAGGCACCTTCAAACATTAAAAAGTAGCAAAACATATGGATAAAAAAGAATAATGGCATATGTCCCACTTAATTCACACCACTGCTGTGAAGAATGAATGAGAAAATGTACCTTAATATTGTAAGATATTGTTACCAAGAACAGTAGATTTAAGGGCTGGGGAGACAGCTCAGTGGTCTAAGCATCTGCCTGGCAAGGAAAACAACCTGGGTTCGATTCCCAGTACTGCATGCCATGTGGGCATGGTGGCACACATTTGTAATGCCAGTGCTGGGGAGGCTTAGACAAGAGACACTATGAGTCCAAGCTGCATAGTGAGACCCTGTACCAAATAACCAATAAAAGCTTTTTTAAAAAATTTGAAAAAGAAAAGTAGATTTCAATAATGCAAGAACTGTGAGATGTATTCAGAAAGAAGCAAACAGGTAGAAAGCACACTGGAGAAGAGATTACCATTGCAGCAATGAATCTAAATAAAAATAAGATTATGACAACTATTTTTAAATACACCAAAAGCATCTCATACAAGTATATCAAAATGCTGTGCAGATATCAGTTCCCCATTTCTTGTGTTATTTTTACAATTTTACGGAGATAGAAGGTAGAAAACAAGTCAAGTTACCCATGCTATATATGTGTATACAGAAAAATGGCATTTTTCTGGTGTATAAAGTTGATAAAAAATTCTTTTAAAACTCAAAGAGCTAGATAAATAGAAGACACAGTTCTATGTCATTAATTTTGCACTAAACGCACGTCATTAGCTTTTGTAAGGGCATCCTCAGTCTTCCAGCTAGCAAGAGAATGAACACATTCTGCAGAACCTTATTTACTTTCAATTAATTCAGCCCCCCTTAGATTTCACATTTCTCAGTTGGAAAAACACATTGGCTGCTCTGGCCAATCTGTGAGCAGACTGAACCTCACTGTGGATAACCCAGATCATGCCTTTGTGTAGATAAGTTTCCTGGAGCCCGAATTTCTGAAAAGGTTAGCTAAGTTGTACAAGGAAAGAATCTGGAGAAGCCCTCTGCACCCCCGCACAATGAAGGCAGGGCTCCCTCTTAGCAGGATCTGGATCCAGGAAATGCTATCATGAAAACTACATTTTAGTCAACAGTGTATATCCTAATCTTGCTTTTAAAAAAATGAAAAGGAAGCAAAGTATTTGGGCCGCATTTTATTCTCTGTTCCAAGAATTCTACCCATAGAATTGATTTAATCTCCACAATATGGGCTATAAAATATTATCACAGGTTGGTAAAAATCCAAAATCCAAAATGCTCCAGAGTCTGAAACTTTTTGAGCACTAATATGATGCCACAAATGGAAAATTCACACCTGACCTCCTAGGACAGGTTTCAAGTGAAATAGAGGTACACTAAAAGTATTGCATGCAATATTTTCAGGACACATGTATAAAACATACATGAAGCATATATATATATGAAGTATATATATGAATAAATTCCTTCCTCAATATATCTCATGTATATGCAAATATTTCCAAAATTCTAAACCAAAAAAAAACCCTACGAAATCTGAAACACTTCTGGTTCCAAGAATTTTAAATAAAGGATACTCAACCTATATTCTTACTTACAATGTAAGGTACACACAAGGAAAGCTGCCACCGATTTATCAAAATACTTGTTGTACTTCTGAGGTCAAAATTATTTTTTCATTTACTTGTTAATATGGAAAATTTAAAGCATGGATAAAAGGAAAGAGAATATCAAATCAAGACTGCACTTCTTTCATCCAGACTTCTACCCAATTCCACAACCACAAAACTCTTTTATCCATAAAGATCTCAACATGTATTCTTTCATTTATTCATTTTTTTAAACAAGCTCCACCTTTTTTTTGGGGGGGGGGAAGAGTCTACAGGGTGTTCAGGGTCTCACTACTAGATCAGACTCATAGTGTTCTGCCTGTTTACAGCCTCCCAAGAGCTGGGATTACTGGCACACGCCACCACGCCCAGTCTCAATCACTGTCTCAGCATGCCCTGGGGGCTGGGCCGGCACAGCAGGCCACCAGATTGGACCCCTGGCCTCTGCACCTGCTTGCAGGTGCTTTAGTCTGCTGACCTATTTGGCCGGCCCTAACATGTATTCTTTTAAAGAACGCCTATGCCATTGCCATCCTTTTAAAATTTAATAATGATCCCTTTATATATAGCAGCATATCATGTTCAGATGTCCCCAGTCATTTCATGGTTCCTTCTTCTATAATTGTTTCGTTATCACCAGAGAGATAACTCCTCTTGATCCAACTCACTTCCAGAGAGGAACCATTAGAGCTTCATCCCTATTCCTCTTGGTATCCTCCATGGCTCTTAACTCTTGCCATCCAGCTGCCTTTGCTCTATGTGCGCATGCTGCAGTAGGTCCTGAAGGCCTGTCAACTGTCCTGCCAGTAGAAATGCACTAGATAGAGCCTTCATGTGTGGCAAATCTCTGCACAACCTGCGGATTTGAGACTTTGTCCTCCTTATGTACCATCAGGTGACTGATGGTCACATTCTTTTGTTCTGCAGCCTTGCTTTCCAAGTCTAAATAACATAGAATTAAAAACATTATCTTAATGTACCTTTTGGCCTAGCTTTCTCTGACCTGATGCATCTGCGTTTGTAGAAAGGCAACATTAAGAGCTACAGGACTCCTCTCTTACCAACATGGCTGATACCTCATTCTCTCCTGTAAATGACCAAGTTTCCTGAGCAAAGTCAGGCCTTTTCTATTCTGGAACCATATTACCTAATGCAGGAATGTTGCTAAACAAATAGGTCCTTCCCTTCCTTGTCAGGAACCAAATCCTCCCCTCTGCCTGAGCCCTGCTCTCTATCCTCCTATCCCGTACAGGTTAAGAAAGTAAAGTGGCCATACCAATGGGGCCTCATGACTTGGCTTCTTAGATACAATACTTAAGCATCTTTAACATTTTAATAGCCATGCATTTATTTGAATAAGTGTTAAAATATGTTCATTATAGCAAATCTGTAATTCTATAGATTTTTATCAGGACAGCTAAAGTGAAATTTAACCATTTCCATCTTTTGAAAGTGAGAAAATTTAAAGAAAAATATTAAGCAGAAAGGTGCTTTCAGATATGACAAGAACTCTGACTGTTTTCTGGGCAAACACTGAGCCAGAGCAAATTCTTTCCCATTTCTCCCCCAATCACTGGCAGAGCTGGCTGGATTTAGTCCTCACAGGTAAAGCTCTTTCTTGAGCTCTTTCTCTTTCTCACCCTAATTATATTCCCTATGTCCACAAACTGTTAACATTAAACTGGTATCTAATACGTTGGAAGCTTGCAGTGTATATACTCAGGAAACATCCAGTCAATTTGAAAGATCAGTGAAAAGCGCAATTATTCCCTCGTACAAATGAGAGAGGTCAAAGTGCAGCAAGCATTAATGAGGGCTCATGGGGAACAGGATGTCTGATGGCTGAAGAGAGTCCTGCCTCTCCAAGGCATAAGCATATGACCCTCACAAGCTCACTCCATCGCTGTGCTTCAGTTTCCCCTAGAAAATGTGGGTGCTAACATGCTTCAGGACCACGTCATGTTTTTGCAGGCTGGGGAATGTCCAACTTTCCGAGGTACCATTCACAACTATTGTTGAGGAGCACAACCTGCATAGCTACCCACCGCAGCCAAGAATCTGTCCTGCTTTTTTCAAGGGATTTGTTGTAGAATTCAAAAATAAAGGAAAAGACATGACATGTTCTTTTTTCTATAAAGAATTATATAAAAGAATGGTTACTGCATTTGCAAGAGAAATTCTTAACATTTCCTTAAAGATCATATAAAACAAGAGAAAGAAACACTTAGGAGTGATTATTATGAGTCAGACAGTATGCTAATTGCTCTCCATAGTCACATGCGTGTCTTACCCAAAAGAACTGAAATGGCTCTACCTAATATGGCAGAGCTAACAAAAGGACAGGCCCAGCATTCAAAATCAAGACATTTGATTGAAAACTCCGTGCTGATTCCAGCGGGCCACAGTGCCCATGGAGTACACGTGCGGACACCACTTCACAGTGCTGCTTTCTCCCACATCCCTTCCCCTCCTTTCTGTGTGTTTTAATAAATTGCAGTTACTGCAACCTAAAGACAGTGAACTGTCGCTTATTTTTCTGACATCCCTGGTCCTTTGAACTACAACTGTACGTGTGGCATACATGGAGATTTAATAAGTCCTTGCCAGTGAATGCATGGACTGAAAGGTTCTGAAAGGTTGAAGGAGATATCAGGTTGAACTGAATAAAACTGTTAATATTCTAGCATTTTTTGCCTATAGAAGTGACCATTTCCTTAGTCTTAAAAGAACAAAAAGAGGCTCTGAAAAGAGGTCTAAGCTAACAAAACATGCTGGTACACTATGACAAATTCCCCTGATCCTGGAAGAGCTTGTGTGGCAGCATGGCCCACTTTTCCCACAAGGATAAACAAATATAACTTGTAAAGCTGTAACCGCATTTCGATTCGTATTTGAAACATGCAAAACAGTGCCAGAGCAACGCTGTTGCCTCATGATGGAAAACCTGCCATAGCAGATTTCCCATGAGTTCCCAGGTCCATCTATGTACCACCTCAAAGGAATCCACCCCTACACAAGAGCATATTAGTTGTCCAACTCATCACTGTGAACCCATAATCCAGCGCAAAGGCCCCAAATACCATTAGTTTTTCCCCTGTGGCTTTGAGCTCAAAAGTCCTACAGTTGAGAATTCTTGAGAGTCTCTTTGCCTCTCTAAATGTTGCCTCTGACATTCTTACTTCCTAGTGTTGTAAGAAAACAAGTGGTGGGGCCCAGGGAGACAGCTCAGTGGAGTAAGTGTTTGCCTGGAAAGCACAAGGTCCTGAGTTTGATCCCTGGTACCACAAAAAACAAAAAACAAAAAACAGGTGATACATAAACTGCAATAAAGACCAGAGAGCCAGCTTGACTTTTAACACAATTATTCGCAGCCTAAACTGCTATTGCAAATGCTGAATATGTTTCTTTATAAAAGGGCTTTCTAAGGCACAGAACAGTGGGTAGGGTTCGATCCCCGGCGTGCCCTGCCAGCCCCGACCCTGGGTTGCAGTGAGACGGTTATTAAGACTGGGCATGGTGGTACACACCTGTGATCCCAGCGCTTGGGAGGCTGAAAATAGGAGAATCATTATAAGTCCAGTCTACATAGTGAGACCCTGTACACCTTCTAGACCCAGTACTAAATATAGAAAAAAAAAAAAAAAGGGTGGGGGAGGCTTTCTAAAATATAGCACCTAGGCCAAGCAAACACATGCAAGGTTAAGACCCCAGACACCCTCAGCTGGCCTTTGCAACCAGTTACTTCTCTCCGGATTTCTCAGCCACTGGTACTGCTGAGTTGGTTCCACAATCTGAGTTGATCTGCTCTGCTGACCTTGGTCCTGACAAGCAGTCTGTTCCTGGAGCATCCTGAAAAGTTTTTCCTAAACCTGGGAAGTAAAGCCCAGTCCACATGGTCCAAGTCTCCCACAGATGATTGTCTCATTCCGGGTATTTGTGAACCAGACTGCAAAAGAAAAAGCCTGGCTCCTTTGTGAAAGAATAAAATGTGAAGTTGTTGTGGAGGACAATACAGTTGGCTCTGAGGCTCCTGCCACCTCCCACCAGCTGTTAGAAAAGCAACCAAGAGATTCTGTCCTTAGGAGCAAGGAACGTGCTCACAGCTGTGACAGAGCAAACTGTTAAGTATTGAAGCCCTGTGAACAGGCACTGTCCTCACGGGTACCGGAAATCACCCCCATGGGAGAAATCTTTCCTTAGCATAACCCTCCTCCTGCCATCTCCTTTTTAGATGAGTGCTTTTGGAAGGAAAATGGCTAAAATCACCAACAACTGACCCTAAAAGAGCACTAGGAAGAACAGCCAATTAATTCTAAGAAAAGAGGTAAAGGGGAGAGGGAAACGGTAGGGCCAGAGTCCCCTACTGCTGCTACACGATTTCTATGAAACAGGAGTCTGTGGGTGGAATCTTCTAGGGTCCAGTCGCTGAGGTTGATGGCTCCTACATAAAGAGTTTGGGGATAGGACTAGGCAGGCTTAGCTGGCATACACTGTGTGGTCTGAACGTGGTCCTCTAAATTTTAAATTTTGGAACTTAACCTCCAAAGTCCCATGTTAATGGTATTTGGAGGTGGGACCTTGGGAAGATGACTGGGCCATGAAGGCTCTGCCATCATGAATGTATTCACCCATTCATGAAGCAGTAAGTTATGCAGGAGTCTCTCTCTCTCTCTCTCTCTCTCTCTCTCTCTCTCTCTCTCTCTCTCTCTAATGTATTTGGTCATTTCAGGGTCTCACTGTGCAACTGGGACTCAGTGATTCTCCTGTTTTCAGCCTCCCCAGTGCTGGGATTATAGGCATACGCCACTACGCCAGGACTCTGTGGCCAGCACAGCCTGTCCTGGGGGCAGGGCTGGCACAGCATGTGGTGCTGGGGATCGAACTACAGTCCCTGTGCTTGCCTAAGCAGGTGCTTTAGTCCACTGAGCTATCTCGCCAGCCCAGGAGTCTCTTTTTGATGATAGTGAATCTCCATGGCTACTTGCTCTGACTTGCCACATGATGCCCTCCGCCATAATGTTGAAGAAACTATGCCCTCTCCAGAAGCTGACTAGATGGTTACAGAGCAGAGAGAGTGAGGAGGCTGTGTCTGGCTCCTGCTCTCACAGCCATTGCAGTACACTGAGCTCCACAGAGACAGCACCGGGGGAAGTGAGAGCCTGACAGGTACTGGGTGACTCTGTATGTCACTGAGGAAAACAAGTAAACATGGGCAAAGGAGATCCTAAGAAGCCGAGAGGCAAGATGCCATCATATGCATTCTTTGTGCAAACTTGCCGAGAGGAACACAAGTAGCAGCACCCAGATGCTTCCGTTAACTTCTCAGAGTTTTCTAAGAAGTGCTCAGAGAGGTGGAAGACCATGTCTGCTACAGGAAAAGGAAAATGTGAAGATATGGCAGAGGTGGACAAGGCTTGTTATGAAAGAGAAATGAAAACTTATATTCTTCCTAAAGGAGAATCAAAAAAGAAGTTCAAGGATCCCGATGAGCTCAAGAGGCCTCCTTCGGCCTTCTTCTTGTTCTGTTCTGAGTATCACCCAAAAATCAAAGGAGAACATCCTGGCCTCTCCATTGGTGATGTTGTGAAGAAACTTGGAGAAATGTGGAATAATACTGCAGCAGATGATAACATATGAGAAGAAGGCTGCTGAGCTGAAGGAGAAGTATGAAAAGGACATCGCTGCCTACCGGCTAAAGGAAAACCTGATGCAGCAAAAAAGGGAGTCATGAAGGCTGAAAAAAGCAAGAAAAAGAAGGAAGAGGAGGAGGAGGAAGATGAGGAGGAAGAGGAGGAAGAAGATGAGGAAGAGGATGAGGATGAGGAGGCTGAAGAAGAGGATGAGGAGGATGAAGAGGATGATGATGATAAATTCAGCATGTCATTTTATCTGAAAATTAGGACATAGTTGGATTTTCCTACCAGGATTCTAAGGTCTTTAAAAGAACATAGACAGCTGAATGCTCTCAACTAGTAGCTTTCAGTAATCCAGGCAAAGCAGATAAACATAAAACCTCTAATGCAGTTTTTTTTTTTTTTTTTGTCTTTAAAGCATTTAACACCCCTGTACACAACTCACTCCTTTTGAAGAAAAAGAAATTGAAATGTAAGGCTGTGTAAGATTTGCTTTTAAACTGTACAGTGTCTTTTTTTATACAGTTAACACACTACCGAATATGTCTTTAGACAGCCCTGTCCTGGTGGTATTTTCAATCGCCACTAACCTTGCCTGGTACAGTGTGGGGGTTGTAAACTGGCATGGAAATTGAAAGCAGGCTATTGTTGGTGCACAGCACAAATCAGTTATATATGAGGATGGTAGTTTTTCATCTTCAGTTGTCTCTGATGCAGCTTATATGAAACAATTGTTGTTCTATTAACTGAATAGCACTCTAATTGCAAAAAAAAAGTTGCAACTGTTTTGTTGACATTCTGAATGCTTCTAAGTAAAAGCAATTTTTTTATTAAAGAAAAAGAAGAAATTGACTAAATGCTGGCACTATGCTCTTGCACTTCCTACCCTCCATAATCAAACACTTCTTTAATCACTCCTTTTCTTTATAAATTACCTGGTCTCAGGTATTTTGTTATAACAACAGAAAATACTCAGAGACATGCACAGAATTTTCCCCACCCTTACTGAAGTGTGACTATCAAAACCCAGTAGAAACGTCCAAACATTCTCTGTAGAATCCAAGCCTGTTGACCAAGTTTTATGATTATCTACTTTGCCTGGATTACTGAAAGCTACTAGTTGAGAACATTCAGCTATTTATATGTTCTTTTAAAGACATAGAATCCCGGTAGGAAAATTCACCTATATTCCAATTTCCAGATGAAAGGACATGGCTGAGTTTCTTTATCATGCTTTAAAGTAAACATGCATTCTTAATGCCATGACAGTAAGAATTACTGGGGCAAGAGAGATAGCTCAATAGAATAAGCGCTTGCCTGGCAAGCACAGGGTCCTGAGTTCAATCCCAGGTACTGGAAAAAAGAAAGAAAGAAAGAAAGAAAGAAAGAAAGAAAGAAAGAAAGAAAGAAAGAAAGAAAGAAAGAAAGAAAGAAAGAAAAAGAAAGAATTTCTTATTGTTTATTTTAATAAATGCTAACAAATAAAAAATAACTCAGAAAGTAAATGTTACTGATTTTGATAGAATTAGAATGCTAAAGGCAGAGTTTAAAGACAATGTCATCTGGGATAGTTATAGCTAATTGTCTAACACAGTCTCTTGGTCTCTCTGAACAGTTATTTATATTGGTGTGTATTTGGTTAGTATCCATGGGATTCCATTGTTCCTAAAGGCACTCAAGCAAAGAGGAAAGAGAAAAGGTAGTGGTGAGGGACAAAGGGGACAAGGAAGGAGCTGGTGGAGCTCATTCTGGTCTGGTGTGGATCATTCATTACCAACCTGGTAGTAAATGTGCTTTCATGAGACTCAGAGCACACTTTTGGGGAAGGGAGAGTGCTGTGAGAAGCAGGCTCATTATCTACAAGAGGAATCGGAACATTAGTTCACTTGGGCAGGAAACAACATTGATGGCTTACAAGTCAATGCTGGAGGGAACCACATCAGAAAACACAAATATTTAATGTGAAGAAGAAAAATGGGAAATCAATAAGACCTGAGAAGACCTAAGGATGATGATATATAGCAAATCATAGGCATTTTCAAAGTAATTGTGAAGCCAAACACCCAGAAGGACTGGGAGGTGGGAGCCTGAGGCACTTCCTGGGGATGGAGTTGCTGTGGTGATTCCCTTCCTTGATGAATGCATTTGGGTTCAGAAAAAAGCTGCACAGGATAGCTATAGAGAGGCTCGTTGGGGCGAGAAGATAAGGTTGGGGGAGCGCAGGTGCTATTCCCTAGAAGCAAGGGAGGAAACATGGAGCTAAGATGAGACCCAGCCTAGCCCAGAGTATGTCCCCCAAGGGCACTGGCGTTGACCTGGGTTCAGGCCTCTAATTCCAGCTCTGCCCTCACTTATGCACTTCAAATGTTCCTACCTGTCACATCTCTACCTCACTCTTACTCATTGTGCCATCAGTCAATAGCTGTTCCTCTCCTTGTTTCCAGTATCAGTCCTCTCCCCCAAGTCATGCTCCTTCTCAGTTGTGGAGGTACAGGAAGTCCATCAGGTCCTCTCACAGTCCTGAGCCTGGCTGACTTCAGGTCGTCTACCCATAGACACTGCTCCCTTTCCCTAGAGGATGAGTCCAAAGCATGCTGGCAGGTGCCTGCCTTGTGCCATCGTGGCTGGTGTACTGAAGGCTACATCTGCTGATGTTGAACACACGTGCCCAGATTGATCTCCCTTCCCTCATGTCCCCTGCCCCTGAGGACCCCAGCAGCTGCACCAGGTCAGCAGCACAGGAACTAGACAGGCCCAGAGTAAGCTTCAGCCTTCTTAAACCATCCTCTCTCCTCTTGGGCTGGGCTATTCCTGGGGGCAGGGAGAAAAGTTGTGCTAGGGGAAGGTAGAAAAATCTTTCCATTCTTTCTGCCACATGACCACATTCAAATTCTACTACCACCCCATCTCCAGTTGGTGTCCTGTCACTGTCTTTTGGCACTACAAAGACGAAGGAGGAACCAAAGAAGCAACACTCATTTTAAAGCAGATAAAAGTGGCCAATCGAACTCAATTTGTGTTTCAACTAACAAGAATCAGATCTAAAAAATGTGCTTACAGCTTATTGTCACCTATCAAATGATCAGGAGAAAATTATCTAATACTTTGGCTAAGTTTTATGAGCTGAAACATATAGGAAACTACTTATCCATTTCAAAGTCACCAGGATAACATGAAAGCAAACATCCAGAATGTTTACTTGTCTTATAATTTTGTGTCCCACCTACGCTATCTGCCCACGCTGACTGAATGCCTGCTGCTGACAGATCCTCATACACCTCCCTGAGTGAAGACTTCAGTAGTTACCTCTGCGCTTGCTTCCTCCATCCTACATTTCACCCCCTCGGGTTGAATGGCCATGGTCTTCCAAAAGGGCCTTAGGTGACTCTAGAGAAAGCAAAGCCACCCCTTTGTGACATAGCAGCACAGAAACAAGCCAATCAGAAGGGCCCTACAAGGACATGTTTGCTTGCAGGAAACCTGAGAATGCTACACCTTCCAGGACTTCAGCAATTCATCGGCCTCAAAACAAACATAAAACAAAAGTTACTACAACCACAAATGCCCATGCCTCTCATATTTTGTCTTTGGTGTACAACAGGGCTGCATTCTCCTGACAACCCCAGAGGACTCTGGGCCCTTTGGCTCTTGTACCAACTTTTCTTCTCATGGATTCATTCTTATACATTTGACTTCAGCCCCCGATTCTAATCCTTGCTCCTCCGGGGTGCCACCAACAGCATGCAGCAAAGGACCTCATTTGAGAAGACTCTTTTAGAGTACAAGAGAAAATAGCATCGAGTTGGAGGGGCTATTCAGCTCAACTATCCCAAACCCCTGCATTCAAAGCAAAGCACTCAGCTCAGAGAGGCCAGGTGGCCTCCCGCAGGTACACAACCAGAGATAGTCACCCATAACTAGAATCTAAGAGGCTGACTTCTCACTTTTTGGAAACAGGGTGATAAAGGTTTGAAAGAAGAAAGTTATTCCATTTAAACCAATGAGCTTCATCCTTCTGTGACCATCCCTACCTGAGGTAGAACCACATTGATGGGTATTTCTATGTTTTCAGATCTCGTGTCTCCTTTTCTTGTAAAATTTGGCCTTGAATGCTGTGGAAGAGAAAATAAGAGTTCTGCTTCACCAGCTTATCCTCCGCACCTCAACCCCTCACTGGAATAAATGAAAACTCTCTGCCGATTTTTTCCCTTTTCGTCAATTATGTACATCATGAAATTTGAGTCTGAAGGAATGTGTTGATGATACCTGGTAAGATACATTATTGTTCTCTGAACAGAAATCAGCAGAGGAATTATAGTTGACTTAGAAGCTGTTTGGACATCTTTAGAGCAGAAAAAGCTACATCTATCTTTGTCTAAGACTATTTTTTGTATCCCAAACAAAAAGCCATACCAGTGTGAGGTGCCAGATATAGGTCCTATGCGGAAGCTGGTCACCAAAACACTCAGAACATTCCAGAGGTGACATCACAAAACAACAGGGTGCTTTTCTGTGCTCATGGTTTCTCTCTGAGAGTCACAGGTGGGAATGAAGCATCAGACAGGCAGCAACAGTTTGCACTGGCTGTGACTGTAGGGCTAGTCAGGGGCACTGTGACACGTAATGGCTCTAACACTGTCCCTGCTTGGTCATCCCAGGGGTCACTCACATCCTCACCTTTAGGTTAGGCTGAGACTCCTATCCTTACTCCAGAACACAAATCGCATCTTCTATGTGGGATTGGGTCCCTTAAGAAAAAAGACATACCTTGTACTCCTGGCCCTTGGGGAGGCTGAGTCAGGTTGAGAAGTTCAAGCAACTTAGTGTCTTAGTAAGACCCTGTCTCAAAGTAAAACAATTTTTTAAGAAGACAAAGGTGAAAAAAATAAAAATAAAAAGAAGACAAAGGTGGAAAAAGCCCTGGATTCAATCCCTAGCACTTCAGAAAAGGAGGAAAGGGAGATACAAACCAAATTCTCCCCAGACCCAGGGAGGAAATAAGATGTGAGGTGTGTCCTACAGCTCAGTTCCACTCTGTACTACCTTCCTGGAGTTGGCACCATTTCCCAGAAGGTGGAGGCTCAGCCCCACAAGACTGCCTTGGCTTCAGATACCAGTCCCAGCCCTGGCTTCTTGTACTTCTAACTGATCAGCTCTGAACCAGGGGTTCCTACGATCCCTCTTTGGGTTCAGCAATTTTATAGAATGAGGGAGCTCAGTAAAACACTTACTACTCAATTTTTATTATAAGACAACTCAGTAAAAACCAAATGGAAAAGATGCATAGGGTAAAGTATGGGAGGGAGGCGTGGAGCTTCCATGCCTCCTCTGGGTGCACCATTTCTACTTGCTCACCAACGTAAAGCCCTCGAAACCAAGTTAAGGGAATTTTTTTTTAATGATATCTCACTACATAGGCACAGTTCATTAAATAATTGGCTATTGATTATAATTAGCTCAAACTCAAACCCCTTCACCTTTCTGGAGATTGGGGGCTGAAATCACAGCTCTCCAGTCTCTTGATTAGTTCCTATGTCAACTATTCCTGACCCTCCCTCTTGTCACCTCATTAGCATAAATTATGGAGTATTACAAAAGAACTCTGTAAAACACTTATGATCAAGTAATCCCAAAAGTTTTAGGGATTCTTCTACCAATCCAGGGCAAAGGCCAAATACATATACTACCTGTGGAAACTGCATTAAGACCACAGTACCTACTCCCTTTTATCTCAATTCTACCAAATCATTCATCTTTGGAGCTATTAGTGGCAGTTCTCTTGTGTATCACAGGTCTCTTGTAGCCTGGAGAACTGTAATTTGGCATTATAATGTTTTGGGGGGTAAGATGGAAGTGGTAGATCTAGGTCATCAGATATAGAAGCATTGAAATGAAACATCCCACTTGATTCCTCCACACTCAAGTTACAAGCAAGCTTTGCTTTAAGAAAATTTAACTCAGGTGTAGTGGCATATGACTGTAGTGACAGCTCTCCTGGAAGCTGAAGTAGGAGGATAACAACTTGTGACTTAGCGAGACCCTCACTCAAAAGAAAAAAGAAAAAGAGATTATTATGGAAAATATAGCTCAGGGAAAAAGTCCCCAATACTGATGGAGAAAGGAGAGAGAGAGAGAGAGAGAGAGAGAGAGAGAGAGAGAGAGAGAGAGAGAGAGAGAATAAAATAAAAAAGAAAAGAGAATTCATTACATATAAGTTCAGATACATACCTACTTGACTAATTACATCATCAAAGAATTTTCATTTAACAATAGAAATTTTCCAATTTTAATTTTAAAATTATGGTTACAGATGTATAACATTAAATGTGCCATCTTAATGATTTTTAATATATAGTGCAATAGTACTGAGTATATTCACAATGCTGAGCAATAGATCTCTAGAACTTTTTCATCTTGCAAAAATGTAGGTCCAGTTAAACACTATTTCCTCTTTTTTCTTTCCCACAGTCCTTCGTAAACACCCTTCTATTTTCTAGTGAGTTTGTTTTGTTTTGTTTTTTTGTACCAGGCATCAAACTCAGACCTTGCACTTGCCAGGCAGGTGCTTATGCCACTGAACTATCTCCACAGCCCTCTAGTTTCTGTTTTCTGTGATGTTGAACATATGACAAATAAGTAGTATTATACAGCCTTTGTCCTTTTGTGTCTGTCTTATTTCATTTAGCAGGGGCCAGGAAGATAGCTCCGTAGAATAAGTGCCTGCCTGGCAAGCACAAGGTCCTGAGCTCAATCCCCAGTACCGCAAAAACAACAACAACAAAAAACATTTAGCATAATGGCTTCAGGATTCATCCACACTGGAGCTTATGGCAGGATTTCTTTCTTTTTAATGGCTAAATGTATCATTATACATTATACCCACATTTTATTTATTCATTCTCCTCTCTATGAACATTTGGATTATTTCTGTCTCAGCTATGGTGAATAAAATGTCTTTGAGATCCTGAAATGACTTTGAATATATACCCAGAAGTAGGATTGCTAGATCACACAATAATTCATATCTTTTTTTTTTTTTTTTTTTTTTGGCAGAACCGGGGATTGAACTCAGACACTTGTGCTTGTCAGGGAAGCACTTATTCTACTGAGCCATCTCCCCAGCCCCATATTTTAATTTTTTGAGAATTCTTCATACTGTTTTCTGCAGTAGTTCACTATTTGACGCTGCCACCAACAGAACAGTTCCAAATTCACCTCCTCACCAACACTTGTTCTCCATTTCTCCAGATTCTTTCAGAGGTTAATTCCTTACTATCTGAAAACAGAGCTCTGTTTTTCCTCATATACTCACCTGAGAAGCCTCTGCACTTTTATTGAGATAAATGTGACAAGAGTTGCACAAAATACCAAGGAAATGTTGGTAACCGCAAAGCAAGGCCTGAAAAGGGCTAATTAATGAAATTGCCTCATTCCTTTTGATTCAAATCTCTAGCAACTAGCACAAATTTGGGGCCTCTGGGTTTATAGTATCAGCTTATATGATGGTTGTTTGTTTGCTTGCTCGATAGATTGACTTGCTTTTTTATTTTTAAAGGGAGGAATACTTTCACCTGGTCCACCCCGGTACCAATAGCTGCAGTTTCCTCCTCCTGAGTAGGACACATACATCCATTTCCAGTACCGAGAGGCTTCCTTGAGCGCTCACCCCAAATGCCTGTTATTACTCAGATTAACAATGTCATCAATCATCCATGTTCTGTGAGCATCTGCAATTGGCGGACACTACACAGAGCCCAGAGGTAGGCATGCCTCGTGGGTCTCTAATCTGAGCAGACAGGTAGAGCAGAGACAAAGGAAAAGATAAGCATGCATCTGAGACTCCGGGCTTTTCTTGCCTGCAGTTGTCTGGTGATGTATCATACAGAGAAAGTAAACCATCAAAGCCCAGAACTCCTTGCCTGTCCTGAGTCACACAGGTGCAGCTCTTGGTCCAGGAATCAGAGGAGGGCATGAGGTTATATTTTGACCTCTCTCACCCTCTCATTTGTACAAAAAGGCATAGAAAAATGGGTGTGAGTGGTAAGATGTTATATCTGTCATCTCTAAATTGCAGAACATGATTAAGAACCTTGGTTATTTTTGCCATTTGGGGCAGATGGTGGCCATACTGTGGTACTGCCTAAATACAGTAAGATTTTGGGCTGCCCTTGAGACAGACCAATAGTTGTCACCTACTAAGGAAGCAGAGGGGACAGCCAAAAAGTGCAAGAGAGAGCACTGGTAAGTCCACCAGGCAACAAATAAAGACCAACTACAGGGACGGTCTGAGAGACAAAGAAAGCAGAAAAACTGAATTGTGGCTATGAGAGGCAGCTGGCTGAGGGGAATGGTTGTTGCAAAATAGAAGAGTCATTCACATTTCAGGAATGTTGAAGGACAGATTGGAGGTGAAGGTGCGCTCCTGGAAGGTTGTTAGCACTCCCACAATTCCAGAGATAGTTCTGAGAATATATACCTCTTGAAGGAATCAGAAAAAGACCATGTGCAGGAACTGTCCCCATGAGTAACATCCATACCTGGGGGCCTCTAGAGCTGTACGCAATCCTTAAAAATTTCCTTCTAATTCAGGAGCTACTAGAAAGACCTCCAGAGCTTTTTCCTTGTATTAGTTAATTTATTCACTTGATCTGAGAATGAAACTCTAATAAAAGACATCCAGCGGGAAAGACATTCAGTGTATAGCAAATGTTTCTTTAGTCTGAAAAGTGTCAAAAAAAAAAAAAAAAGTCACTGGGAAGCTCTCTGAATACCCTCTACAAAGATGCTTGGGCTTGCAAGCAAAGGAAAGCCTAAGGCCATGGGAGGAGACCAGATACTTCCAAAGAAAGAAGTAAATGGGGTTTTATTTCACTTTCAACCAGTACAGATGAATTGAAGACCTCGTTCATTATGACAACTTTAATCATGATTTATGTAATTTTATACATTTCAATTTAACTAAATGAAAAATCATCAAGCTAGTCAAGTGTATAATCCCCTAAACGAATTACCCAATTGTTTTTCTTTAATAATAATGGGATGTTTACTGTCTTTGTCACTCTCTCATTGCTGGGACCAAAAGACATAAAACCAGAAAAGGAGAGGTTTGTTTTGGCTGACAGTTTCAGAAGTCTCACCCTGCCTGATCAGCTGGCTTCAACACAGAAAACACCTGGTGTAGAGTCTGGGAGGAAAGCTACTCACATTACGGTGCTCAGGAGGCAGAGAAAGTGGAGGAGAAGCAAGACAGGGACATATACCCTTTCAAGTCACGCCCCAGTGATCTTCTTCGTCCAGCTAGCCCCCACCTCCTGGCGGCACATTCAGCTAAGAATTCATCAATAGAAAAGTCAGTGGTTTTTACAGTACCTCTGTGACATCGTCACCTCCAAAAGTCCCACTTCTGAACACATGAGGCTTTGCAGGAGCATTTTAGATTTGAAACATAGCAATCCACCCTGTCCCTCAATGGATGCATGGCACTCAATGGCCCTCAGCCCATCTCCTATGTATAATGCATTTAGTCTATCTCCAGTGCACACCAGTCTTCGAAGTTCTGGAGTTGCTGAAAAGTACAAAAGACTCTTCTGAGACTAGAGACAAACTCTTAGTTGTGAGTCCCTATTTTAAAAAAGGGACAAAGGAAAAACAACACAGCAAAACAATGACAATTAAAAACATTCGCATTTCAAAAGGGATAGATGGATTAAAAAAAAATTGAGGGCTTCATGCTGCTGCGCCTGGTGGCCTTCCACCTGGGGCTCCTCTTCCTGTGGCTCTTCCAGGGCTTGTCCTGCACCCTCATAGCGGTAAAGAGGAGCTCCTGCAGGCTGGGGACATAGCTTAGTAGTATAAGCACCTGACTGGCAAGCGCAGGGTTCTAAGTTCAATCCCCGGTACTGCAAAAAAAAAGGAGCTCCTAGGCCACACTGGCACCTTCCTCAGCCTCACCTCCAACACCAGAGCCAGGCCGAGCGCGTCCGAGCCTTCCACAGACAGGCCTTCGAGTATATCTCTGTTGCCCAGCACATTGACAAGGACGAGAAAGCAGGACAGAAGGGGCAAGCTATGCAATGGTATAAGAAAGGTATCGAAGAACTATAAAAAGGAATAGCTATCACAGTTACAGGACAAGGTGAGCAACGTGAAAGAGCTAGACATCTCCAAGCAAAAATGATGCCTAATTTGGTTACGCCCATGGAGCGTTTAGGACCTCTAGAAAAGCTGCAACCAGGTTTACAATTTTTGAAGGGAAAAATGGAAGTCTATAAAGACTGTACTAACTTGACATGCTAAAATGGACATCTCCAGTCAGAAAGTGGAGCTGTTCCAGAAAGAAAAGATCCCTTAACATATGGTAGTAATTCATTGCCACGTTCAGAGACAGTTATGAAAACTGGATCCACAGACCTTTCAGGTCACCACAGAGCACCCAATTGCAGTGGTTTGTCCATGGTTTCTGTAACAAGACAGGGACTTGGTCCTACAACTGTCACTCATAAGGGTACTCCAAAAACAAATAGGACAAATAAAACTTCAACCTCTACAACTGCTGCTCAGAAAAAGAAAGACTTGAAGAATTTTAGGAATGTGAACAGCAACCTTGCGGACCTTAGAATGAATGAAATTGTGGACCATGGGACAGCTGTTAAATTTGATGATATAGCTGGTCAAGAGTTGGCAAAACAAGCTTTGCAAGAAATTGCTATTCTTCCTTCTCTGAGGCCTGAGTTGTTTACAAGGGATTATGACTCTTTGGTCCACCTGGAAATGGAAAGACAATGCTGGCTAAAGCAGTAGTTACTGAATCTAATGCAACCTTTTTAAATATCAGTGCTGCAAGCTTAACTTCAAAATATGTGGGAGAAGGCGAAAAATTGGTAAGAGCTCTTTTTGCTGTGGCTCGAGAACTTCTTCAGCCTCCTATAATTTTTATAGATGAAGTTGACAGCCTTTTGTGTGAAAGAAGAGAAGGAGAGCAGATGCTAGTAGATGTTTGAAACCTGAGTTTCTAGTAGAATTTGATGGTGCACAGTCTGCTGGAGTTGACAGAGTACTTGTAATAGGTGCAACTAACAGACCTCAAGAGCTTCATGAGGCTGTTCTCAGGCAGTTCATCAAATGGGTTCATGTATCTTTACCAAATGAGAAGAGAAGATTACTTTTACTTAAAAATCTGTTATGTAAACAAGGAAGTCCACTGGCACAAAAAGAACTAACACAACTTGCTAGAGTGACTGATGAACAGTCAGAAAGTGGCCTAACAGCTTCGGCAAAAGATGCAGCATTGGGACCTATCCGAGAACTGAAACCAGAACAGGTGAAGACTACACCTGCCAGTGAGATGCAAAGTACTCAATTATCTGACTTCACTGAATCCTTGAAAAAAATAAAACACAGTGTGAGTCCTCAAGCTTCAGAAGCATATGTATGTTGGAACAAGGACTTTGGAGATACCACTGTTTAGAGAAATGCCTTTGTAAGCCTGCAGAACATTTACTTAACAAGAGAGAAGCGTCTGATCTTCAGTGAGCAGTTATCAACTACAAAAACTCAACCTAAGTTTACATGACTTTTCCGAGTTATTTGTATATCAAACTTGAATAAGAAAACAGTACACAATGTAAATGGAGTATTTTGTTGTTTAAGGCCTACTTGCCTGGGTGGTCATGGGACCTCAATGGGCACTTAAATCAGAGCACAACAAAAAATGAATCTGGTCTCTTACCAATATAATCCTAATGTAAATAATAATTTGTATATTGTGTTGCAGGTGAAAGTACTCCAGAGACAGTGAATGGTAGAAGACACAAAAGCCTGTGGTTGTCTGTCTTCTAACGTGTTTTCCTAAAATAGTAATTTTTTCCAATGTTCCTTTCCTTTGTTTTTGTAACTACCGAACACTTTTTCTCTTTTCCTTTTAAAAATCCACAGAGCCAAATGAAACCTCTTCCTACCAGCAATAGGAAAAGGCTATTTTGAGACTTTTTTCTTCATAAATCAACAGACATTAAAGTTTTATGTTTTTATTTTTCTGATACCCTGCTGCCAAATAATTTAGAAAGCAATATAATAGCAACAAACAAATCTGGTAAAATAGAGCAGGTTTAAAGGTTTAAGTTCTCTGTCAAGTAATATGTAGATCAGTTCTCATGACTTGCACTAATTCTTTTTCCTAATGTATCAGGAATCTACTGTAGATTGTTAATTTATTCCAGCTGGAATTCATTTTCTGCTAAAATTCTGATTCTCAAAGGAGCCAATATTAACTGTTATAAAGTGGCTCCAGTACAACAAGACGGAAATACTGCAAGATAAAAAATTTCTAATTTACTGTTTATCACTTTCTTAATCTTTACAGGATAATTATAAGCCAGTGGAATTACCATTTTTATTCCTAATAATTATGAATCCCCATAATAAAGCTATTATATGGAAGTTTTTATATACATTGCATACATTTTATAGGTTTCTTGTGCTCATTTTATTAACTAAAATGTTCTAGTCTATATGTCTAGTTTCTCCAACATGTACAGAAATTTTGTTTCTTGTTTGTATAAATATGCCTGATTTTATTATAAAAATCTTCATTGTAGGGAGTAGAGATGCATATCATGGCCTTTAAAATATTGTAATGAAGGCAAATGTATATTTTCCCTTGGTTTACTGCTTAAAAGTTTGTTTACAGAATTTTCTTTGGTGCTTTAATGATGCTGTATAAAATGTCACGAGTGGAAAGCATCATTTTATAGTAGCAATAAAGACTTCATTTAGGAAAGATGTTTTGAGAGAACACACTAAAGTACATTTGCCCCTACTAGATAAGATTTTCACAATGAAGCATACGTTCTCTTTGATTTTAATTTTATTCTTGTTAAAAAATTGATCTAAGTATAGAAGACATATGAAGTCTTACTATCATATGCTATTTGTAGCCATAACTTAAAACATATCTCCTTAATCACAAACATTTTACCCTAGATGATAAAAATGAAACTTGAAATAAACAGGGAAAAAAATTTAAAGCCAGAGTTATGCATATTTTAGGTGATGAGTAGTGTCATTTTTTTTTTTGAAAGTGTCTAAAAATATACTTCAGGTAGGCCTTGAACTCACTACACACCCCACACTAGCTTAACCACGTGGCAATACTCCTGCCTCACCCTCCCACATACTAGGATTGTAGGTGTGCATCACTACATCTGGAAGGTAGTATCTTTTTAAGGTCTCAAGCATTAAACCATCAGTTATAAAAGTAATGATAATACAAGGTAGTGATAAAGTACATATGATTAGAAGAACTGGAGAAATTCTTTAAAAAGCATTTTCCATAAAATTGTATTTTGTTTTCACTTAGGAATTAAAGTATCAATGTTTAGATAACTGCAAATCAGTACAGGACTCTGTAATACCAGATGAACTTTTTAAATATAGGCTCCTTTAAAATTATTATGCTAGTAATACAGTGAGAAAAACTGATCTCCGGTGGGTGACCTCCAAACAATACAGGGAACTTCCAAATGACATAGGGGAAAAATGATCTCCTGACTTGACCTGCAGGAGTTCGTGTTTTCTAAAACCAAAGAATGAATTTTAGGAACAAATGGAGGTTATGAGCAGAATATATTTATTGAGAGAAAGAAAGCTCCTGTCAGAGAGAGGGACAGGAGAGGGGCCCAAGCGGGTTCTTCCCCGGAAACCTGTCTCTTCCAAAGGACTTTTATAGTGTAAAACCATGTGGGGCTAAGGTGGAGAAAGGGGGAACTTGCTTAGGTGGATGTGGGGTGGGACAAAGCTATGGTCAACCAATGGGATTACAAGCATCATTGCTCAGGTACAATTGACTAAGTCCAAGACTAAATGGGGAAGCCAGTCACATAGCAAGGGTGCATGAATGTAAAACAGGACCTTATCTGGTAGCCATCAAATAAGGATTCTTTCTGGCTTTCTCAGGGTAATGATCAATCCGGGATGCTAATCTTTAGGGAGGTTAGCATTTGTTTGGTCTCTGGCTCACAGCAGGAGCAACCGTCCCTCCCACAGTTGTAAGGCATCTCCTCTTCACTGTTATCTCCTTTGAGAGTCTGGCCCTGTCTGACTGCCTATAATATTTCTATTTAATTTGGCTGCCTGAAACACTACAGGGCTGGGGAGATAGTTCTGTGGAGTAAGTACTTGCCTGGCAAGCCCAAGGTCCTGAGTTCAATCCCTGATACTACAAAAAAATAAAATAAAATTATTATGCTTATTATAATTCTATTTGAAAGGCTTTTAGATAATAAAGGTTTGAATTACTAAAAGACTATAAAATCAATTTAATATCACAAACAGGCCAAAATTATATTGCTGTATGAGTAACCATGCATGTACAGAAGTTTCTTTGATGATCAAGTTTGAGGTTCACCTGATGTTAAGCGAACTATTTTCTATGACTTACTCTAATCAGGTTTTCTTTCAAGCTGTTTCTTTCATAGAAGGGCCATGAAAATAAAGTAGTGACATAATAGGAGAAAACAGAATAAGGACATGGTAGGAGGTATGGGATCAGTTTGGTCATTTTAGACAGAAGTTACTAAGGTTTTCTGAATTAATTATTAGATTGTAGTCTTTTAGATACTGTGTTAAGTGGGCCTAAGGAGAGTCACATGGGGAGAGGACACTCTCTCAGGCTTTCACAGAGAGCACATTGGCCAAGCATTGGCGGTGACTCATCCACATGGCTGCACTGATAAAGGTTCTACAATCTGAGGTACAGGATCTCAGGATAAATCCTGAGGGCATTTCACTGACCTTCTCAGACCAAAAAGCTACAACTCTTGTTGCATAGGTCCTGCTTTACCTTGGTCTTAACCACCCAGCAGAAAAGTATGAAGACGAAATTATAAGAAATAAAGCCATGCTGTTAAGTTGAGCTGTGGGGGACTCAGGTCAATAATTTCTGACATTGCCAGTTAAACAGAAGACCCAATGCTATTATGGGCTACTGGACTCTTTTGGAATATTTTGTTGAGTTTACACACCTATAATATTCAATAATGGAGCTTAGAAAAAATGGGGTATACAGATGAATGTCCATTTTATATCTGTGTATTCAAGGTGGTTGGGATGGATATATAGTTACATTCTGTTAATGAATAGAATGATTTGTTCTAATGGTGTTTGTAAATAGGATCACAAGTCCACATCTTGTACAGCAATTAACCACTAAGAAGAATATATGCAGTGTATTATTTGTTGAAAAAAAATAACGAATGAGCAGCAGAGTTCTGTAAAAAAAAAAATAAATTAAAAAAATAAATAATGGAAAAAAAAAAGATACTGTGTTAAGCTCTGGGTTATATTATTTCCTAAAAGACAATGCTTAAATATAAAGCATTAATATATTCTTTCTGTTAATATGTCAGAATTTTGTAAACTAAAAATTTACTGGTGTACTGGATTTTGAGCAAAAGCAAAGAATAAACACTATCTTTTCAGAAATATTAGGGATAAAAGTTTCTCTGAGACAGTTTGCCCATTGAGGTTATTAGCTTTCTGACTTAGAAATGCAATATGCTTTGTGCTCAAGAAGAATTGGAGGAAAGTCAGATAAAATTCTAATTTAAATACATAGACAACAGTCTTGTTTATAGTGTAAAATTCTTTATATTTTGTACAAAAAGTAATTCTTTTGGTAAAATGAACCATTTACAGTTTGTTTTTGTACTCTTAAAGGATTTTTCTTTAAATGTTTGTCTTAGTTTTAGTCTGATCTTTTGTACTTTTCTTCAGAAGAAATTAAAGGTTACAGTTGCATAAAGTGGGTTTTTATCCTAAATGGTTTGTAAACAAATTATAAACTTAAAAAAACAAACAAACAAACAAACAAAAAAACCACAATGAGACTGAAACAAGACTAAAAACCAGCAGAGAAAACATTAATTCCTATAGCTCGGTGTCCAGAACCTAAGGACAAGTTGTAGGAAGATGTGAACTCTAAAGAGTTGCCTATTGTAGTCCTCATGGCCTCTTTCTTGGGGTTCAAGAAACTGGAGACCAATGTCCAAAGCTAATGGCAAAGACCTTTCCTCAAAAAATTTAACACTTCCTTCTTTCCCTTTTCATTCTGTCCAGCCTACAAACCAAATGGTTGATGGCCCCTTATTCCTTGTAGATGATTCCCCCTGTGTTTGCTGGCCTACATTTCAAGCATCCACATACACCCAGAACTTTACTAATCTGCTAGGCTGTTCTTACTCAAGTCGAGTTGACACTTCACACTTAATGGTCACACTTACCAAGTAACATGTGATCTCCAAATGATGTCAAGTAAATTGAATGAAATATTTCTTCAAGATGTAATAAGGGTCCCATTTTCTCAGTCCTCTCAATGACTTAATGTTTTCAAGTCTTTGAAAAAATGGATCCAAGCTTGGACTTGCCTCCCTCCAAAGGAGGGAGAACTGTAAGAGTCACCATGTCAGAAGAAATACTCACCTCCACCCCTGGTCATGGTAACAAGGGTATCTGGGAAGCACATGCTCTAAGTCATAAGATGGTTCCTATACAACCCTGTTTCCAACCCCAGCAGCCTGTGTGACCTCTGTCGCTGACCCTGTAAATCTCAGTTTTTTTGGTGAGTAAATGGCCATGAAAGTTCTTTAAAAACTAAAGATGTGGTAAGGACAAAATTAGATAACACAAGAAACAAAGAACTTCAAAACTGTGTTGGCCAGGGTTCCCTCATGGTAGTAGCCAATGAGTACTTATTGATTGAAAAGTTCATGTAAATGAAAACTATTATTGATAAACACTTGAACATCATTTATAAATGAAGCACTACACCTCAAGCTCAGGACAAGAAAAAGAAGCAGAGAAGAGAGGAGGAGAAACGAGACACCATTCCCATAGTATGAAAAGGGTTACAATCTAATTAAAGAACAGAATTGGAGGAAAGAAGCGATGTAATGATGGCAGGCAACATCTATCGAGAAATTACTATGTGTCAGGCATGATTACAGCATCATTTAATCCTCTCAACAATTCTGTAAAATAGTAATAATATTGTCTTTTGTCTCATCTTACAGATGAGGAAACTGAAGTACCAAGTTGAGTAGCTTCCCTGCGATATTCATTAGTGTCAGAGCAAAAACATAGGCCACAGTTCTGCACCCTTAATACTGCTGGTAGAATAGAAAAGAAAGGAGAATCCTGAGCTTGGAGTAGGAAGGCCTCATTTTGAATCATCCATATGGTTTATGTAGTGATAGAAAAATGATTCCATTCTTCAAATTCAGAGTCTCCTCATCTGCAAAACAGGTTAGCATGATCCTCTGTACAGTTTATTATAATGACAAAATAAGTTGAAAGTGAATTAAGTTTTTATGGTGCCTGGCATATAATATATATCCAGTAAAGTTCAATGCATTTGAATCTGAATTGATATTACTGTATCTAAACCAGAGTTTCTGTTAATTAAAAATTCCCTGAGCTCTCTTGAACACTAAAATGTAAATCAAATTCTAGCAAAAAGCTAGTCTTAAAGACTTTTGAGAAAATGGCAGAGTGGTGAGCATCAAGGAAAAAGAGATGAAAAGGAGAAGTTAAATTACCATTACTTGTGAATCATATGATATTCCTCATAGAAGACCCCCAAAACTACCAAATTTCAATAACCAAAATCAGTAGCATAGTTGGATACGAAATTAATGCTCAGAAATCAATAGCTGGGTCGGCCAAATAGCTCAGCAGATTAAAGCACCTGCAAGCAGGCGCAGGGGCCAAGGGTTTGATCCTCAGGTCTGCCATGATGGCTCTGCACTGGGGACAAGCTGAGACAGAAATTGAGACTGAGCATGGTGGCACATGCCTGTAATCCCATCACTTGGGAGGCTGTAAACACGAGAATCACTACGAGTCCAATCTGGTAGTGAGACCCTGAACACCCTGTAGATCCTTCCCTAAAATACAGAGGGGAAAAAAATCAATAGCTTTTCTGTGCACAAATAACAACCTCACTTAGAGAGAAATTAGAGAAACAATTTCACAATAACATCCTAAAAAATAAAATATCTCGAAATCAATCTAATGAAGGAAGTAAAAGATCTCTACACTGAAAACCACAGTACTCTGAAAAAAGAGATTAAAGAGGATATCAGAAAATTCATAATAAATAAAACATTTTGAGCACAAACTCCTACAGGTTTATTTACTAATTTTGAATTTTGATGCTTTCTGTAATATATAATTAATGCATATTCATAAAATATACCCAAATATGAAATTTTAACAGGAAGAACAAGAATGAAATAACTTCTGTGACCCCCAAAACTACCAAACAAACAAACAAACAAAAAAACCACCCCAGACTGTAGTACTCATTGGTTAACAAAATGAAAATGTTCTGGAATTAGATAGTAGTGATGGTTTTAGAGCTTGCTAAATAAAATTATTAGTTTATCTTACTAATAATATAATAAAATCTTTTGCTGTCATAAAAAGAATCAATAGTCATATTTTTAGTGAGCACGGTTCAATTAAATATAGTTCTCTCTTTCTGAAAAACCTTAGTTTAGCACAGTGAGCCAAAAGTCAGCTTCTAAGTTTAGCTGGCATGGACTTCTGGATTGGTGGCTGCCACTGCTGTAGAAGGTACCTCACAGAGATCTCAAGGTCCAGATGAAAAAGGACAGTACCAACTGCAGCTCCCAAATCATGATGCTTAATCTTATCTTCTATAATGCAGACATTTCCCCACTGGGCTTCCTGCTGTCAATCAGATATTTTCAGTACTCATTGGTTAACAAAATGAAAATGTTCTGGAATTAGATAGTAGTGATGGTTTTAGAGCTTGCTAAATAAAATAAAAACCCCCTTTTAAAATAAGTTAATCTTCCCTGGCACCATCAACTGCACCAGCCCCGCCCTAGGTGCATTGAGTTGGTTACCCAGCATGGTGGTGCACGCCTGTAATCCCAGCCCTGGGGAGGCTGAAAACAGGAGGTCACTACAAGTCCAAGCTGTGTAGTGAGACCCTGTACCAAACACATGAATAAATAAATAAAAGTAAAAAATAAAACAAACTTTAGAACAAACTTTTTTTTTTGTGGCATTTCTTACAGTCTGGGGTGGTTTTTTGTTTGTTTGTTTGGTTGGTTTTTGTTTTGGTGGAACCAGGGATTGAACTCAGGCCCTTGCACTCGCCACAGAAGCACTTATTCCACTGAGCCATCTCCCCATCCCTAGAACAAACTTTTTAAAAAAGTTATTCAGTTTGAAAAGGGAAATTTCATGAAATGAAAAGGGAAATTTTTATGTACTCTGGGAGATTCTGAGAAGAGACTCAAAGCCCATTTAAAACTGTTATTTCTAAAAATATTACAGGTTAATTTTTCCAACTTTCTTCAATGTGCAGGTGCAAAACATTTTATAGGTGAGGTTCTTAGGGTCGCAAATGCTCAACATCAAAGAAATATTTCTAAACATCAACTCTATTATTCATGATTAAATAACCATCCCTACCAAGAAAACAAAAGTGAATTGTACTTTTTTTCTTTTCAAAACTGATCCTAGACAGCAACTGCTAGCAATCACTTCTCCCCACAAGAAAAGGTCAGCAGCTGTGGAATTCCTGTCCTTCAGTAAAAGGAGAAAACTGTAAGCCCTTGGTGACATGAGAGGTTTTCCAGTTCATTCTCTATTTTGGTATGAAGTACTGCAAAGCTCCTCATCTTCTATTCAGGCTCTGTCAGTTTTTGAAGTTAGATTAATTGCTTCTATGATATCCTGTAGCTCGTTGTGTGGCTGTGGCTTCAACTGCTCTGCAGTAGCAGTCTGACTATGAATGAATTTCTGTGAATGTGAATGAATGAATACAACTCATGAATGATGCTATCTTGGATTCCTATCCCAGCATTCATTTTTAAATCCAGCCAAAATAGCCACTCCATCAAGTGTTATTTCAAGCATTATTCCATAAGAGCATTGTCTCTAGTGGAGGAGTTATTTACAGTTGAAATCACATCTTTTCTGGCATGTTTTCTATAACTGGCTTACAAAAAAGTGATGCTTAATATATTTTCTTATCAAGGTGCAAGTTACATTTGTATTTCATCCAGCTTTATAGCAAGCACTTCTTGGTTTATTTCTATACTCAGTTCTTTGAGGGTTTTTTTTCTGCATCTACAAGCAACATTTGTTAGCCAAGGATGAATATTAATTTCATTCTATCTTTCAAAAAGGATTTATTAGGTACTTGGTATGAATCAGCCACTCTTTTAGGGACTGAGAAAGTCATGAACAAACTTAAAAGTTTTCATTCAGGTTTGTTCTTAAAAGAGAGGACAAATCAATTTTTAGAATCAGATACAGTCATCCCTTGGTGTTATGGCTTATATTTAATGTCCCCCCACAGTCTCATGTGCTCACAGCTGTTACTTTGGGCAAGTGGCTGGATGATAGGTGTGTGAGACTGGCTTGTGGATATGCGATAGCTGGATGATGGGATTGCTGAGAAAGGAAGCCCAACCCTGGGCACTGGTGGCAGCAACTACTAGGCTGTCATGACCAGAATAAGAAGAAAAGAAGAACGGCAGGCTTGCTGCTTATTGCTTCCAGCCTGCTCTTCCATGAGCTGCTTCTCCTCTGCCAGAGTTTCCTGCCTTGGAACCAGCAAATTACGGATTGAAACCTCTACAAACAGGAAGCTGAGCTTAATCCGTTCTCCTTTCGCTGGTAGGTGTGAGGTACTTTGTCCCAGAAATAAAAGAGTAACTAAGAAACTCAGTGTCCAGTGGAGACTGGCTCCAGGACATCAAACCGTGAATGCTCATTTGCTATATAAAAGAGGGATAGTATGTAAAATCAAATGAATATAAAATGGAATCATATCTGCCT
The DNA here is from genome assembly GCF_000260255.1 of Octodon degus. Classification (NCBI taxonomy): domain Eukaryota; kingdom Metazoa; phylum Chordata; class Mammalia; order Rodentia; family Octodontidae; genus Octodon; species Octodon degus. The sequence continues at coordinate 3,058,907 of NW_004524698.1, forward strand.
ATAACCTAGACACATTTTCCTATATAATTTAAATCATCTTTAGATTCTTTATAATACCTAATGCAATATAAATGCTATGGAAATAGTTGTTAGACTATTGCTTAAGAGAATAATAACCAAGAATTAACCCTTTTTTTTTTCATTTTATGTATTTGGTACAGTGTCTCACTATGCAGTTTGGACTCATAGTGATCCTTCTTTTTTCAGCCTCCCCAGCGCTGGGATTATAGGCATACACCAGCACGCCTGCACGCATTTGCTGGCTCAAGATACCCCAGGGGCAGGGCCAATGTGACATGCAGGACTGGAGATTGAACTGCCAAAGCAATTTGCCAAATAGTCTGCTGAGCTATCTCTCACCAACCCAAGTATTATATCTACACATGTTCACTATAGACACAATTTATTTTTCTGAATATTTTTGTTCTGTGGTTATTTGGAGCCACAAATATGAAACCACCAGATATGGAGGATTGACTTTATATGTTAGGGATGAGTGCTTCAAAGAAATTCAACAAGCTACAGAAACAAAGAGTGATCGAGCCAACTATTATAGGCAGCAAGGAAGACCTCTGAGTTGGATTATGTTTATTTTGAGATTACCTTGTGATTTGAGAGAGCAGCATAGGAAAGGCTCTGAGGCTGGAGCTGGTGGGAGTGGCTGAGTCACAGGGAGGCCAGTGTGCCTCTTGGCAGGGTGATGGGAGGGACGAGGTAGGACCAGAAGTCAGAGGACAGCCCCAAAAGATCAAAAGATTACAAGCCTTAAGAGGAGTAGAACAAGGATGGAGAATTTTATTCTGAGCAGATTTGAAGCCATTGGAAGGTACTCAGCAGAACATGGCATGATCTGACATAGATTAGAAAAGATTTCTCTGGCCCCATGGAGACTAGACAACATCATCCAAGGATTCAGAGGACAAATTTCAATTGTTCAGACCACAGATGAACTCAAATAGTAACAGTAAGAAGGCAGCCAAAGAGGCTGGACATATTTTGATACAGAGCCTGTGGGATTTGCTGACAGATTAGAATATAGAATATGAGAGAAAGGAGACAAAGTACTGCCTGGTTTCTAACCCTAAGCAGTTTAGGACCATTGTGGGCATTTATGAGGTAGAGAAGACTGGAAAAGTTCTTCAGAGACAAAGATCCAGAACTGTCCAATTGTGTTAATATGGAGAAGACTAGATAGCCAAGGGTGGAGTGTCAAGAAAGCAGCCACTTGTAAGGGTCTGCAGTTACAGGGATGATAGGCATTTATCACACATTATTTCTTTGGTTTTCCATACATTATTTTACATGTTTGAGAGACATTGAACCCTGAAACTACATGCTAAACTACCTTTTAATTTTTTATTTATTAGGTGTTTGTTTACTTGGTTATTAAAGATAGAGTCTTATGAAGTTGCTGAGTCATCCAAACTGGGCTCAAACTTGCAGTCCTCCTACCTCAGCTTCCCGGTGCTCAGGTAAGAGTGTGGGCTGCCACACCTGGCTATTTCACATATGTTTATTACAGTAAATAGAACAAGTATTCTCCTCAAAACATACCACCTTTTTTCACTACTAAATAAGACACCTCAGAGGGAAATATTAAGCATTTTCCATTACACTTATTAACACTTTAAAGATACTGCTTTTAATAGTATGTGATTTTAGGGGCCAGGGAGATGGCTCAGTAGAATAAGTGCTTGCCTGGCAAGTGCAAGAGCCTGAGTTCAATCCCCGGTTCCACAAAAAAAAAAATAGTATGTGATTTTAGATCAGTGAAAATGATAGCCGAGCTCTTCATTGTCTTTTTCAAATCATGATGGCATCATAGTTTTATTAGTTAATATCTCATAATACAGATAAGGCCGTTGTTAGTGAGTATGCATTTGCATATGTACAACTACTTAGAAACTTTACTGAAAAATGAGAGCTTCACGGAGCAAAACTGCCACTAGAGTACTCATCCTTCTTCCCTTCCATTTGCTTATCATTATCATCCATCCACCATCTCTTTGCAGAGATTTTCATAAGCTACATGTTCATTTTGAGGTAAATAGTTTAGATAAGACCGGACAACATCATCTATAAATCCATTTTACCTGACAGAGGTAAACTGTCATCCCTCGCTCTCTGTGGTCTTCTCAGTAAAATTGGCTATTCACAGTGGATTAAGAACCTGGACCTTTTTCCTTGGGAAAATTTTACACCAAATATAAAAACTGAGAGAAATTTATTTAGAAATTAAGTTAACTTTATTTTACATTCAATCTAAAGATGAATATTTGGAGTTTTACCCAGCAGCAAATTAAACAGTGTTCCCTTCTTGGAGAAAATGAAACATTTTTTTATTATACTATGAGACAAATGTAGGATATAAGAAATATAGACAGAAAGGAAACAAAGAAAATCATTGCTAAAAATTGTACTTTAAGAAGATTGCAACTTCTGGAAGCCACTCAAAGTTACCAAGGAGTGGCATTCCCCTGATCAAATTTAGGTTCCTTTCTTCTAGACCTGTCACGCCCAAACTTCCCCAGTAGTACTTGAAGTCCATAAATGGACTTAATTAAGGTGTATTAGTCAGGGTTTTACTAGAGGAACATACATAATACAAGGAACAGGTATAACACAAGATGTGCCAGTCATAGAGTCAGATTAGGAAGTGAGCCGAGAGTGCCTGCACACTACCGACTGCAGGAGTCAGTCCCAAGGTTTTATGCTCCCTGCAGTGTTCCATCTCTAATGGTCTCTAACAGTCAGCCATTAGGGCTGCAGTGGAAGACTGAAGGATCTGAAGCTGAAGGATCCAGTCTGGAGGCTGAAGAGTCTGCTGGAAGCCAAGCTGACTGCAAAGACTGAAGTTCGTCCAAGGAAGCAGAATGCTGACTTCTTCCTCAACCCCTTTTTGCGCTAAGTTACTCTGGGGCAGGACTCTCACAGCCAAGTGTGGCACTGCCAGGCATGCAGCCAAATTGACACAATGTATCGACCACTACAATCCATGGCACTTTGGGGATCCAGGGGTGGAATGTTATGGTTTGTGTCTAGTTGTCCCCCCAAAGCCTCACGTAAGTTGTGGAATAGATGCAGCTGGAGGAGCAAAGGATGGCTTGAGAGGCAGGGCCAGAGGAACAGGGCGGGGTCCGAAGGGCGCATGGCCAGAGAAGCATGAACTGTTAAACTGGGCAATCTGCGCTTTCTCAGAGATGTGGAGAGGGTCATCCTAGACAAGGCAGCATCCCGGCCTCTCCTCCAGTGTCTTGAAACCTCCAGTAACTGCGAGCTAAATAAACCTTTCCTTCCTTCATTTTAAGTCAGTTATTTGTCCCAGCAACAAGAGAAGAGTAACTAATACAGAATGTAAAGGGCAGGAACCTGATCCTAAGATAAAGGAACAGACTGAAAGAGTACAAAGAATGTTTAAATTGCTTATCTTTAAAAAAAAAAAATATTAAGCCATAGCTATAAAATTGACTAGTAGGAGAGCTTTGATGAGCGTCCCAGGAAGGGAAAGACTTTATACACTGTACTTCCCCCACTGTCACAGGAGCAAAGCTGAGTCCTGGGGAAATGCAGAAGCTTTGAAAATGACAAAATGAAGTAGCAAATTGCAATCTCAGACCTCCACCCCACCCAGAACAAGTCCAGAACAGTCCAACGTGGGAGTCACACACCTGAAATTTCTGAAATGATAGCAACTGAAGTAAAGAAACAACTACAGGGGCCAGGGAGATGGCTCAGTAAAATAAGTGCTTACCTGGCAAGTGCAAGGGCCTGAGTTCCATCCCTGGTTCTGCAAAAAAAAAAAGAAAGAAAGAATGAAAGAAAGAAAAGAAAAGAAAAACAGCTGGCTATAGAAGAAATCAGGTCAGAAAACATCTTCCAAGTAAATAAAGGAATGACAGCCATAATGAAAAAATTTCTTAGCATATCAAAAGAAGACCTAGATTTTAAAAAGAAGAGCACAGAAAAATTATGGGAAACATGAATGAACAATATAGGAAAGAATTAAATGCATGAAACAGATTCAAAGACATATCCAAGAAATTAAAAATTCCATTGAAATCTGGCAAGCCACTTGATCAAAACTGAAGATAGACTTTCAGACCTTGAAAGCAGCACTTCAGCTAACAATCACAAAAGGAAAGATCTTTTTAAAATAAGGGACAGCCTGCTCAGGGGGCCCCCCTCCTGTCCCTCTCTTGGACAGGAGTCTTCTTTTCCTCAATAAATATATTCTGTTCATTAAAAAAAATAAAAATAAATAATAATAATAATAATAATAATAATGAAAAAA
>NW_004524698.1:3063372-3070017 GCF_000260255.1 Octodon degus
GAATCACTACAAGTCCAATCTACATAGTGAGACCCTGTAGATCTTGCAAACCCTGCAGACCCTGTACTAAATACATAAAAAAGAAGTAAAAAATAATAAGGAACCAGGAAGTGATAATTCAACAGTTACAAGATGATACCAAGAAACATAAGACTGTGAGGTGTCAATAGAAAAGCAGGAATCAACAGGAATGACATAAAAAGACTATTTGTACCAAGTAATAGCAGAAAATTTTCCAAGCATGGGAAAAGAATCTGATACACAGATAGAACTCCAAGAAGCCATAACCAAAATAAATCAGATAGTTAATGATCAAGATCCAAGAAATTCAGCAAAAGAACAGAATATTAATACCTGTTAGAGAAAAGAAACAGATCAAATATAATGGAAAGCCCATCAGAATTCATGGCAGATTTCTCAACACAAAACATCAAGTCAAGAAGAGCTTGGTGCTGGGAAGACAGCTCAATGACACAAGTGCCTTCCTGGCAAGCACAAGGTCTCAAGTTCAATCTCTAGTACCCCCCTCAAAATAACTTCCAACCCAGATTGATGTACCCTGAAAATTTGTCGTTCAAAAATTAATGGAGGAATAAAATACTTCCATGACAAAGAATAACTAAAGAAATTCATGGCCACCAAACCAACCATATAAACAATACTGAAAGATATTCTAGAAAAAAAAAATGATCACAATTCCAAGAACAACAGTAAAAAGAAATCACCAAACAGCAAGTAAACAGAGGAGGAAAGTTGGGAACTAACAATGGGAAAATAACATGACAGACACAAGCCAATACATATCAGTAATAACCATTAATGTAAATGGCCTCAATTTACCAGTCAAAAAAAAAAAAAATACTGGCAGTGTGGATCAAGAACCAAAATCCTATGAATACTGTATACAAGAAACACATGTAACTCAAAAGGAAATTCATTGACTCAAAATCAAAGTATGGAAAACAATACTCCATCTGATAAGAACCCAGAAAAACACAGGGGTAGCTGTTTGGTTGTTAATGATGTGAACTTCAAACCAAGAATGATCAAAAGAGATAAAGAAGGTCACTATATACTTGTTAGGGGAAAACTGTAAGAGGAAGAGATAATAATCATAAATGTATATGTACCCAATGTAAGAGCACCCAACTAAATAGGATAAATTTTAACAGATGTGAAAAATCAAATAAGCAATAACACAATAGAAATAGAGGATTTCAATACCCCATTATCACAAAGAGATCAACTAGACCAAAAAAAAGAATAGCAAAGAAATAACAGAACTAAACCAAACTTGTAAACAAATGCCCTTACTAGAACTTTACAGAATGTTCCACACAACATCAGAATAAAGTTACTTAAGTAACTGTAAAGGAACTTAAATTATCCTATGTATATTATTGGACCATAGTGCAATGAAATTGGCCACTTTTTTTTTTTTAACCAGGAATTGAACTCATGACCTTGCACTTGGCAGGCAGGTACTTGAAAGAAAGAAAGAAAGAATTTTTTTTTTAACCAGGAATTGAACTCATGACCTTGCACTTGGCAGGCAGGTACTTAGCTGCTGAGCTATCTCACCGGCCCAGTGCAATGAAATTGGAAATTTTGCCAAGAGAAATTTCAAAAACTCCATAACATATGGAAATCAAATAGCACCCTCCTGAAAAACCAATGGGTCATAGATGAAATTAAAGAAGAATATTTGCAATCAAATGAAACTATTTGCAATCAAACAAAAATGTAGGTACAACTTACTAGAACCTGTGGGACACAATAAAAGCAGTCTTCAGAGGGAAACTCATAGCAGTGAGTTCTCACATCAGGAAAACAAAATGAGCACAAATAAACAACTTTATGCTGCATCTCAAGCTTCTACAAAAAGAAGAGCAACTCAAGCCCAAAGCCCAATGTAAGGAGGAAATTATAAAGATTAGAGCAGAAATTAATAAAATTGAGATTAAGAAAATACAAAAAATTAATGAATTGAAGAGTTGGTTCTTTGAAAGAATAAATAAAGTTGATAAGCCCCTAGCCAACCTTATCAAAAAGAAGGAAAGAAATAAATCCATGCAATAAGGAATGAAAAACATGAAATCACTGCAGATCCTCTAGAAATTCAGAAGATTATCAATACTTCAAAAATCTTTAATATGAAGTAAAACTGTTGTTATGGTTTGTGTCTAGGTGTCCCCTCCAAAGCCTCATGTAGTCTTGGGGGGGTTTCTGGAGTTTGTGATTGATTACTGTGGGTGTAGTGGCAGCACCTGCCTGGGGCAGGTAATTTGCATTTCAATGTAAGGAGGGAAGAGAAGCTAGCTGCTTGAGCTGCTGCTACCCCTCCCTCCCTCTTGCTCTTTGCTGCCACCATGAAAGGTTGCTTTCTGCTATGTGCTGCTCTGCCTTAGAGCCAGCTGAGTGTAGACTGACACCTCCAGTAACTGTGAGCTAAATAAACCTTTCCTTCCTTCATTTTGAGTGTCGGGTATTTGTCCCAGCAACGAGTAAAAAGTAACTAAGACAACTGTATAGGAAATAATCCATAGAATCAACAACTTGGATCTCATCTTATTGAAAAGCTTTTGCACATCAAAAGAGATCACCAGCACAGTAAAAAGGAAACCCATAAATTGAGAAAAACTTTAGACAACTATCCTTCAGACAAAGGACTTACATCTAGAATATATAAAGCCTTTTTTTAAAAAAACAGGCCCCCAAAATTCAAAGGTCCAATCAAAAATGGGAATCTGAGATGAATATATACTTCCCAAATGAAGAAATACAAATGGCAAATAAATATATGAAATATATATTTTTATATTTATATTTCATATAAATAGAAATAATTATATGGAAAATCATTGGCCATTCGAGAGATGCAAATTAAAAGAATTCTGAGATTCCATCTAAACCCAGAAAGAACGAACGGCTGTCAGCAAGAAATCAGTCAATAGACTGGGGAGATAGCTAGGCGATCTAAGTGCCTGCCTGGCAAGTACAAGATCCCAAGTTTGATCACCAGGACCGCATGCCATGCTGGCCCCAGAACCCAAGGGGGCTTCTGTACTACCCTTTGAAACCAGGAGTGGTGACACACACTTGTAAGTCCTGCACTGGGGAGGCCAAGACAGGAGGATCATCACAGGTCCAAGCTGCACAGCGAGACCCTGTGGGAAATAAATAAATAAAAGATTTTTAAAAAACAACCAGTAACAAATGATGGAAAGGTGGTGGGGAAAGGCAACACTTTTCTACTGTTGGTGGGAATGTAGACTGGTGCAGCCACTGTGGAAATCAGGCTGGAGATTCCTCAAAAAGCTAGGTCTCATTAAACCCAGCTATTCGCCTATATATGCATCCATGTTTATAGTAGTGCAATTTTTCATAACTAAATTTGGGTTGGAAACACCCCAAATGCCTATCAACTGAGAAATGGATACAAAAGATGTGGTATCTTTACACAATGGAGTATTACTCAGCTATAAAGAAAGATAAACTCAAGGGTTTTGTAGATAAATGGATACAATTAGAGACTGTACTCATAAGTGAAATTGTGAAAGGGAAAGAAACTGCTCAAAAGGAAGGAACAACTGGGATGAAGGAAAGGAGGAAAGAAAGAGAAGAAAGAAGAAAGAAAGAAGAAAGAAAGAAAGAAAAAAGAAAGAAGAAAGAAAGAAAGAAAGAAAGAAAGAAAGAAAGAAAGAAAGAAAGAAAGAGAAAGTATATATATAAGATAGCTAAGATAATTGTACTACTAATGTCTATTGGCTTATTGAAAGGAATAATTATTGTTTAATATTTTTGACCAATTTTGCATTCTTATAGTTGTAATCTGAACAACTACACTGAAGACATTATGCAATATAACAACCATTATTGAATTTATATCATACTTTTTTCTGAAATTCTGTATCATTTCTAATTTTTTTTAATTATTTTTTGCTCTCTTTAAAATAAAAAAGATGGGCTACTTATCCTTCTCGGGAAACTGTCTCCGAATGGTTCTCCGAAGTCAGGACGTCCACAGCCATCAGGTCAGCCAAGGATCAGAACTGTGCATTGGAGCTATCTGAGGAGGGCTAGCACTGGGATGCCCCCATCAGGATGGATACAGACCTCTAGCTCAGTGAAGCAGATCACCTGAGCCTGCTGCACGTACTTGGGCAGGATTTAAGCCACACACTTCCCACAGGCTGAGAGCTGCTTGTGGGTCACGGCTTCCTGGCACCTGACAGCGGGGCAGGAGTCTTTCTCAGTGCTCTCCCTCCCACTGCAGCAGCTCTGAGGGTCGTCCAGACCTCCACCCCTACCTCCCCACCTCCCCACTTTATTCCCACACCACATAACCCAACTGCTGTGGCCCCCACCAGCCCTCACTACCAGACCCAGGCCACAGCAGTGTTCATGTTCCCCAGATGTAGACCCCTGCTGGGGAATAGACCACATTTCCTGGGGTTTCTACCTCCTCAAGGGAAGAATAAATGCTCCCAACTCCAGGAAGTAATGCAGCCCTCTCTCTTGAGGGCTTTTGCTCAATTTCTTTAGAATTGTATACTTCTAAATCTCTACCTAATGAATTACTTTGATGTCTCTTTTTGACTAGTCTTGAAAATTGTTTCCAGACAGTCAGTGAACTTGTAATCATTCTCTGGGAGTAGAAGGGGTGGCTAGGTTCCTTATCAGCTTTGGGAACCTCACTCTCTGTGGTGACAGGCATATGAATAACCCTTCTAAACTATGTGGTCACAAACTATTCAGCACAGGTAGGTCCCTAAAGCCAAGACCATATTCCCAAGGCCTCCCATTCTCTCATTATTCTCAGAAACACAGCTGAATAGTGTTCAATCATTTGAAGTGTATTAACCAATACCAAATTAATTTAACACCAGTCTCCTGGCTGGGTGACTTTCCCCTGTAAGGTGGAATTCACTAGTTGGACACCAGAAGTAAGCTATTACGTATGGGGAGAGGTTAGGCCTCCAGAAACCACACTACAGCATAGCTAAAGTGGCGGCCTCCACAGAATTATAGGGGAACTCAGAATGCAGAGTTCATAAAAGTGAGATAGAAGAGAGGTAAAAGATTATCTGAATACTTTTCCAAGGAGTGATGACACAGTTCAGCCAGAAGAATTTCCTAAGTGTGTTTTCCAGGGTCTGAATTCTAATTCACATGGAGACTGACCTGCCTCTGCCTACCACACCTCTATCTTCCTGGAAGTCTCTGTAAGCATAAAGGAAGTATCTGGAGCCCACTATACAGCAGTGGAATGGCTTCATACCTTCCCTACCTTCAATCTGGAGGATTATCAGATTTCCTCATGGGCCTGTCATTTTCTCAGCCTCAGAGGCCCTGAGTTACCTCAGGCCCCAGTAACTCAAGTAACAGATCCCAACTTAAAGAGAATGACTACAAGAAGCATTTGATCTGATTCAGCTCTTAACTCAGCTATGGTTGCCAAGAGAAATATTAAAAAGTGGTCTTTTATGAATCTTCCAACTGCCCATCCAAATTGGGTCTCTATTCACCACTCCCCAGGAAGCTGACCTGTATGTAATATTGTCCCTTGACCTCTGGCTGCAAATGGCATCAGCTAGGGAGCCCCGCATAGGGCTAGGAAAGTGAGGGAAGAGTGAGATAGGAACACTCCTCTCCCTGTTCCATTCTCTCCCTGGGGGCCACGATGACCTGACTGTGTCCTCACCTGAAGTCACTTCTCTGAGGTGCTGACTTCCTTGTTTCAGTAGATGTTTCCTGCTCTCCTCCCTGTGATTCTAAGAGGAGCAAAGGTTTAGCTGCCACAAGTTCCAGGTTAATATACTCTCTCTGTCTCTCTCTCACTGTCTGTCTGTCTGTCTGTCTGGCTGGCTGGCTGGCTGGCTTTGGCTCTGGCTCTGGCTCTGTCTGTCTGTCTGTCTGTCTCTCTCTCTCTCTCTCTCTCTCTCTCTCTCTCTGTGCATGTATGTCTCTCTCCCTCCTTGCCTCTCTTGCTCCTTCCCTCCTTTTCTCCCTTCTTCCCTCCCTCCCAGAATGTTAGAATTACAGGCATGTGTCACTATGCTCTGTAGTCTTTATATAGAGTTTATAGAGTCTTTTAATGAACACATCCCCCTCAAATAATTCTGGTTCTGCTTTTGCTATGCTTCCTTTTGGGACCCTGAGAAGATGAAGCAGTTTTACAGTCAGGGCAGTACCAAGCCACTGTAGAGTAACAGTAAGTATCTGTCTCAGATACTAGAGCTGACTTGGGAAGTTACATTTTCTTGTGGTTGCTAGATTATTTAGGGTCACAAAAGAAAGCAAATGTCCTCTCCAATTTAAGATAAATCCAAAATGACTTAATACTGGCCAAAAGGTTGACAAGGCACAGAAAGACCATAAGGCAGAGTGCAGCTTCTTTGGACTACGAGGGAGCCAGTGCTGCCTCCCAGCCCCAAAGAGCAGAGGAGAGCCGTGGTTATCAGAGCCTAAAAGAGAGCAGGAAGAAGACAGCGCCACCTTGAGAAGAGTGGTGACTTTGCTACAGGATGCAGACAGCCTGGAAAGGTACAGAGGGGAGTTGGAAGACCAGACACCTTGACTGCACCACTTTCTTAGCCTCCAGTCTCCTGCCAAGGGCTCCCTCTGACCAAGCCTAAGAAACCA
>NW_004524698.1:3089843-3090966 GCF_000260255.1 Octodon degus
GGACACCAATCACATAGCATTGCTAAATGGCAAGTTGTTTTCCAGAAAACAACTTATAGTTAATGTACTCAACATGAAAAGAAATTTGAGTGAGGTGGGGGTGGAGTAGTGGAGTGGAGCAGCAGTTATTTATTTACTTACACAGCCAGCGTAATAAAAAAGACTACATTTGACTGTAGAAGTTGGGGGTGGAGTGTGTAGGTTCATTCATGCAGAAAATGAGTTGGGATAGCTGGACTCCTGGGTCCTGGTCCCTAACAGGCTACTAATCTGCTTCCTAGCTTGAGCCAAAGCTTTCAAATACCTCCTATCAATGTCCCAGCATGATAAGTAGAAATAAAATATGTCTGCTTTACAAATGTTACTAGAGTTAAAATTCCTCTTTCTGTGATTAAACCCACTGTATCCAATAGATGTGTCCCTTGCTGCAATGAAATGTAGCTTACAATGAATACAAGATCAGAATGGTCATCAAGAGGTGCTTTAACTTTTTTCATGGAGTTCACTTTTTTTAATTTTTTTATTTTTAAGGAAGAATCTATAGGGTGTTCAGGGTCTCACTACTAGATCAGACTCACAGTGATCTGCCTGTTTACAGCCTCCCAAGAGCTGGGATTACAGGCACGCACCACCATGCCCAATCTCAATTGCTATCTCAGCACACCCCAGGGGCAGGGCCAGCATGGCAGGCCCAGAGATTAAACCCCTGGTCCCTGCCCCTGCTTGCAGGTACTTTAATCTGCTAAGCTATTTGGCTGTCCAGGGAGTTGACTGTAAAAGCACTCATACATGAGTAGCTAAGAAGTCAGGCAATATAGATAGGCACTGCTTCCTTTTCCCTGTAGCAAGAAAGGTTTTTTGGTAAATGAAGTGCATTTTTCTCCATTCCTCTTCATCCCTATTACCTTGTGACCTTTCTCTTCTACATACCAGGGTTCATCTGCCTTTACCACTGTGTCGACTGCAGCTTATATAATCATCAGGTGTGGAGGACCACCTGAGCAACTCTCCTTAAAAGAAGAGCGACTATCTCCATTTTGACTGAGTCTGACCCTATTTCCTCATATTGTTCTGTACAGAGCTGGCTAGGACTTCTGTTTATCCTTCAATTGGCCTTAAGCAA
>NW_004524698.1:3091446-3094737 GCF_000260255.1 Octodon degus
CATCTTCATGGCTAGACTTAGAGTTCCTTGACTTCCCGATGATTGAAAATATAATTTAGTGTCTTTATTTTTGCTGTGGGTGGCAGTGAAAATGGTAGACTGGAATGAACTTGATGGGTTCCAATAACATAATTTTGGGATTACAAATATTGGCTTCTTGGACCAAGACAAGGATCTGGAAGTGTCTCCTACAATCGGGGACTTGAGCTTCCCACTACTCAGAGTTTGAAGATATTGCTGGTGAGAGAGCACCTGCCTAGGGACTATATTTCCCAGCTCCCTTGAGCCAGGTTGAGGCTATGCAACTGAGTTCTGGCCAAAGCAATGTGGTAGAGATGACACAATACTCTGGGATCTCTGCACGGTAGAGTTGGAATAGAATAAGAATATTTCGCTCATCTGGGGGATCCCTTAAATAACTTCATAAAAACAAGTATGGTTGCCTCCTCCTGTGAGTTCTTCAGCACCACACACTTTGTGAGAATCAATGGCATTATGTCCCTGGCCAAAATCTGGTATGTGTCTCCTTAAAATTGAACTAAGCAGTGTGGCATTGTGATGTATGCTTGTAATACATACACTCTGGGAGGCCGAGGCAAGGGGATTACAAGTTTAAATCCAGGCTGAGCAAGGACTTAGCAAAACCTTGCCTCAGAATCAAAACTAAAACAGATTGGAGATACAGCTCAGTGTGAAGGCCCCAGGCTCAATCCCCAGAAAAACAAAAAGTAATCAATCAATGAAAAAACTAAGCATCTATTGATTATCTATAATACACCAAGTTCTTTCATATAACCAAATTTTGTTTTTAAGCTAGGAAAAATGATCTCCACTTAACTGAGTCAGAAACTTGTGTCAACGAAGTGTGATTTTTTTTCCAAGGACACTTAAACAGAATTCAGTAGCACTGAGTTTTGAAGCCCAGGTTTTCCAGCTTTGGACGCAGGAATGGTAGCACTATACCTCAGCTTCTTCTGAACCATGTGCCCAAAGGGGTCCCAACTGTCATTCAGCTGCCTCCCCCAACCCCCATCATCCAATTCATGATCTGAGGATGGCCACCTGCAACCCACCTGTGAGAAAAAGCCCACTTGAGAGGCTGAGGAGGAGAAATGCTTTCTCCAAATTGTTGGATCTACATGAATGCATAGGCCATGGGGTCTGACCATCTGCCCACCACTATCCTTGAATAACTGACCACTGCCAGGTGTCATGCCAGCCGGCATAGATTAATTAGTTAGTACAAACCAAGTTCAGTGTGATTAATCATGCAAATTTGACTCTTAAAGTTCAATTCTGCTAAAAGCATTCTGTAAACTTGAGGCACTCTAAAGGATTAATGACCAAAAAGGAGATAAAAGTCAAGCATTAAATGCACCTGACTTGTGTAAATCAAACAAGATACTCATTTGCCCAGCAGGAACTCTCGATTCACCATTGTTATCAATGAAAAATTCATGTCCTGAACACATATGGATTCATGATCATGTGACCCAGAAAACTGCTCCATGAACCCTGCCCTTTGCTTGCTCCAACTAATTAGCCCAGTGTATTCTAGACCTACTAGTAAGAGATAGAAGGAATCCATTGCCAGGTTACCATGGTACTCCCCATTCCCCCCCACCTTGAGAAAGTCCTCCATTTGCCCACCTCACACACTTCATTATGGAACTATGACACATTTATCACCTGGGCTTCCCAAGGGGGCTTCTAGACTGCCTGAGCTATTGATCACTCTAGCAATTTACCAGGTAGGGAATTACAGTTATGCCTAGGTAATTTCCTGTGTACCTTCTTTCAGTTCTTAAAGCTTGCACTAATTTAATCCTTGTAAGAACATTGTTTTGCTTGGGAGCCCTGATGGTGTTTCAAGAGCTGGTTATTTATCAGGAAAACTTAATAAAACTCACTGACTGCCAATATGTCCTTGGCTGATGTCAGGTACAAGATCAGTCACCAAAAGCTCATTAAGTCAAAAACAAAAATTGAAAACAAATAAAGGAACCAACTAAAGAGAAAAATGCCAAAGTCAGGGAAGGGAAGCTTTGTATTAACTTGGAAAGGATCACAGATCTGGACTTGCCAGTCAGTGGAGGAAGGGGATTAAATTTCTGCAAGGGAGACTACACAGTTATGTGCCAGTTTATCCAAGGACTTGTCAGTCAAATGCATTCAACCAAGGAAAGCCAACAAACAGGGATAAAGAATCTTCATAGAAAACCAAATTCCTTGGGAAACTGCCTTCCTCTTCTTCCTGTCTGTCTGTCTCTCTCTCTCTCTCTCTCTCTCTCTCTCTCTCTCTCTCTCTCTCTCTCTCTGTGTGTGTGTGTGTGTGTGTGTTTGGTTTGGTACAGGGTCTCACTACACAGTTCAGACTCATAGTGATCCTCCTGTTTTCAGCTTTCCCAGCTCTGGGATTACAGGCATGCACCCAGTTTCAGTGTCTGGCTTAGTGTGCCTGGGGTCTGGGCCAGCACGGCATGTGATGGCAGGGATCAAACCCCGGTCCCTGTGCTTGCCTAAGTAGGCACTTATTCCACTGAGCTATCTCATAGGCCCATTTCATCTCTTTATAACTTCTTTCTTCCCTCATCCTACTGTTTCTTGGATGATTCCAAATATTTTCACTTCCTGGGCTAGAATGACTCACCCCACTATGAATCCCCCCACCTTGTGATACTACTTACATTCATTTCAGACATTGTATAGTCATGTTCAAACAAGTACATGAGTGAAGGTAACTTTAAATCCAGATTCTCTTGTGTCAAAACCACAAGACATCTAAAAATATTTCTGTGTTGGTATGTTTGCATCAAAAGAAAGCACAGTAGTTTTCATTGTTGATGTCAAAATTTTGGTACTTACATTTTCACAATCACTATGAATTCTAACTTCAGCCCTTTTCCCAACTTAGGGGTAGACAAGCAAGCCACTAGGGCCCAAGAAATTTCTTCAAATTTCTTATTCCCAAAAGAAAGATCAGTAAAGTCGTATCAAACTTGGAAGCCCTTCAATCTATATATGTGCTTCTCAATCTTATTTTTATTATCCCCCTTCATAGACATTTTCTCTACCCCATCACCTATGAAATTTTAATACCATGCATAAACAGAAACTGTGTTCCTGCATATACTATATGTATATCCATGATTTGTACATAAAAAGAGTCATGAGCCGTATTAATATACTGAACTATAAAAAGCTCAAGTCAACAACTTCTGACAATTACCAGTTATGCTGATAACCCACTACTATTATGGACTATTGGTCTATCTTGGATTATTTTGCTGA
>NW_004524698.1:3095102-3110281 GCF_000260255.1 Octodon degus
TGTCCTCTGAATAACCACTAAGAAGACAACAAAATGCAATATATTAATTATTGTAACTGTCCTACTAACCTATTTTGAAACTGTTTCATTGCCATTTTATTTTCTCATTAAAATGAATAAAAAATAAAAATAAGAAAGAGTAATGATTTGAGCTTCCCAATAAACAAATTTGTGCCTTTTCAGTGGAAAAATATAGTCTTAAATACATACAAAGGTTGTGACTATTTGGTAGTAAGGCAGGTCTTGTTGAGCACAAAGAATGGAAAGGCTGGTACATGGTAAAAAGGAAAATTTAGGAGAAAAAGGATACTGAGGAAGCAGGGATCCCCAAGACTGACTTTCATTTTTATAATATTGTCAAAGGACAGACTTGAAATAAATGTGCTTGTGTTAGCAAGCTTTTCATGAGATAACAAAGATATAAAGAGGAAAACTTCATTTTGGCTCACAAATTCAGAGGATTTAGCCTATGGTTGCTTGGCCCTGTTAGGAGTGCCAGAGTGCAGGGCCAAAGCAATCACTTCATGGTCAGGAAACAAAAAGGGGAAAGAGAGAGAGGGAGACAGAGGGAGACAGACAGACAGACAGACAGACAGACAGACAGACACAGACAGACAGACAGAGACAGAGACAGAGACAAAGATAGAGACAGAGAGACAGAGAGAGACAGACAGAGACAGAGGCACAGAGACAGAGAGAGACAAAATGAGAGACAGAGAGAATGAGAGAGACAGAGAGAGACAGAGACACAGAGACAAAGAAAGAGACAGAAACAGAGAGAAGAGGAAGAGGAGGAAGAGGAAGGGTTAGGGTTCCAATAGCCCCTTCAAGGGCACATGCACCAGGACAAGAAGACCTCCCACTAGGCCCTATTTACTAGAACTTTCTACTTCCAAACAGCACTAAGCTTTTAACATACTGGCCTCTAGGAGACCTTCAAACTTCAAACCATGGCAGAGGCGTTGTTTACTGATGTAGTGTTTGTTCATGGATAAAAAGCATAAATATCACCTCCAATTTCAGGACCTCTTACTCTGCACACAGCTTGTTAGGATCCATCTTTGGGGAAATGTACTGCCAGGGCTGATTTCAACCAACAAGAAGCCCTTCTATTACAGTGGACAAAGCCCTTTTCTCTGCACCCTGTCAGGAAACAGCCCACTGTGCTGCATCCCTCCAGCTGCCCAGCAGCCTTCCCCACCAGCCTCAGCCTCTCCATGTTTCTCTGCACCAGGCAGTCTATCATAGTATTCTGTAATTAGCCAGGAGTACTTAGGCCCATATTTTTGTTCTTCATCTCCCTGATTGATTTTCTAAATTATATGTCAGCATGAAGGTGTTTAAATAAAACACTTAACTCAGCAGCAATTAACTGTAAAGCTTTTAAAGCTTAGTTTTCATTTCATAGGTCTTTACGAGCCAGAAATAATATCAATAGCTACTGAAATCAAGTTGTATTTTATCCCTGGTTAGAAAGTCAGCAAGTGCCTTGAGAGGAATTATCTATAAGGCAACATTTGCTAACCTTTTCCTTTTCTGATACATTTCTATCAAAATTTCTTAGACACACACACACACACACACACACACACACACACATACACACACACCCATACACACACACAGTGAATGAAAAATATATTTGGGTGCAATTTAGCCAAAATGGACATTACTCATAACAAGGATGTTTGAGAAAATGTTCAAGATCTCTGAGTATTCTTAGAACTCCATTGTTTTACTTTGGACTGTCCTGAAGGTTAGGATGACTAGACATTTTCTAGAACTAACCCAGCTAGGCTTCTAGACACAGAACCTCAGGATGGAGGATTACTCTGAGATATCTGGGGGTAAAAAACATATGCCAAAAAGAACTATTCAGCTGCATTTTTATCAAAAAACTAATTAAAGAGACTGTGTGTGTGTGTGTGTGTGTGTGTGTGTGTGTGTGTGTGTGTGGTATCCTAGGAATTGAACTTTCCACTAAGTTACATCCACAGCATTTTTCCTTGAACCATGAACTTGCTGCATTGCTAAATTGCCTAGGCTGGACTAGAACTTGGGATCCTTCTGCTCAGCCTTCCAGAGTGCTAGGATGACAAATGTGCACTACCACACAGGCCAAAGAGACTCCAATTTTGAGGGCGCTGGGAGAGCTTCTTGTTTTCAGGAACAGTGAGCAAAACACCCTCTCTGGAATTCGCTAATTACTTGGAGATCAGAGTTTGCCCGGAAAGTACATTTAAGATAACCACAGCCCAGCCTTGGCTGATGGTTCCAGATACCCCAGCAAAGTGCAGCTCAAGCAGGGGATGGAGACAGCTGACCAGGAGAAGTCCACTCGGTCACCTCATACTCCAGAGGGTTGGAGGCCAAACTCTAGCAAAAACTATGCCCTGCCCAGCCTTCCAACGTCAGGCCAAGCAGCCGCCTGCAGCTTTCTATCCCCATTGTCACTATCAGGGGTGCTCTGGGTGCTTATTTTAACTATAGTTCACCTTTCACTTAGAAATGAGGAATATGGGGTGTCCTTGGAATGAACAGCCACTCTTTGTGATTGGGCTTTACATAGATACTTCAGAAGATAAAAAATTAAGCTTCATTTTTGGGCAACTGTCACCACTTGTAGTTAAACGCCTAAACTCCTCTAGTCTCACAGTGTAGTTTATTTCATGAGATAGAGACCTTCACCAGCCATCCTGTTTTCCTGTTAGCTTTAGCTGCCAGAAATCCCAAAGCATGATGTAATATTTAATTGTCGAAACCGATTTAGTCACACTTTCTACCATCATCATCTTACCCTCCCTACCACTAGCCCCATCCTATGCCCATCTCATGGAATTTGGCCTGTGTTCTGTTATCTTTCTTAGATAGAACATCTACTAATCTACCCTGTGGCATTTTCTAGTTAAAGTACATTTTTTAAAAGAACAAAATTATCTTTGAGTGACTTTCTGTTGGCAGCAGTAGCAGTCTTGAGAGAGCCCCACATGAACGTCCTTAGTGAGAAAGTGGCTCTGGGGTGGCGCCTTCGGCAGGGTTACTAGCACAACACGTGGGAAGTCAGAAGACTTCCACTCCATAAGCTGCTCCCTATGAATCAAACACCGTCGCTGCCTCCCTAGTGAAGTTCTCCATCTAGAGAATGAAGACAATGCTTGCTCCTTGTCTCTGTTCCACTTGTGTTAGGAGGATCAGTGGCACTGTGTCTATCCAGTGCTTTGAGCTTCTCCAGGGACCATGCTCCAGGACTGCAATTATCATTGTTGACAGCAGCAGGAGCTGTCGTAGGCTCTTCATGCCATAGCTCCTCCTCCTGCACACTGGCCCCAGCTCTGCAGAGGGGAGGGAAGCAGCTGAGGGATTAAGGAGCGAGCGAGCTGCAGGCTCCTTCTGCTGGGGGGCATACTTACGCTCATTTGAATAGATAGCTCAAGCTCTGATACAGGCACGAGTGCTCAAACACAGGAATGTTTCGAGAAGCCTGCGAACAGTGCACCACCACTCTGGTGCTGCAGAAGTTCTTGAAACACCCTACAGCACGTCAGTACAAACTGGCACACTGGCGGGACAGCTGGTAGCTGCTGGCCCAAGGCCTGGATCCATTCAGCCTGGTGACAGTGTAAGATAATCCTTTCCCTAGTCAGGACGTGCCTGTATAGGATTCTATTCTTACATTTGGGGAAACAAATGATGTCCACATCCATCATCCTGTGGAGGCTTTTTATGACCCTTTGAAGATTGTTTTTTCTTGAAGCCTCTATTATCTCAAGGAACCTGCAAACTCCTTTTTCACTCTGCCTCTGGTACTCAGCCTTATTGCCTTCTTACCTGCCTGCTGACACTTGTTCTCAGCTTCACCAGAATTCCACAGGTTAAAGCACTGGTCCCCCACCCACAAACCCACCCACTGAAACACTGTCCTCTGCAGCCCATGGGATTTTAGAGCTGGATTTTAAAATATATATCCTTAAAATCCTACTGCAACCCCTCTAATTCTGAAAATTTTCTTCTAAGTTTTTTTCTGATCCTAAAGAATGCCAACACAAATACTAAAATCAGATACCATTCAACTTGTTCCAGAAAAGTACATTTGCCTGCTATTTTAAAAATCTGCTCATGGCTCATGTGGTAATGTTGATGTAGTAGCAATGGTTTACCTAAAACTTCAAGAACTAAATGAGGTAAGATGATTTCTGGGTCAAGAGATTGCAAAGCCAATGTCAAAATAATAGCAGAGGAAAAAAAATAGCAGAGAAATAGAAATAGAAATAAATATGTATTATGTTTCTCAGACTCATTTGGGTGCAAAAAAAAAAAAATATGTACTTTGCATCCTGCTTTCTGTGCAGTACACAGGAATGCCAAAAACACACTTTCGGAATGTCTGAAATTCAACTGAAAACTTGCATTAACACTTGAAAGAGAGGAGGGGAACATAAAGTGACAAATTTACTCGGAGTCTTGCAGACTCTTTTCTAGCCAAATTGCTGGTTTGAGACAGCTCATCATCTCTGTAAGAACACGAGCTACGGACTTGTCACTTTTCCCACTCTGCACTAATACGAGCTGAGTGATTGTGTCTGCCCGCCCCAGCCAGCAGCCCCATTCCTGTTCTCTGCTTCCCATTAGAGCTAACGAAAAGTCCTCTCAAGGGACTAATGAAGGACTGTCATCAGAGCTGTACCACTGGATAATGGTGGAATAAATGTTATGAACGAGCTGCACCTTCCTGCAGAAAGTATGAGTCTCTCTAAGAGAAAGAGCAAATTCACTGATGGAAGACTCCCAAAGCATAGCGTTCAGCTAATAGGATGACTCTTAGTTGCTTCTGTCCCCTGCCTGTCCTCAGGGACTGCCACCTTTTTATTCCCTGGGACCAGACTTATTTCCATTTAACCAATCATTTAACTTGGGGGTGCATCTTCCAAGAAATGTTCCTCTGGATATTTCAAGAAAAACTAAGCCAAGAGGTCCATGAATTCTTCAGTATAGGACCTAGTGCTGATCTGGCTCTATCTACCAAGAAGGAGATCAATAAATGCTTGCTAAGAAATGATAAATGTATGTAGTTATTTAGTAAGTACTTAGATTTATTTTCCAATGAAAATATAATTTAATCATCAGATCCCTGTGAGCATATCACTATTTGCATCTGAACTGATGAAAAAAAAAAAAACAAAATATAGTAGTTGCTGGGGTCACACAGAAGGTAGGAGTGATTCCAGCCTGTGTGTTCTTCACGTTCACACAGAGCTATTCCCATGCATGGGCAAAGGCCTCCCCTTACAGAACTGACTCCCTAAAGCCAGGCATCGAGGCAGACAGCACACTGAGATTCTGCAGAGGGTGCTTATTATAGGCAGCCTCATGAGCCCATGAAGGCTCCTTTCTGCCTGCCCTCTGAGGACCTCTCACATCACGTGCTGGCAGAGGGGAGTGGAGGATACCGCAAGTGCCCTTGAAAACCGCTCTTCTTGTCTCCAGAGGGCAGTTTGCCAGCCCCTTTCACGGTCTCCTACCCAGATGCAATTAGGGAAGTCTTTGTAGCACAGACCAACACTGAAGCCGTGTGCCTCCCTCAGGGACACTCTGCTCTCTCTCAGCTTAGCACAGCATTGGGAAGAAGATCCCCCCAGTGCAGGTGCAACAAGGTGTTTTCTGCAGTCCTTCTGTCTCCCAACTTCCCAAACCAAAGTCCTGGGGCTTATGGCCCAGCTGCTGCCCAGCCAAGGTGCCATCACAGGCCACACAGCCCAGGGGATCCTGGCGCTGGGCTGACTTTGGGCGATGATGTGGTGGTCACGTGAAGCCATAATTGAGGAAATTGGCACAGGATGATTCTCAGAAGTATTTATTCCAAATCTCTGCTATAGGACAGGAGATTTTTTTTTTCCCAAACCAGTTCTTGCAACTTTGTATTGTTGCAATAAATTGGTAAAAAAAAAATGTATTATTATTTATCAATTTATTTCTATATTTGGTTATATATTTTTACCCTTGTGCTTCACGACCTGGCAACTGAAGACACAGCCCCCCTCTGTCTCCTCTTGCCACACTACTTAGAAATCAGGTTAAATGTTGAGACTAAATTAACTTCCTCAAAATTTGGTGTCACAGCAGCATTCGTAATAGATTGATGAAATTATTGTCCTGTATAGCTAACAAGACCAAACCAAAGATGGACTCAAATCATTATAAAGAAGCATATCCACTGATTCCAGTCTGATAATAAATAGCAGATCGCTGAACATTGTGCACGATCATGACAAGGAAGGTGCGCATATATGATATCATATATATATATATATGTACATTTTTATTTGCCACGTGTATTCATCATGTTTTCCACATGTTTAACTTATGAGTTGTCTGGAGCTAAGAGGGATTTCTTTTTGAGAGGGGGCAGCTGCAGGTCGCAGGGCCAAAGGACTCTCCAGAACATTCTACCTGGCCTCATCTCACATTCACTGCCTACCCCACTCGGGGGAATTGCTGGTGGAGGCTCATAAGAGCCTCTTTAGAATTGTGATGCTGCTATTCAGGGAGCCTTCTTGCAAATGATTTCCTTCTCACAACTGAAATGATCAATCAAGAGAGGTTTTCTGCAGATAAAAGAAGAAATTTCACATTCTAGTGCAGACAGGGCCTCACAGATTCTAACAGAGCCTCCCACAGGCAGCCAGTGGATAACGACAGCAAGAGCTCATCATAGCCCAGCTGGTAGCATGGGTGTTCTGGGGCAAAGACAACTATGCCAAGCTCAGAGGCTCAACCTGAAAAAAGTAGTCAGAGCACTCAGGGTGCATTGCCTTAATGAACCTAGATCCAGATCACTAGGAGCAGCCATAGATTTCAGGTTTCTGTTCTGCCTTTCAGAAAACACAAGCCTATGACAAAGATAGACCCATATCTTTCTCAACATGTACGTCACTTCCACCACCTACCACCTGTTCCTGCCCTAGGACAGGGGCCCAGAAGCAACCTTTCATGGTAACTGGAGACAGAGCTCCAAGGAGATATTTTTGCAGTATTGAGGATTGAACTCAGGGTCCCTCCAGTTCTCTCCCTCTTTAAATTTTACTTTGAGACAGAATCTCACTAAGTTGCCCAAACTAGCCTTGAATTTGCGATTCTCCTGCTTCAGCCTCTTGAATAACTAGAACTACAGACATGCACCACACCATCCTGCTAGAAGGAATGTTTTTGTTTTTTTTTTTAATGTTGTTTTGTTGGGGTTTTTTTGTTTGTTTTGTTTCATCTTTTTTGAGACAGGGTCTCCCCATACAGTTCAGGCTGAACTTGAATTCAGGTTGTAGCCTGAGCTGGCCTTGAACTCGCACTGATCCTACTGCCTCCGCCTCCCAGGAGCTGAGGTGAAGGCGTGCACCACCATGCCCAGCCAATAGGAATATTCTTGGTGCACTCCCTGCACAGCATTGTTCACTCTGTGTGGTTTTCAGTCATACTGAAAAGAAGTATCAAGCTATTTTTCACTTTTTCCTGAATTATTTTTTCCAAGTTCAGAAGTCATGGTCTCATTATAAAGCATAAAACAAAATAAAAAATAAAACCAGATAAAAATAGCTACCCAACCATGAAGTGGAAGTACAATTGTTTTTCAATGAAAATTTATTAAAAGCAATAGCTACTCTTGTTTTCACACCCCTGCTTCACATGCCGGTACCCAGCAGTCCACTGCTCTGTGGATCCAGAGTCAACAAGTTAGCATATATTCTTCTAGAACTTTCTCCTCATACATGCACATGGGCAGGAAGTTTTCTGGGTTTTTTTTTTTCAACTAAAATAAATGACCTTCTACACATGGTTCTACAACTTGACTATTTCACTTAAGTATATTATAATAAACATCCCTGTGTATCAGTTGACAAATGCAACTTAACTAAGTGTAGGGTTGCCAAAGAACTCATCTCTACATGTAAGGTCTTATTAAACCATAGCCAAGCCCATCATTTCTGATTGCTTATGGCTATTTCTACTCTGCCACATGGAAGTAAGCAGTTTTGATAGACTACACAATCCATGGCCTAAAATATATTCGTCTGACCCTTTAAGAAAAAGTTAGCTGGGCTGGGGAGATAGCTCAGCCATCTAAGCATCTGCCTGGCAAGGGAAAGGACCCAGGTTCAATCCCTGGTACCACATGCTGTGCTGGCCCCAGAAACTAGGCATGGTGGCACATGCCTGTAATCCTAGTGCTGGGGAGGCTGAGACAGGAGGGTCACTATGAGTCCAAGCTCTGTGGTGAGACCCTGTACCAAATAAATTTTTTTTAAAAAAAGACTTAAAAGAAAAAGCTAGCTAATTGGGAGCAAACGTTTATTTTCTCAGATTCTGTAAGGTAGTGAATTGAGCACAGCTCACTGGATGAGCTCTTCTGCTGGCCTCACCAAGGGTCACTCATGAGAAGAGCTGGCTTGGGCTGGGAAGATAGCTCAGTAGAATAAGTGCTTGCCTGGCAAGTTCAAGGTCATGAGTTCAATCCCCAGTACCGCCAAAAAAAAAAAAAAAAAAAAAAAGAAGAAGAGCTGGCTCGTCCCAGTGACATCACTCACACATTGATGTTTGGTGCCGACTCCACTTAGCAGAATCTGGAATGTCCCCCAAGGCTCATGTGTTAAAATCATTATCTGACCCTATTAGGAGGTGGCAGAACCTTCAAGAGACAGCCTAATGAAGGCTGTTGAGTCACTGATGGATGTGCCCTGGAAGGTAATACTGGGATGCTGGCTCTGCCTTTCTTATTTCCCAGCTGCCATGAGAAGCAGCTCTGCCCTCCCCGTGGTCCCTGTCATGATGTGCTGTGTCATCACAGATCCAAAAGCAACAGAGCCTCCTGACCACAACCCAATGCCAAAGATAAGCCTTTCTTCCTTACAATAATTAATTCCTTTCTTATTTCAGGTACCGTCCCTTTCCTTGTCCTTCTCCTCTCCCTCCTTCTCCTCTCTTCTTCTCCTTCTCCTCCTCTAACAACATGCACAATATGATACATGCACATACCCACAGAGATAACAGTGAACAAATTAGTGTATAGCATTCCATATTTTTCCTACGTTCATAAAATCATGCAATTTTACATACATATGATTGTGTCCTCCATATTATTTCATATTTTTATAATACTGTCTGGTGTAATGATGAGTCAGAAGCTCACTGTCCCGAGGGAGCAAGGAAACTGGCCCCTTGTAATTCCGGCAAGCCAGAGACAGCTAACAGATTCCTGCAGGCAGCCTCCCTGTCTGTTCTTTGTTCCTGTACCTGGTAAGCTACCAACTAGTGATTTGTAAACTTCGAGTTAGGCGTTAGGCTATGTAAATAACAGCTTGCTTACACCAAATTAGTTATGCACATTTCTTAGCCTGTTTGCAGCCCTCAATAAATGTGAGACGTTTCAGTGGGGGCTCGGGGCTAACTTAGCGCAAGACTAAGCTCAGTGAGACCTCTGAAGCTATATTAAACCAGTCTTCTGTCGTTTCTTTCAGCTCTGACTGATAACTTACAACGGGATGGTCTTTTTATTTTCTCATTCCTATCTCCTCTTCTCCTCATCTTCGTCATATTACCTGCATCCTGCAAGTACGCACACACACACACACACACACACACACACACACACACACACCCCTCTGGAGAAGGGATGGAGTTTGTCTAGAGTTATTTTAAACATATTTCTTTGCAACTCACTTTTCTCAGTATTCAAAATCTCTCTCAGAAATATTTCTAGGGCTGTCAGTGTAGCTCCCAATCACTCTACCATAATTACACGTGCTAGCTGCTGTGGGTTGATCTGTGCACGCCTTCCTAGTCAGAAAGGGTGAGAAGCACCTGTACTTTCCAGAGGCCAGGGCTCTGGATATAAATAGACTGTCCTACCTAAATGCCCTTCACATGAAGCTACCAAGGTAGAGACTATTTCCCTCCCCTTTGGGGACGTTTCTGCTGGCATACACAGTCAGGCATACATAGTTCTCCTGATATAAGCATAGCTGTCTATATAGAAAAAAGTACTTGTATTGTTACATAAAAATGTTAAAAACTTTAAAATATATTATAGATGCAAAAAATAGATGGTTCTCCTGGTGTGTTACACAGTCTCTCAGGTGTCCAAAGGCTATCAGGGTGGGAACAGGAGAGGCCACCATCTGGATTACAGCTGGAAGCGACCTCCAGCTCTCTGGTACCCAAATATAACCATAGCAATGACAGCATTAATAGGCGCTTGACCTTAGCATAACCTCAGGGGTGACCTCAGGGAGGATGTCCCCCGCAGGGGTCAGTTCTCCAATGGTGGGAATCACAGCCCTCCGAGAGATTGCGGAAGCCCATGCTTTCTGGTATTCTATCCCTTCCTACCTAAAAAATGTGAGGAGCCTTCTATTCCTTATGCCAAATCCTGACAGATACGCTGAGAGCATTCACACATTCCTTTACTGATGTGCATTCATTTCATTTTCACATTTATGTACTTTAAACAATGCAGGGATAAGATACAGAGAAATCTGCAATTGAAACCCTTTATTTCTATAGAGTAAATTTCTATGGCATTCCATTTTGAAGAGGGAAAGTTTAAAAGGGTGTTTTATTACAATAAATGCTTTAAAAAAACTTTCTTAAAAAGCAAAAACAACTCACATTTGTAGTGGCAATTCAAAATTCCTCCTATCTGCCAGGAATAGGTGTTATCATTGGTTCTCATTGTTGTAGATCGGAAGTAGGAACTCTTGTGGCAGCAACTCATTTCCCTGTTAGTACCTTTAAGCACTATTTATATTTATATTCAGTTTAGGGCAGGTTTATTTTGTTTGTTTGTTTGTTTTTGTTTTGTTTTCTTTTCTTTTCTTTGAGACAGGGTCTTGCTGAGTTTACCTCAAACTCACTGCCATCCTCCTGCCTCAGCCTCTAGGATTACAGGCATGTGTCACCACAGCCAGCTACATTATTTTATATTCTAGACATTTGTATTTTCTATTGCATAGTGCCTACTTGTATCTTTTTGTCCGTTCTTAGTTAGAGATTTTTGTTTTCTTTAAGTTTCTATCAAACTTGTAAGAAATCATTAAACATACAATGTTAATAGATTGTCAAATGCATTTTAATCTATATTTTCTCTATAGCACATAGCAAACATGTATCTTTCCTTTCATAGATTCTAGGTTTTCAGTTTTAAGTCTTAAAAAGATCTTCCTCCAAATCTTGGGCTGTGTTTGCCATTTCTTGAGTTCTTTTGTCATTAACTATCACTGCTATTATTCTCTTCTTATATTAACTCTTTGATTCATTCAGAATTTAATTTTAGACTATGGTATAAACTGGGTTCCATTTATGAGCATCTTGACTTTCCTCAAGATGCAGAGTGAACTGAGCCATTATCTTTGGGTAAATAAACCAACTTTTTCTTATGAAGTAGGATCTATCACTGATTCTCTGCTTCTCCACTTTATTATTTTGCTTATATCATATTGGTTTTATTACAGTGTTTTAAAAGTATGTTCTCAGGGGCTGGTGAGATGGCTCAGTGGTCTAAAGCACCTGCTTAGAACAAGCTTAGCTAAAGCATCAGGGACCACGGTTCAATCCCCCAGCACCACATGCCAGCCAGCCCCGCCCCCTGGTGGGCTGAGCTGGCCACACACACAAAAATAAATAAATAAAATTAAAAAATAATAATAATAATAATAAAAATATAAAAGTATGTTCTCAAATCCAATCACAGAAAAACCTTCTCACAATTTTCATGTTTTTTAAAAAGCTGAAATACAATTATTCTTCCGAATAACTTTTGAGACGACATTACTTGCCTCAAAACTAGAAGGAAAAAAACCCAACATGATGCTGTTAGGGTGATAGTAGAAATTGCATTAAATTTATATTAATTAAGGGAAGTTAACATTTTTATGATTTCCTGTCTTGTCAAAAATAATGTTTAATTGTTCAAGTAACACAAATGCTATATCTTCTAGAGGTCATATAGATATATATTTTTTCCAAAGGTATGTTATAGCTTTTAAAACTATGATTAATCATAATTTTTAGCTTCATCATAATGCAAATTCTATTACAAGATATTCAGCAGGGACGCTCCATTGAAAACAAGGTAACTTTACCTGGGGGAACATCCATACATCCCCATTCTTTTCTTCTCTAAAAAATTGTATCTACGTATGTATTAGGTACAGGGTCTCACTACACAGCTCAGACTCATAGTGATCCTCCTGCCTCAGCCTCCCCAACACTGGGATTAAAGGCATGTACTACCACACCTGGTTACAGGGCCAACTTGGCAGGGCTGGCACAGCACATGGTACCAGGGATTGAACGTGGGTCCTTGCACTTACCAGGCAGGTGCTTAGACCCCCGAACTATTTCCCCAGCCCCACATCATTTTCCTATTTTCTCCAGCAAAGAAGGAACAAAATAACCAGATTTCTTTACTGTATCCGGCAATTTCAACCACATAGCAACAGAACTGATTGAGACACAACAACCCAAATTTGAAATTCCCAAATGACTCAACAACCAATTTCATTTCATTAACTCAGAACACAACTCCACATTCTGCAGAGTTGAATTTTAAGGACCTCATCTATTACACTTAATGGGGTTTTACTAATTTTTGTCTTGCTTTACTTTGTTGTATGTGTGTGTGTGTGTGTGTGTGTTCATGTTTGTTCACTTACTTCAAATTTATGTTATGCATTCCTTAGTGCCTTCAAGAAAATTGTTGAATAATAATGACAGGAGACTTCCCTGTGTTGTTTTTGCTTGATTCTGATTGAAATAGTTTTTGTACTTTTTAGAATAACCATTGGTCATGTTTTTGGGGTACAGGTCATCATCATTTTTAAGTAGCTTCTTTCTAAGTCAGGTACATATTTGGCAGAAGTCAACTGAAAACTTGATTGATACCTAAACAAGAAATTTAGAGGCAGTGTTAATTTAGCAGCTCATCAAAGCCAGAAATGAAATATTTGTGAGTAGCTTAATTTATCCTTCACACTTGTTGCTTCTCAGTGACAAAACAGTTGTACCAGCTGTGGGCATGACAGTCACATTCAAGGTAGAAAGAAGGGAAAAAGCCGGGGAGATGGCTCAGTAGAATAAGCGCTTGCCTGGCAAGTGCAAGGGCCCGAGTTCAATCCTTGGTTCTGAAAAAAAAAAAAAAAAAAAAAAGAGTTACCAAAGTCTTTTCATCAATGTTGAAAAGTCCAAGTCCTAAGTGTGGAAGATCTAAGGCAAACTCTTAGCTATGAGCCTCTATACAAATGAACAGTAAAACACTCCCAACATTCAAAGGCACAAGATAAGCATTGCTATTCCAAAAGCTATACACAGCAGGATACAAGCAATTGGAATGAAAACAAGTACAAAGTCCAGAAGGGCAGAAAGAAAGGAAAAAGAGGCATCAACTATGATAATCCCTTCTTATCAAACTGGTAAAAACTCAGAAAACCCACAGCAGACTTTCCAGTGCATGATTTACATGGCAGCACTTGCTTCAAATACAAAAGGTAAAAACATAAAAACCAACATGAGGGCCAGCCAAATAGCTCAGCAGATTAAGCACCTGCAAGCCAGTGCAGGGGCCAGGGGTTCAATCCTGGGGCCTGCCATGCTGGCCCTGCCCCTGGGGTGTGCTGAGATAGCAACTGAGACTGGGCATGTTGGTGCACGCCTCTAATCCTAGCTTTTGGGAGGCTGTAAACAGGTGGATCACTACGAGTCTGATCTAGTAGTGAGACCCTGAATACCCTGTAGAACCTTCCCTGAAATACAAAAATAAATACCAACATGGAAAAAAAAAGAGGTTATTTAATTTATCTGGCCTTAACTCAGAAGCAGTTAAAGACAAAGAGGTGGTCGGGTGAATCACCCCACTGTATCTTCTCTGTCCCTGGGCCTTTTCCAGACATTCTAAACCTTTTGTGTACTTCTGACATTACCAGTCCTGCAGATAACCCACTACTATTATGGACTACTGGACCATATTGGATTACTTTGCTGAATTCATGCACCTACAATATTTGAATGGCAATGGAACACCCATCTCTGGCAAAAGTAAATAAAAAAGGGGGATATAAATGAAAAACCATTTTATAGTGAAAAAAAATATATATATATATATCTGTATATACAAAATAGGATATATATACAACTACTTTCTCTTAGTTCAATGAGCAGAAAGATTTGTACTAATAGTATTTAGACAAGATATCATATCTGCATATGCAATGTATTAATTATTGTAACTGTCCTACTAACCTGTTTTAAAACTCTCAATGCTATTTCTTTCTCATAAAATTAATAAAAATAAATAAATCTTTTGTGCTTTATTTTAACCCAGAACAGACCGTTAATACTATCAAAAGACTTTTCAACATTAATTGATATGATCACTTTTCCCTTTGCTGATGTAAAGAATTATGTTTTTTATTATTCCTTATTATATTTACATTTTTTAAAATTTTTTATTCATTTTAATGAGAAAATAAAATAGCACTGAAACAGTTTCAACACAGGTTAGTATATGTTTACATTCTTCACGTAAATCCTATTTGGTTATAGTTATTAATTGTTTTCTCATTCCTAGATTACATTTTTTAATGTTTGCTTAATAAAATTAGTGTATAGTTTCCTCTGTTGTTATTATCCATTCTTTATATTAAAATTCTGTTGGGCTAAAAAAAAAAAGTTCTGTTGGGCTCACTGAAGGAAGCGAGATCATTTCCTTTTACGTGCAATTACATAATATTGGAATCACCTGGCCCTTAAGATTTAGCTAGACTTCGATACTAGACGGCTCTTCTTGGTGCTCTTCCTGATTTCTCCCACAGCAATAAATAGGTCTATTCCATTTTTCAATTTCTTCAGCCAATACTTTTACTTTTTAGGTAAGGTTTAGCTCCTCTTAGCTTTGAAATAGTAACTGAATTTCAGTTGGACCTGAAGAAATATTAATTATAAACTTATAACTCCTCCTTTGTAAAATTCAGAAGTCACTCTCCCAGGATTTCTCTTGTGTCAACTAGGCAAGCTTTCCCTCACTATCAAAGCTCAGACACGTACGTATGTCACAGCACACAGATTTGAGATACATTTATTATCCACAGAGTCACACAAGAGATTCCAGTCCCAGCTGAAAAGATAGAAACTAGCTTATA
>NW_004524698.1:3110381-3119057 GCF_000260255.1 Octodon degus
GTAAGGGCCAGTGATGTAGCTTAGCAGCACAGAAACTGCCTGGCAGGTACAACGCCATGAGTTCATGAGTTCAATTCCAGTACCCCCCCAAAAAATTAGTTAGTGTAGAGATAATTAAAGTAAGTGGTTCATTTTGAGGACTTCACATTACAAAGAAGAAAAACCAACTATAGAATTACTGTTCCAAATTGTTCTATTTTGCTTTTCCTTTCTATTGTCTTTTTCAGAGAATGACAGCTGGCTGGTGAAATTCATACTTAAAACCTGTACCCAAACTTGTCCAGGGCCTTCAGGGGCTACAGTGCCTGCTGGCAAGTCTAAACTTTCTTCTCTTAAAGAGGAACACTTTCCCAGTACTACTTTTTAGTCACATCTCATTTATTTTTATGCTTAAGAATTGTAAAAACTTGTTCTAAGTATTTTAATTACACATAATAAACTACAGAATTTGCTAAGAGTAGAGACACTCAAATTAATGATCAAAATGGTGTGGCCAGAGGAAAAGTAATATTTATGCAATCCTTGCCAACACAAAATGGGACCATTTTTCTTAATAAGAAATATAGTCCAAAAAAGGATCACATTCTATAAAGAACAAAATTCCAAATCATAATAAAAAAAACTGGAATAATTTACTGATTTTATTATTTACTGTGTGACTTAAAGACACATTTCAAAAAAAAAAAAAAAAAGACACATTTCCAAAATATTCCCATAACCCAATTTTCTTTTGGTCCTGGAGGCTGGGTGGGTTCCATGGATTGGATACAGCACAGGTACAGACAACTGCAAGATGAAGCCAGCAAACTCTGAAGCTGGAAAATGGCAGGCATAGTCAGTCAGGCGACCCTGGCCCAGCCCGTCACCCCTCCATGCCCAGGACAAAGGAGGCGTGCCTTTTCAGTTGATTTTAGAAACTTTTGATTTCTTTTGAGCCAGTAGTAGTTCTACTTTCACATTTGTACTCCAGGGTACATAAGATATAATAAAAAATAAATAAAAATACAGTGAGTGTTTTAAATTTTTTTTTTATTTTTATCACAGTAAAAGACATATTGCTATTAATTCCCCTAAAAATATTTCCCCTCCCTTTGAACATACTTATCGTTCTTGCCACTTTTTAAAGCAGTTAAGGCAATTTTGTATCTTCAGTTGTTCTGTCCTCATGCCCCTGATTTCCTGAATGGATTCAAACCCTTACCTTCTACGGCCATTTTCACCTTGGGGAAGGGCCAGAAGTCACAGTGTCAGATCTGAACAAGATAGATGAGAACACGCTGGAAGCTTTGTATGTGACAGGAAGTGTGACAAACATTTGATCCATGTGAGGTGATCAAAACATTTGGTGGATATTTAAATTAAAATTTTATTAGTATTAAAGATACATTGGCATTAACTCCCTCCTCGAAATACTCTCCCTTGCTTCAGATATACTTATCCCATTGTTCTTGACAATGTGGCCTTCATAGCAATTTTCTTTGATGTCTTTTAGTACAGGGTCTGCAGGGTCTCACTGTATAGGTCGGACTCATAGTGATCCTCCTGTTTTCAGCCTCCCAAGTGCTGGGATAATAGGCGTGTACCACGATGTGCAGTCTCAATCACCATCTCAGTGTGCCATGGCTGGGGGCGGGAGGGGGCCTGGCATGGCATGCTGGGGTTCGAACCCCGGCCCCTGTGCTCTGCCTAAGGAGGCACTTTAGTCTGCTGAGCTATTTGGCCAGCCCCTTTATTGTAATTTTCTAAAATTTAAGTATTTGCTCTATTTTCCATCACTTTCACCATCCTCTCTCCCCATTAATTGAACATACTCACAAGGAATTTGTCTTTATTTTTAATAAATTTTTCTAAGAAACAGTTTGATTTGCCTTTCACATTTGAAGAGTGTTCCATCTCCTTAATTTTATTTATCTCTGTAGTCTAGTCTGCTTAAGTCTGATGGGGTTTTTTTGTTCTGTTTTGTTTATATATTTGGTTGTTACAGGGTCTCACTATGCAGCTCAGACTCATGGTGGTTCTCCTGCTTTCAGCCTCCCCAGCACTGGGGTTACAGGCACGCGCACTGCTATGCCCAGACTCTGGTCAGCTCAGCCCGCCCTGGGGGTGGGGCTGGTGCAGCATGTGGCACCCGGGATCCAACTGTGATTCCTGCACTTGCCTAAGCAGCAGCTTTAGTTCACTGCACTGTAGTGCCGGGCCTGTTTTTTGGTTTTCTTTTTTTTTTTTTTTTTTTTTGGTTTTTTTTGTTGTTGTTGTTTTCTTAATACATACTATAGGATTGAGACCTCTATACAAAGGCATCTTGGAACACCCTTACTATCCCCTGCTCCTCATTCCAATTTCTAGCTTTCTGCAGGATGTGTAACACTTTACTTTTCCAAGAATCATTAAAATGCTCTTTGAAATTCCTTCCCTATATTTTATTTACTACCAAAGCATTATCCAGCCAATTTAAAGAAAGTATGAGGTGTAGATAGGATATCAAGTCCGCATCTTGTACAGCAATTAACCACTGAGAAGAATGTATGCAGTGTGTTAATTATTGAAACTGTCCTACCAATTTCATTTGAAACTGTCTCATTGCTATTTGTTTATCAATAAAATTATGGCAAAAAAATAAAAAGAAAGTATGAGGTACTAACTGGAGAGTGAACCCAGGCCTTTCACACTGAGCTACATCTCTAGTCCTTCTTATTTATTTCGAGACAAGTCTCACTACCTTGCTTGGACTGGTCTCAAACTTGCGGTCCTCCTGCTGGGACCACATCTGTGCATCAACCAGTTCAGGGAGCATGTGTCATCACTGCCTTGACGGTGAACTTTACAATAAAGAAGCTTCACTAAAAACAAAGAAAATGTGGGCTGAGGTAACAGCAATTGCTGTCACAGATAAGCATTAAAGTCTAAGGTGCCGAAGAAGACAGAAGCCTGTTTTGCCTTCACGCAGAGTCTAATCTGTGACCAGAGGCTCTGCTGCGCAGCCACCAAGTGCAGCCGCTCAGAAGCAGTGGAGGTGGAGAGGCTTCTAAGGACAGCCAGGCAGAGCGACACACACATGTAGTCCCAGCACTAGGGAGCCTGAGGCAGGACTTCCATGAGTTCAAAGCCAGCCTGAGCTACTAGTGAGATCCTGTCTCAAAAACAAAAACAAAAACTAAACTAAAACACAAGATATCTCCATTGTCAGCATCTGAGTAACTAACAGAGAATAGCATAGTCAGGCCTATAGTAGCTTATGTGGCTTATTCCACTAGAATACTTTCTTTGGGACCATTTGCAGCATAAGTTATTATGCATTGTAACTCTCTATATAGAAACTTATGAAACAGGGGATCAGGAATTGAAGCCTAGGCATGATGCAAACAAACTCTGCCTGTGCAGTTTAGACATTCATGTAAGACCAGCAAAAATATAATCCCAATTGCTCAGGGACTTCATTCAGAATGAGCTCTGCTCAGCATGGTTTAGACGGCTGCATCAGAGCTTGAAGTTCAAATGTGATAGTGAACTTTCCAAATTTCTCATCAGTGAATAGGAAATGAAACCCCATAAGAAAAAAGTGCCTCATGCAGGGACAGTGCAGAGGAAACCCCATAAACATGCATTCTTCCCACCCTCTTAACTCTCTTGGCTGTGAGATGTGGGTGAGATGTGGCCGCACTCCCCAGGCTGACACCAGGAGATGGCAGGGTGGCACCTGACCACGCTTTCGCAAGAGTCACCCTCAAACCCTTCTGAGCTCCCTGGTTAATGGAAGGGTGATGGCTGTTGCTGCTCATCAAATTTGAGGGACACAATACACTGAAAATGCTTAGTGCAGTGCCACAAACCCAGCAGGATCCACTCAATAAAATTTATTCTGTTTCCATCTTTCCTTCCCTTCTCCCCACCTGACTGTTTCTCTTGTATAAAGCAGGGAGTGTAATATCTTCAAAGAATCATGAAAGGCAGTGAAGTAAAGCGAGGAATAAGAAAAAGAAACAGGGTGAGAAATAAGCTATAAAGAAGAAATAGAGGAGGTCCCTTCTTTGATGTACAGGAGAAAAAGTCCTATAGCATCCCCCAAAACAATGTGGATGACGATATGGCAGATATAATTTTGACTTACATACTTCCATTCATACTAAACCTGCAGATCTTAATAGCAGACTGTGAACTCACAAAAGTTCACTGAGTTGTTAGATAATTATGTCCTGGTGGTGTTCAAGCTACTCTGGGATTCTAAGAGCAAAATTCTCACAACATTTCAGGGATAAGAAAATACAGTATTCCAGTGATCCTTAGCATTCAGAGACCTGGAAATAAAGATCTAAAGATGAGACAGTTCCAAATCCTAACGGGCTTGGAGCAGAATCAACTCTTCATGCAAAGCCCTCTGTGATGGTTTCCCTACTCTGTTACTGGCTTAAACCACCATCTTTCTAATGAGATGTGGGGAGTCAGCCCCTGGGGCTTCAAAATGAAATCTTGGCTTGCCCATGAGTCCACCACACTCAGTATTTATGCTTAGCATTAAATGCCTCATGCAAAAATAATAACTTTGGCTCATGAACTTCTGCTCTTTCAGAAACAACTTAAGCCAAAGCTTCAGGGTACCCATACTACCCTGGGACAGAGACAAAGATAAGTAAGCCCAGAGGTAATTATTCCTCGCTTCTATAAACTTGATGTTTTCCTTCATCTAATTAGCTTGTCTGGATAAAAGCTGAGTTGTTTAGAATCCTTTATGACATCCTAATGGAAAAGTTGAATGTTTAGAAACAGAATCATTATCCGGGAGTCTTGAAATTATATTTCAGATTGAGACAAAATATAGTCTATGATTTGTCTTAGAAAATACCAGCTTTCTGCCCTAAACCTGAACAAGCTGTGATTCTAATAGCACTGTAAAAGTAATGTGTGCAATACTTAGAGACAAGATCTAATAATTCCTTTGTGAACTATGAACAAAATCTATCACTGAGGCCTTACAGGCAAGAACACAGATTCAAGAGATCAAAACTTCAAACATTCCCATTCATGACCCCTCCACAGGAACCCCTAATTAATTAGGGGTGGTCTAATGTGGAAAGTATTTCCATAATGGAAGGGTGACATTCATAAGCAGACCAAAAATCCGTCATAATTTCCTAACTACCATGAAGGAGCTGTTCAATTTGTATCTGTGTTGAACGTCACGTATTGCATAATTTATATCTAAAATCCAGGCTCATACATCTACTAAAATACCTACTCTGACCTTCGCTCCCAATCCCAACTGCATTAAAAGGGACAATAAATCACTGGAGCGCAGGCACCAAATCAAAGCCCAGCTCTCTCAAAGCCAGGTAATGCTCCTCACTTGATGAGTTCATCATCCCCTAGCACAGGTTATAAAAATTGTTGGCATTTTGAGGTAATAACTCAAAGGCTCTTCATTTTACTCCATTTTACACATGGTTCCCCATCCAGGTGAACCCAGTAACCGTGTGGACTAACAGTGCATCCAAGATCCACGAGGCCACATTGATCCCACACTTAAGAGCTCCACCCTCAGATCCATGCTCATGCCCTTTAAAATGAATGGACCTGTCCTCAAGCCAACAAAACTTAAAAAAAAAAAAAAGGAGTACAAATTAGAATTAAAACAGAAAAAATTACAAGTGATACAGAATTTTACTTAATAAAGTAATATGAATTTCCCAGTATTTGTTGTAATACACAGTGTTGTCTTCCAACCAGTTATTCTTATTACCAGATATGTGCATGCAAAATTGGAAGAAGAAAGAAAAAAGCAAGAAATGTGTAAGAAATTAAGAAGATAAACAGGACAAACAATTGAAAAAAGGAGACAAAACAAATTAAAACATTAACTGTTTCTTTCCATGGACCTACAGAATTCTTTTCATCGCCAAAGACATAGGCCACTGGGAAGCTCCTATTGTCCTTTCATGAGAGCAAAGCTTGGCCTTCAAGGTCAAACATTTTTTGATTCCCAAAAGAAAAGTTCTGTATGCTCAGTTTTCCTAGGAGAATTTAAAATCCTTAAATCATTTGTTCTGATAATAACAATGAAGTCCACCTCCATCCAAACCATTGTGCATGTGGGGATCAGAGGCCTGCAGCAAACAGATGCAGCGGTTTCCAGGAAGGCCTTTAAAAAGGATCAGAAAGAACTATTAGAAAGGCTTGCTACCAGCTGCCACCCAGAAGTGGAACAGCTTAGGATTGTCTTTGGCCCTTCTGGAGTCCTCTGAGCCTATGTCCATCCAAGGACCTAATAGAGTGCTCTTAAGCTGGAACAATAACTAAGCTGGCTATAGACCAGGAACCCTATATGTATGTCAAGAAAATATTCTTAGGGTTGATATTCACCTTTTCTGTTCAAGGGACTCAATCAGTGACCCCAAAGTGTGTGTTTGGCTGAGTCTATGTCCTCACAGGCCACAGGGAACATGTGTTTGGCTCCCGGCAAAGGCAGACACAACTTGTGTTTGTCAAAAATACAAACCGTAATAAATACTTGCAAAAAATGGCATGAGGGAGCTTGAAATGTACCGCTTTACCTCCTAGTTATTAAAGCTTTAGATTTCCCAGGCAGGATATCACATAAGAAGCAAAACAGACATATGTAAGCCAACACCTACAGCAGGATCAGATCTGCATTACATCTAAAAAGGTACCAGGGAGAGGTTCTCACATGGCATTCTAGATTTCTCTCTCATTTGGGTTTTCTTTTTGTTTAGAGGAAGGTGCTGGAAATTGTGTACCCACAGCCTTCTACCCATTATTTCTATTCTCCAGGGATTACTTTTTTTGCATGACACCCTCAAATGTGGTCAAAAATTCTTTACACTGCAGCAGAGTTAGCACTGTGCCAATCTGCTGGCTTTTCCTGCATTTCCAGGCCTGGAAGACACACCTTGCCTATTACCCTGGAGTACACTTTCTTATGATTGGGCAGAGCCTACACCTCTGTGATACGTAAAGGACCCATCCAAGGACAAAAGTGTTGTTCCCATTTTCAACCAGAGAAAAGTCAAGGGGTAAGAAAGGCCATCATTATATGAAAAGGCAAGGTTTTAAGAATGGTTTTTTCACTTTTTTAGAAAAAAGTCCTCTGAGTTTTGGCTATCAAAGCCAGCCACCCTTGAAAAAGAAAGTAGAGATCCAGATGAGAAGCACTAGGCAGCTTTTAAGGCAAAACAATTACTGCCCAGCCCTGGTAAGAGCTAAAGCCAAGCTCTGCATCTGGACTCAAAAGGAGAATGAGGATGAAGATCCATCCAGTTTTGTGAAGGGACAAGGTGTCCTTGGCAATCAGGGAGGGCCACAGTCAAAACCTCATCTCTGAGAGATGTTAAATGCATTCACAGTGAGTCCATCTGCAGTCACCTGGAGCAACATGCAACAAAGAGAAGCCATCAGTGTGGTTTTATGTAAACAAACTGTTATCAGCCTAACTTCATTTGGCTCTGTCCTATAGTGATACTACAAAGCAGTAGACATTATCTCCAGAAAACATCTATTAATTAATAATATTTATTTATTTATTTATTATTTATATTCCATTTACCTAACTTAGGCTCTGAATTCTCTCATTGCCACCAACAATTCAAGGAATTGGCCTCTGAATGACTGGGGTTGGGGACTGGAGATGACAGAATGGTCTGATTTGGGAATGAAGGGGACAGAAAGTGTGGAAAGAAGTGAGATCTGTCCACATCTGTCGGGGGCCTGGCCTTAGCTCAGTTGTTTAAGTGGCTGCTTCCACAAAGCTGTCAGCCTCAGGTTGCTGTAGTTCGATCCCCACAACACTCCAGCCAGCCAAACCACCCCTTAGGGCATTTAGAGAAAAAAAAAAAAACTTATTAATGCCTTGAAGGCATTCCAAAAAAAAAAAAAAACACTTCTGTCCACATCTGTCCTTCTTGAGAGGTAGGCACACAATGGCCTGGACTCAGAGTGCCTGGGAATCTGCAGGGCTGCCTGCAGGAAGCTGCAGGATTTGTTTACTTCAAGTAGCCTCACTTACTTCAGGTAACTCTCTGGTAGCCTCAAGTTTGTCCCTGTTTATCAGATTTCTCTTTTCAGATTTTAAAATGGCTCTGCAAAAGTTAATGCTGAGAAGGAAACAACCAAAGTTAGTCTGCTTATGTAACTGTTTTCCACCAATAAGGAACAGACTTTCAGTAGTTGCCACTCACAGTGGGGTTTGATCATTTTGACAATGGGATGCATTTTCCTTATGATTACTGCTCTAAACTTGACTCTAGCTAATGCATAGTTTTAAAGCCCATTCTGAGTTGCTAACAAACCCTGAATAAGGTTTGTTAACGCAAAACTCTAAATAAAGTGGATCATGCATGGATCAAAAGTGACAACACACTTTACTATTACTGATAAATATTAACCATGGCTAAAGTGACCACTTGTCCTAGTTTTCTGGGGATGGTTTTCATCTGTGCTTATAATCTGATAAAAGTCATTTCTATCTCCCTTTTACCTCATATAGGGGACCCAGTATGAATTACAAACCATATGCTCACTTAGCCATGGACAACATGTAAAGCTTCTTTCCTATCTGCCTCCCTCTCCTAGCAACCTGCTATCTTTAGAGCCAAATATTTTTCTGCCATATGTAGATAATTAATAATTTATTATTTATATTCTACTTACCTCCAAAAAGGATTTAAG
>NW_004524698.1:3119158-3121991 GCF_000260255.1 Octodon degus
TATATCCAAATGCATAAAGTTTAAATGGTAATGAAACGGTACAGAAGGGGATGATTATTGACTTAAAGGTCATGTATGAGATACTAATCTAACTCCTTCTGTAGTTGCATTTGAATTTTCTGGTAGTAAAACCAAAAAGTAAATTACACAATATATAGCTATGACCATGTTGCCTGAGGGCATGCAACTTTGATACAAAAGATGCCTTTTCTCCTAACACTAAATTCTAAATAATTAAATGTGCATTCTGCAAATATTTACTGATACCTGCAATGTCCCAGGTGCTGTTCTAGGTGCCAAGATAAATACAAAACAGACAAAACTTCCTTGCCCTCAAGAAGCTTCCATTCCAGTAGACAGACAATAAATAAAATGCAGAATGTATCAAAGAGTGACAAATGTGGTATCAGTCAGCTTTACCATTACTGACACAAAATATCCACCATCTACAAATGAAAGGAGGAGGCTCCTTCAATTGGCTCACAGCTTCAGGGGATTTACTGTGTGGCTGGCTGGATCCAAGGTAAAAACATCATGGTGGAAGACATGGCAGAGCAGAAGAGTGGGGGCCATGATGGCTAGGAAGCAGAGCAGAGAAACAGTGTCAGAGAGGAAGAGGTCAGGGACCAGATATAATTACATTAGTGTGCATCATCACTAATTCCCTAGGCAGCTCCCAAGCTAATTGAGTTGACCACTAATCTTAACTATCACATCATCCATTGCCAACTTGACACCCAAGCATTTCTCCTTAAACCATATTTAAACTCCAAATAAACACAACACTAATTAATAATTCTACCTATGATACAACTATCTTTTGAAAAACTGAAAACACAGTCATCCCTTCTCCAAAGTCTCAACATTGTCATCATTTTTCAAAAGCCAAAATTTCTTCTGAGCCTCAAAGCAAACTCTAAGCCATAAATCACTGTAAAAATCAAAATCAAGTTTCACATTCCCAAGGTACAATAGCACAGAGCAAACATTCCCATTCCAAAAGGAAGAAATAGGCAAATAGAAAAAATAGGATAAAAAGAAAACTCAAATTCAGCAGAGTAAATATTAAGTCCATGTCCAGCACACAGGGCACATGATGTGGTAAGGTACAAATTCCAGAGGACCTTAGGTGGCCCATGCCTATGATCTTCCTGGTTGCAGCCCACAGCATCTCTCTTTGGCATCCAACTTTTCTTGGCAGATGACTCTTATTCCTGACATCTCCAGTTTCCTGGGATCTCCAGTGCAACATTCAGGGAATGCTTTGTTCTCACAGCTGCATAAATCACCTTTTCAGGGAATCCTTGTCAAGCCACCCAGGCCTTCCCCTGAAATTTGAGTGGAAAACTCTTTGGCCCCAGAACTCTTGCATTCTACATGAAACCAGCATCACATGGACCACACCAAAGTCTACTGCCAGCAAAAGCAGCATCCAGGCCCCCTTGGAATATGGCTGTAGTAGCCGGCATCTGTGGGCCAGGATGGCTGAGCACAGTGGGATGAATTCCAGGTACTATATGGACCTTCTTAAGCAGGCAAACTAGGTACTCTCTTTGTAAATGAAAGGTTGAAAATTTTTTACTATTGAGCCTGGGAAAGGTGAGGTCATTTGATTGTTGAGATTCCTTCAAGGCCTCTTTCTTCTTGTCCCAGTACTAAGTACATTTTTTTAATTATGTTGATCTTTTCAACAACACCTTTAACCCAATGGCACCAACTTTACATATGGTTCCTTTGGAACCAAAATAAAAGCTTTCAAAACTTTTCTCTGTTTTTTGCCCCAGATTTTTACTGTAAATCTGGTCTAAAACAACCAGCAATACTCATCCCACCATCTTTAAATGCTAGGTTGACTTAAAATTTCTTCTTCAGTGAGTTTATTGTTCTTAACTTCAGTTTGAAACAGTCTTAGCTGAGGAGTAAAATGAAGATAAATTCTTTGCCAGAATCTAACACAAATGGCCTGAAGTCCATTTCCTAACAGAGTCTTCTTTTGTAATCTAAAATCTCCTTTGCTTTGCTTTGTCTGCACTCCTCTCAGGCTTCAGGTCTTCTGAATTACCCCCAGAAGTACCCATCAAGCTCCACTTACATACTCTAAGGCTTTTCAAGTGTGCATCTTCAACCTTTCCAAACAGTTCAGGTGTAGTCCCAGAAATAACTCCATTTCCAGTATAAATTTTCTTTATTATCTTTCCTTCACTGAAAAACAATACCTGATACCCACAATTTGAAGAAAGAGGGTTAAAGAGGAAGAAGTTTAATTTAGTTTACTCAGTACAAGGCCAACTGGTTCCAAAGCAGAAATACCATGGTGCAAGGGTGTAATAGAGCAAAGGTGCTTAGTTCATGGCATCCAAAAAGCAGAACAGGAGGACAGCTCAAGAGAAGAAGGCATCAGGGACCACAAAGAGTACTTGAACTTCCACTCAACATCCAGCCATACCCAGAAGTATGCTTCATTAATGCCCCAGGAATCTGCCAAGACAATCAAGTTGACAATATTAATCAGCACAATGTGGAAAAAATAAAACTGAACAAAGGAAGAAAATGCTTAGGAACCTGCACTAGAAATAGAGTGTTCAGGAAGCTCTTCGCTTAGAAGACAGTATTTGAAGAAATATGTAAAGAGAAAGAGGAAATGGGAGGCCAGGAAGGTAGCTCAGTGGAATAAGTGCTTGCATGGCAAGTGCAAGGTCCTGAGTTCAATCCCTGCTACCACTGGGGAAAAAAAAAGAAAAAGAAAGTGGTCTGGGCTGGTGAGACAGCTCAGTGGACTAAAGCACCTGCTTAGGCAAGCTTAGGCAAACTCAGGGACTGCAGTTCAATCCCC
>NW_004524698.1:3122566-3125914 GCF_000260255.1 Octodon degus
ACAAAGACTGAGGGAGGCTCAGTTGTGGTGGGAAACAAAAGTGTGGTTTGAGCCAAGTTGAATGGGATAAGCCCACTGGACACACACATCAAAATGTCAAATCAAGGTGTCACATGGGAGTCTAGGGTTCTTCTAAATCCTTATGTAAAGGATATGAAATGGTAATACAGACTATTTTTAACATGTTTTTAATGCTAAAATACAGAAACATTTATGAATTATGAACATTTTCCTGTCAGCCTACAAAAACAAATCAAGGGCATACTCTTCAACCACAGCTAAGTGAAGGCATTTTTGGAGGCAGCCAAACAGTATATAGTATATGTCCTGAAAGATGTTGCCTCCAGGCAGCTAACTCAAGCAAGAACAGATAGTGAGCATGTCACATTGCCCTCAACCTGCTTCGCACCCCTCAGATTTCAAGCTTGCCTTTGGCAAAAGTGCATACTTTGGTTGTACTTATCCTATGGTGTAGCAATCAGGTAGCAGAGCTGACATTTTGCTATGAAAGGAAAGGAGCCTGATAAATTCTCACCCAGATCAAAGTCCATCTCTTTATCTTTATTTGTGCCTGGTCAATGGTATATTAAAAGACCTACTAATTTTTCTTTAAGAAGAGCCATGAGTCTACTCAAATGAACAGAAAGACCCAAATCTGTAACCACAGAAGTGATAAGATGGTTCCTAGAAATAATTAGGAATTATACAAGGTAAGATTGGGTGGGTTTTTTGGCAAAGGGATGAATTTGGACAGTGGTTTACACAGATATGTTTATTCTTTCCCCAGTCACTGAAAGAGGCCCAAAACACCCAATCTAGACTTAAAAAAAAAAATGTGAAGCTGTCAGAAATGTAGCAGAGATCCACCTCAGTGGGCCCACTGGGAAGAAGCCATGGGATAGGCAGGCATCAGGGCCTACCAGTCCACTTGGATGGGGCTCAGCATGAAGGAGCCAAACACTGCAACCAGACCCAAGCAAGGTCCATCCAATGGAGTTTGAGGTCAGTAGATCTAGACCTGGTGAGCTGAGGCATACAGCTGGGCCTAGCCAAGCCCAGACTGAAACCCAGACCCACAGGAGCATCCTTGAGGCACAGAGGTGGTAGCAGAGAGGGCAAAATCTTGAGACAAGCACAAAGCAAGAATCTCTGACACAGGAGAGATACCCAAAAGTCCCACTCTTTACAGAGAGGCTCTGACTGCAGTGATACAGCTGCCTACTAGCAAACTCTCATAAAAAGCTATCACAGAAATCAAAATAAAGAGTTCTCTCTCAAATAGAAAATGACAAAAAGAAGGGGAAACATGCAATCTCAGGCCCCAAGCCGACCCAGAACAAACCCAGGAGACATCAGAATAGAAGAAATTGGAAGTCACATGCCTGAAATCTCGGAAATAACAGTGTCTGATGTAAAGGAACAAATGCAGAAGGGTATAGAGGAAATCAGACCAGAAATAATCTCACAGGGAAAAAAAAAAGAAATAACTATAATGGAAGAATTACTAAGTGCTTCTAAAGAAGATACTGATACAAAAAAGTAAAGGAGAATAGAAAATTATGAAAACCTTGAAAGAGAAATATAGGAAAGAAATAGAATGTATGAAGCAGATTCAAAGAGATATACAAGAAAGCAAAACCTCCATTAAAAGTTGGCAAAACTTTGAATGAAAATGAAGATAGACTTTCAGACCTTGAAGACACAGTTGCAGCTAGTGAAAAAGAAACATCTCTTAAAAACAACAGGGATCCAAGAATAATAATTCAACAGCTCCAAGATGATGCAAAGATGAAAAACATAAGAACTAATACACATCAATGAGAAAAAAAGAGGCAACGTAAATTACATAAAAAGAATATGGGCAGAAGTAATAGCAGATAACTTCCCAAATAAGGGCTGGGGATATAGTTCAGTGACTTAAGCACCTTCCTGGCAGGTGCAAGGTCCTGAGTTCAATCCCTGGTACTACAAAAAAAGAAAATTAAAAAAAAAAGAATGAAAGAAAACTTCCCAAATATGGGAAAACAATCTGGCATTCAGATAACTGAGGCATTATAGAACTGCAAATACTATCAACCCAATTAAAACTACATCCAGACATAATAATCAAGGTCCCAGAAACTTAGTATAATAACATACTAAGAGCTGCTAGAGAAAAGAAACAGATCACATTGAAAGGAAAACCCATCAGAATAATAGCAGATTTCTCCTCAAAAACCATCAAGGCAAGAAGAACATGCAGCAAAGTGCTTCAAGTCCTACAAGAAAATAAATTCCAACCAAGACTGATACACCCTAAAAAACTCTCTTTCAAGTTTAATGGAGAAGTGAAATACTTTCAGGACAAAGAGTAACTAAAGAAATTCATGACGACCAAACCAATCCTACATAGAGCACTAAAAGATATTCTAGAAAGGGATCAAAATGCCCACAATTCCAAGAATGACAACAGAAAGAAGTCACCAAACATGGCAAACTATTAAACACAGGAGAAAAGTAGGGAACCAATAGCAGGAAAATAACATGACAAGTCAATACACACCAACTGTAACCACCAATGTAAATGAACTCAAT
This sequence comes from Octodon degus, assembly GCF_000260255.1. Taxonomy (NCBI): domain Eukaryota; kingdom Metazoa; phylum Chordata; class Mammalia; order Rodentia; family Octodontidae; genus Octodon; species Octodon degus. The sequence goes on from NW_004524698.1 coordinate 3,125,141, forward strand.
TCATTAATTAAAATAAACTGGCAGAGTGGAGTAAGAAACAAAATCCAGGACCTGGGGCCCTCCGGATCCTGAATAGACCCCAGAGCCCAGACCCTGCGAGTGACTGAGACGAACCAGGACCCGCGGATCCTGAATAGACCCAGAGTGCAGGCCCGGTGAGTAAGGGAGATGACCCAGGCCGCGAGATCTTGAATAAAACCAGAGCGCAGGCCTGGCGAGTGAGTGAGACAACCCGGGACCCACAGATCCTGAATAGACCCAGAGCCCAGGCCCAGCATGTGAGTGAGACCACCCAGGGCCCGCGGATCCTCATTCTACCCAGAGTGCAGGCCCAGCACGGAACCCTTCATCAGAATTCCCTGCAAAGAGGCTAGAGGCAAGACCCACCCACCCAGCTGATTCAGGAGCAGAACATCTTGCCAGAGAGACACAAAGGGTTCATCTCTAACACCTGCAGCAGAAAGAAGTGGACGACACAGCCAGAACCAAACAACACCCACCTGGAGGAATCGGAACTTCGTAGATCCAGACCTGGTGCTAACGTAATCACTCTATCTAAGCTCTACACCAAAGGTCAGAAGACAATGGTATATGAAATGACAAAGCGAAGGAACAAAATGCAGTCTCAGGCCCCGAGTCCACCCAGTACAATTGCAGAAGACACTAGCACTGGGGAAACTGGAAATCACAAGCCAGATATCTCTGAAATAATAGCATTGGCAGTAAAGAAACAACTGCAGAAAGGTATAGAAGAAATCAGATCAGAAATAATTT
>NW_004524698.1:3129608-3132830 GCF_000260255.1 Octodon degus
TTCTTGGTTTTGACACAGTGAACTATTATGACTGATCTGTAAATTCTTCATTTTTATTTTGGACAATTTTTATTGTTATATTCATTTATGTTTGTAAATAATTTATTTTCAATTTGCAATCTATTAAAAAAATTTTAAAAAGAAACAAAATCCAACAATATGCTGTATGCAATAAACATATTTAACCCATAAAGAAATTCATAGGCTGAAAGTCAAAGGATGGAAAATAATACTACATGCTCTAGGACTTCAGGAAAAAGCAGGGGTAGCTATTCTGTTTGCATACAATCTGAACTTCAAACAAAGAATGGTCAAATGAGACAAAGAAGGTCACTATATACTGGTTAAGAGAAAATTTTAAGAGGAAGAGATAACAGTTATAAATATGTATGCACCAAATATGGAAGCATCCAAATATATAAGACAAATTTTAAAGGACATGAAAAATCTACTAACAAATGCCTCAACAGTAACAGGGTACCTTAACACCTCCTTATCTCCAAAAGCTAGATCAAGCAGACAAAAAAAAAATTAGCAAAGAAGTAGCAGAACTAAACCAAACTTTTGAACAAATGGACTTAGTGTACATACACAGTGTACTACCCAACAAGGTCTGAACACACATTCTTTTCAGCTGCACATGGGACATAAAATAGACCACATACTAGTCCTTAGATCATGCTTAAGTATATGCAAGAAAACAGAAATTATCCCATGCATATTAACTGACCACAGTGCAATGAAACTGGAAATTAATGACAAAAGAAACCACAAAACCTCCATAAATATATGGAAATTAAATAACACCCTCCTCAGCAACCAATGGGCTACAGATAAAATTAAACAAGAAATTAAATAATATCTACAATACAATGAAAATTCAAACACAACGTACTGGAATTTGTGGGATGCAATGAAAGTAGTTCTCAGAGGAAAATTTATAGCTGTAAACTTACACATTAGGAAAATAAAGTGAGAACAAATAAATAACCTAATGCTGCACCTCCAGCTTCTAGAAAAAACAGCAAATCAAGCTCAAAGCCCAAAGGAAATTATAAATATTAGAGCAGAAATTAATTCAATTGAAACTAAGAAAAAATACAAAAAAATTAATGAATCTAAAAGCTGGTTTTTAGAAAGATTAAGTAAAATTGATAAGCCCTAGCCAACCTCCCCAAAAAGAGACATGAAAAAACTCAAATTCAAACAATAAAGAATGAAAGGGAGAAATTACTATAGCTCCTATGGAAATTCAGAAGATCATCAATAGCTATTTTGAAAATCTTTATTCTCACAGGATCAAAGACACAGAAGAAATGGACAGATTCCCACATAGATACAAATTGCCAAAACTAAGTCAAAGAGATAAAAAAAAAAAATTTGAATAACCCAATATCAGCCAGTGAAATTGAAAATGCAATAAAAAACGTACCAACAAATAAAAACCCAGGCCCTGATAGATTCACAGCTGAATTCTACAAGAAATTTAGAGAAGATTTAACCCCAATACTCCTCAAACTCTTCAATGAAATTCAAGAGGAAGCAGTACTCCCAAAATCATCCTGGAGGCAAGTATTATACTGATATCAAAACCGGAGAAAGAGCCAACCAAAAAAGAGAATTACAGGCCAATCTCCCTCATGAACATAGATGCAAAAATCCTCAATAAAATACTAGCAAAGAGAATACAGCAAATCATGAAGATTGTACACCACGACCAGTTAGGATTTACTCTAGGGATGCAAGGATGGTTCAATATACACAAATCTGTAAATGTAATACACTATACTAATAGAGCCAAAACTGAAAACCACATGAACAGCCCAATAGATGTAAAAAAGGCTTTTAACAAAGTCAAACACTCATTCGTGATCAAAGCCCTACAGAAAACTGGAATAAATAGCCTCTACCTAACCTGATAAAAGGTTAGTCTCTCTCTCTCTCTCTCTCTCTCTCTCTCTCTCTCTCTCTCTCTCTCTCTCTCTCTGCAGTATTGAACCCAGGACCCTGTGCTTGCCAGGCAAGCACTTATTCTACTGAGCTATGTCCCTGGCCCTGGCTAACATAATTCTAAATGAAAAAAACTGAAAGCTTTTACTCTCAGATTAGATACAAGATAAGGATGTCCTCTATTGCCACTCCTATTCAGCATAGTTCTGTAATCATTAGCTAGAGCCATTAGATGAAAGAGAAATAAAAGAAATAAGAATAGGTAAAGAAGAAGTTAAACTATCATTATTTGCAGATGACATGATGCTCTACTTGGAAGATCCCAAAAACTCCACCAAGAAGCTCCTAAAATTAATACACATATTGGTAGTATAGCAGGATACAAAGTAAACACCCAAAAATCAATAGCATTCCTCTACACAGATAACAAACTCACTGAGAGAGAAGTTAGAGAAACAATACACTTCACAGTAGTATCCAAAAACATGAAATACTTAGGAATTAATCTAACAAAGGAAGTAGAAGATCTATACAATGAAAATTACAATCCTCTAAAAAGAAAAAAGAGAAAGATTGAAGAGGATTTGAGAGAATGGAAAGAGGATTTCAGAAAATGGATATTCCTTGCTCCTGGGTAGGAAGAACCAACACTGTGAAAATGCCCATTCTCCCAAAATTTTTATATAAATTTAATGCATTCCCTATCAAAATAACATCAATGTACCTCACAGATCTAGAGAAAACATTCTTAAAATTTATTTAGAACCAAAAAAGACCCAGAGTAGCCAAGGCATTTTTGGGCAACAAATTCAAGGCAGGAGGCATTACAATCCCTGACTTGAAATCATACTACAAAACTACTGTGATAAAATCAGCATGGTACTGGCAACAAACAACATCCCCAAGGATCAGTGGAACAGATTAAAAGATGCAAATACAACTATAAACACACTCAGCCATCCTATTTTGACAAAGTGGCTAAACATGTTCACTGGAAGAAAGATAACAAATGATTCTGGAAAAACTGGCTTTCCACATGCCAAAAACTAAAACTAGACCCAAGTCTATTGCTATGCACTAAACTAAAGTCAAAAATGGATTAAAGATCTAAACATTAAAACAGAAACATTAAATCTCATGGAAAAGGGGCTGGAGAGATGGCTCAGTGGTCTAAAGCACCTCCTTGGAACAAGCTTGGCAAAGCACAGGGACCGCGGTTCAATCCTCCAGCACCACATGCCAGCCAGCCGCGCCCCCTGGTGGGCTGAGCTG
>NW_004524698.1:3132930-3177322 GCF_000260255.1 Octodon degus
AAAAAAAAAATCTCATGGAAAAGAAAGTATATGGATATCTTGAAGACATAGAAGTAGGCAGACAGTTCATGAACAAAAACCAAACTGCACAGGAAATACTCCGAAGAATCAACAACTGGGATCTCATCTTAGAGAAGTTTCTGCACATCAGAAGGAATCACCAACAAAATGAAAAGACAACCCAAAAATTGGGAAAAAATCATAACCAACTATCACTCAAATAAAGGACTTGTATTTAAATTATTTAAAGAACTAAAAAAAACTCAGACCCCAAAATTTAAAGACCCAATCCAAAAATGAGCATCTGAGATAAGCACACACTTCTCAGAGGAGAAATACAAATGGCAAATAAATACATGCAAAAGTGTTCCACAGCATTAGCCATTCAAGAAAGCAAGTCAAAACGAGATACCAGCTCACCCCAGAAAGAATGGCTATTATAAAGAAATCAACTAATAGCAAATGCAGGAGAGGCTGTGGGGAAAAGGAACCCTCCTCCACTGCTGGTGGGAATGTAGACTGGTGCAACCACTATGGAAATCAGTGTGGAGATTCCTCAAAAAGGTAGGACTGGAAATCCCATTCAATCCAGCTATTCCCCTTCTGGGTATTTTCCCAAAAGAACTGAAAACATCATACCATAGTGATATATGTGCACCCATGTTTATAACAGTACAATTTGTCATAGCCAAGTCATGGAAACAACCAAAATGTCCATCACTTGAGGAATGGATGAAAAAGATGTGATGCTTTTATACAATGGAGTACTACTCAGCCATAAAGAAAGAAAAACTCAAAGCCTTTATAGGTAAATGCATGCAACTAGAGGCTATGCTCATAAGTGAAATAAATCAGACCTGCATGTGTAAATATTGTACTGCCTCCCTAGTTTAAGAACCTGAAAGAATAAAAAAAAAAAAGCCTGAAAGGCATAATAGATATAGTAAAATGGAAAAAAAAATACTGAACTTAAGGTTTAAACAACAAAGATGAGAGAAAAGATAGGAAAAAGGAAGGGGGAAAACATGCAAGTATATATACTGGATGGCTGAGGTGATTGTACTAATAATTTCCATCAGTTTTTTGAAAATAGCAGTTAGTGTTTAGAACTTTCACCTTGACTAACTCTGTATGCTATTCTGCCCACATAGAGGACAAAACCCATGTGTAACACAAAACCCATGGTTTGATACCTCTCATCTTGGTCTTCTGTGTACCGTTTCTAATGTCTTAAGTATTATACTCTTTAAAATAATTTTTAAAAGACAAGGAAAAACCAAAAATTAAGATTTTATGAAAGCAAGCATTAATATTCACTTATTTGTCCAATCTTACATAACTATATGTTAATCTGAGCAACAGATTTGATGATAAAAATACATGATATAACAACCATTGTTACTTAGCTATTCCTGTTTTGAAAAACTGTTACATATATATTATTGTAAGTTACCAGTTTTTGTCTTTTTTCTATTTGTTTTTGCTTGTTTTTACTCTTCAAAATAAAATAAAACTGAATAAAAAAAGTAACAGAATTATCAAAAGTATACATTAGCAGCAACATAGGTGAGAAAACACATTAGTATGCAGTTTTGCCTCTGAAAGTGTAAAACTCAGAAGCTTTTCATTTGAAACAAGAATTTAGTCTGTCTTGCTCAGTCTGTAACTGCAACACCTTCTAGATAACTACTTGCACATAGTAGGTGTACGAATAAATCTGTGAGCATGAAAAACTCAAAAAACTAAACCCATGAGCACCATCTTGTGGAAGGCTTCACTATGACAACAGCCCAGTTCCAGTCACCAGGCCTAGAGTAGACACAAAACTTCTGTGACTGGAGCTAAGAGGTCCTGGACTCCAGAAACGAGTGGCCTATGAAACTTTTCCTGAGGCTGTGTTCGCATATCAAGTCCACTTTTTGCTTCGATTCAGGTAAGGTCAATAGAGATTATAGGGAACCACAAAAGTTCCCCAGGCCAGCCCATGTCAGAGTCCCAAAGTGCAACTGAGAGACAGATCTTAGAAGTAGTCTTTAACCAGTTTCCCACTCCCATTCCCTGCAAAATGTGCTATAACCTACCCTGCGACTCTTCCTTCCTGCTTCAAAAGACCCTTATGATGTGGCCCAAAGACTTTCCCTATTTCATAGCATCTTCGTTGCCCTGGTGCTGCTCCCTGTAACACTGATTTGACCTTGGCCTCTGCACTGTTTGGGGCGTCATCTGGTCAGCTTCCACTTGTCACCTCGCTCCCCTACTCTACCTGAAATACTCTCCAACAGGCCCAGTCACAGTGGCCAGAGCTTGTGACGTCAGATCAAGCTCCTGCAGGTGGACTCTGTCCCTTCGCAGCAGTTCCTTGCCTTCTGCAGACAAAGGGCGCTTAGGTGCTCTGGAGCAGCTCAAGTGAGTCCATTCAGGACGCTCTGGGAGCCCCACATCCCATCTCTTCATCTTGGCAGCCACGCACAAGGTCGCGCCAGGTGTCAAGATTCTAGAGTTGAAGTACTGGCAGTCTGACTTGTAGAGTCCCCATTCCAGGAGCAGCAGCTTTCACCTGGAGCAGGGGCCTGATGCAAAGAATGAAACTTCCTAGCCAGCCACTGAAGCTTGGCCCAAACTTTTCCTCGATTTTCGAGACGTTGGGAAAGTGGGTCTGGGTTTGGAGCAGAAGCTTAGATCTCACCAGCATGGTAGGTGAGGAGCGCCGTCTAGGACAGGTCAAGGACAGGTGCAGGGTGGGTGCGTGCGCTGCGCAGGCTCAGAGCTCAGTCAGGGTTGCTCTCCCGCGCGGTGGCTGGGAGTGGGACGCAGAAGGGCGGCAGGTCCGGGCAATCAACATACCTTAAGAACACGGACTTGTTTCCCCTTTCTTTGTCTTGACTCTCTGCTGCCTTGACCTTTCTGTTCCTGACTGGTCCTGCATTTTCTCCTTTAATGTACATGTACCAAAAACAAGGAGAAGCCCTGGCCCTGAGTTTAAAAGAAATGTGTGGATACGTGGGTGGGTGCCTTCTTCCTCATAGTCTGCAGAGCCTCATCAGTCACGAGGGAAAAATCCCGCAGATCTGAAATTACACCCTTGCCCAGACCTACTTCCATGGCCCTAGGCACAGGCTCAGCCTCTGGGAAACAGGAGGCGGCAGCAGCCCTAGCCACCCTTCTGGGACCAGTGAGCAGTGACCAGCAGACCGGAAGTCACTCTCCCTGAAAGGTCAAGCCCGAATACATTTCAAATTCTATTTATAAAAAAAAAAAAAAAAATCCCTAGGAAATTAGGCCTTAACAAGTGCGGTGTCTGTTGATGCTGGTACACATTGCAGTCCAGGGTGGCTCAACAGAACCTTTTGGCTCCAGTGAGTGCCCCTGGCCTGTGGACCCAGATCAGCAAGGAGAGGCCCGCAGAGCTCAGAAGGAGGCCATCAGCTCTGCCTCAGGAGAGGAGGCAGCTTCCTTCAGCCAAGACCGCTGCCAGTCAGCTTAAGGGTCTATAACAGCTGAGGAAGACAAAGACAACAGCAACAAGATGCCTGTCTTTGGGGAGCAAGTGGAATTCCCTGGGGTTCTTGGCAGAAATGAAATCAGTTTTGTTCTGTTCTGTTTTGTTTTGTTTTAAGTAACTGGAGATTGAACCAGGACCTAGATACTCAACTACATCCCAACCCTCTTTTTAATTTTCTTTTTCCATAAAAAGAAGTCACTTAGTTGCCCATGTTGGTCTCAAACAAATGATCCCTGGCCTCACACTCCCAGGCCTTTTGTGGTTTCTTCATTCTCAAGTTGTGCAAATCAAAGACCCAGCCTAGAAGCATCTGTTTATGTTCTTGCAGTGCACACCTCCATAGGAGTTGCTACTAGTCAAATAATGGAGTTTGTTCTGCTTTGCCTTTTTCTTGTCTTGTTTTGGTTTGCTGATATATTTGGTATTTCTTTCATTTTATGTTGAGTTCTTTTTCATTTTATTTATTTAGTACAGGACCTACAGGTCCCACTACACAGCTCAAACTCGTAGTGATCCTCCTGTGTTAAGCCTCCCAAGCACTGGGATTACAGGCACATATCACCATGCCCAGTCTGTCATCTCAGCGCGCCGCAGGGGTAGGTCCGGCACAGCATGCTGGGGATCAAACCCTGGTCCCTGTGTCTGTTTAAGCAGGTGCTTTAATCCACTGAGCTGTCCAGCCAGTCTGAGTTCTTTTTATTTATTTCTTTATTTATTTATTTATTTTTAATTTTTTTGGATCTGGGCATGGTGATACAGGCAAGCCTGTATCCCTGCACTCCACAGGCTAAGGCAGGAAGATTGCTGAGAATTCAAGGTTAGCCTGGGCTACATGCTAAGTTCAAAACCAGCCAGAGTGTTGCAGCTTGTATATAGATGTCCCCCAAAACCCATATGCTCATAGGTGGGGCTTTTTGGAGGTGACTGCATCATGAGTGTCTGGATGTGGGTTTAAGGTGTGTGAGTATGGATTAGGTTTAGCCTAGCTCTGTTGGTGTGGGTAAGTGGAAGCCCCACCTGGTGGTGCAGTACCAATCCATAGACTTACAGCATGGATGAACTATAGGGGGAGAGCAAGGGAGGCAGGCCCCGTGCTCGCTGTTTGCAGCTCGCTGCTTGCCATGGCAGCTTTCCTCTGCCGACCCTGCCACCGGCTGTTTCTGCTCTGCGGTGCCCTTCTGCCATGTCACTCTGCCATGGAGCCAGCAGAGTGTACAAACTGTGAGCTAAAATTAACCCTTACTCTTTTAACTTGTGGGGTCTGGTATTTTGTCCCAGAAACAAGGAAGGGACTAAGACATATACCCTGTCTCTATACAAAATGATTACATTCATTGTGGAAATATGGGTGGCACCATCCAAATAGGCTGGTCTCCAAATAGAATGGAAGTATAAAGAAGTTGGAAGCTGGCGCTGCCTGCGCTCTCCACAGTTCCAACCGGATGCATTTTTTGCTACTGTTACCCATAAGCGTCAGACTCCAGGTTCTTTAAGTTTTAAATGCAAACTTGCACCAGCAGTTCTCCAGGGGCCTGCCGGCCTTCCACTGAGGATACATTGCTAGAAAATCTCAATCTCTCATCTTTTCCCTCCTCCTTTCCAGTCAACCCACCACCACCAAGTTCCTGGATTTATTGCAGAAACCAATCTAACTTATCTAATAAATGTTCTCTTATAATTATATATATTTTATTGGTTCATTCCTCCGGAGAATGCTAATAAACCCTCTAAACTCCAAATTTGGAGCCAAGTATCTGCATTCTTCTATACTGATGCCACAGCCTCTTAGGAAATAGAGATGCTTTGGCAGTTCTGTACCTGCCTTTCAGCTCCAAATCCATGGATAATTTTCAATCCTGCTTTGACATTTTTCAGCTTTACACTGCTTCACAGTTTCAAGCCATGTTTTCAGGGCTCAGCTGCGTGCGTGTATGTGTGTGTGTGTGTGTGTGTCTGTCTGTCTGTCTGTCTATCTGTCTGTCTGTCTGTCTGTCTTGTCTGTCTGTCTGTCTGTACTCACAGATGGCCAGACAATAACTGCCCCAGGAGCTACACCTGACCATGTTCATGGACACACGGTAAGAAAATACATAGTGAGAACTGCTCACTCTGCTCTGGATTTCTGAACTCCTAAAGACAGGGGCAGCTCGGCAGCCTTAATTAAATCAGCATGTCCAGCTGGCTTTCCACAGGCCCTCCGGGATCCTAGCATGCACTTGGAAGACAGTAAGGCACTTGGCCCAGGACCCACTAGTTCTCACACTGCCTCTGAGATGCAGACATTTCTTTCTTTAGAAAAATCTCACTGCCATGAAGGTATCTCTCAAGAGTGTGGGTCATCAGGAGGTAATGATTTTGCCATGGTTGTCTATTCTCCTTCCCACAAAATTCCTAACCCCATAACCTGTAGGTTCCTGGCAAACAACCATCCTACCTGAATTTCTGAGAACTCCAGGCTTCACACTGATGATGTCTTCTAGGTAACACGGGCAAGTCTCTTGGAAGCAACAGAACAGCAGCCATAGCAGAAAGTCCCTTTGTATTTGTTCCTCCCAGCCTTTGCAATAACTATCTAGGCACATTCAGGTCATAAAAGATCCACTTCCTCCATGATTCTGTTCCTTGCTGGTCTCTAGTTGCAATCTGGAATGATCCTTGTCTGTCTGCTACACTTTTCAAAATTTAGACACCCCCCCCCTCCAGCCAAAGCAGCTACCCGGATTCTTTAGAGAAGTAGCAGGGAGAGGTAGAGCTCAGTGATCAGGCAGATGGAGGGGATCGTTGACACTGGGTAGGAACAGCAGAGCCCCTTTCTGTAAATAAGCTCCCGAACAACAACCTCTGTCTACTTGTTAATTAAGTGGGGACTGCCTGTTTCCCTCTTGATCTCCAGGAATCAGAAGTAGTGCTTCCTCATCAGGTTTAAACTTTCCCCTTTATTATGCATTGCATAACCATGCTATATTGTACTTAAATATCTGTCTCTGTCTCCCTACTTAAGCAAGAAGTCTTGTTGAAACCCACAGGAGTGCCTTGGAAAGCTTGCTGCCTCAACGCTTGCCAGTGTCTAACATATTAAAAGTCTGCAACAAAGATTTGTGTCAAGGAAGAAGAAATGAAAGGAGTAAAAGGAAAAGAGGAAACAGAGGCTTAGAAGTTTCAAAAGCACATTAATCTGTGGGTAGTAGAATCAGGATTTGCAGATATTTGAGCAGCCAGGAAAAGTGAAGCAAATCTAGCAAGATGAAATTTAATACCACTCCATGTAAATACCTGTATCCACTTCAAAAAACAAGCATAAATTTCACATAAGAGAAAGAAAACAGATTAAAACCATGAAAGCTATCGTCTAATACTTGCAGCTCACGGCAGAGGAAGTCTGTTGTGTGTAGCTCCAAAGAGGAGACCTGGAAGGCTGGTGGTGAGCCCAGGGGAGATTCAGTGGGAGAAATCTGTTGCATGCTTAAGTACAGTGCCTGAAATGCAAAAATGACTGTTGCTACTTTTGTTATCACTATTATTGTGCAATGTCGTGGTCATTGTTTATTTTTGTGAGAACTGCCTGACAGTCAGCTTCGGAGGCGCTGAATCCCCATCTCTGGAAACCCAAGGCTATCACAGCCAGGAGCCCCCTATCTAGACGTTTGCTGATGTGATCCCAAACCCACATCTTCCCCTTCCATCGTCCTGTGGTCCCTTGCATGATGTCCTGCATGTCCAGGGTCGTGAAAGCCGCAGGTACGACTCCTGGCCGAACAAACTGTCTCTCCATAAAGAAGCTTTTAAACTCCCCATATTTGCTGTAGCATGCACCCTTCAAACAGTCCTTGAACGCTTTTCTTTGAGGCTGAAAAATAAAATTGCATTATGTGAAGCTCCTTTAATCTTATATAGACCCAAATACCTCATATCTTTGGGGAGACGCCAAGCTGCTCTTCATGTATTAGAATTAATCATATTAAAGAAAGCGCTGTTTAATCCACAGTGCTGTTTACCAGAGATGCTGAATAATTCTGCACTGTTCCTTGCCATTTCACCATACACCCATCCTGGGATCACATTTAGATATAGATATAGATATATAGATATCAGGAAACTGAAGCTGGACAATGGAGGCTCATTTTCAGTTTAATGTCACACTGTAGTGATGATCTTCTTAACTCTTGATCTCAATTTAAGAGGAAAGGGCAAGGGATCCTGCCTGTTATGAAGAATGATACAACGAAATTTTTTCATTAATCATTCAGCTTAATACAATTACTTACAATAAACTAACATTGTTCAGAAAAAAGGGCTTCTGTAGGGCAACTATCTGTGTGGCCATCTCAGACAATGTAGAAACTCTTGTCTTAACTGAACTACCTAGGATGCAAAGTATATTTTTATGTGGAAGTGTATATATATGCACTAAAATCAGCAGCTCCCTACCCCATGTATTTCTGGATCTTCTCCATTAAGACCTATCAGTGAATGACCCAAATACCACCCATATGAGATAGTCATTTATTCTTTTTGGTAAATATTTCTTGAGCTCCTACTAAGTGCCAGGTACTACTCTAGCTAATTACAGGTGTAATTATGAATAAGAAAGAAAGTTTCTGTTCCCAAAAATACAAATCCATGAACATGATACATTCAACTGTAACAAGAGATACATGGTGTTTGAAGAAGGAGAACAATTTTAGATCACTTGCTGAGGGCAACCTCCTTGGAGCGGTAACATATGGTCAGAACCCAAGAAAAAGAGGTAGGTACCAAGGCTCTGAAGATCTTTGCGTGCATAGAGATCTTTCCAGATGATGGGAAGGGCAAATAGAAGAGCCAACCACAGCAAGAACAGGCAGGAGAAGACGCAGGCCCCGTGTGGGCAGGCTTGGGGCCTTTTAAAGTGAAGCCATCAGAGATTTGAGGTTAGGGAGCAACATAATGACCTAAAGTGGTACCTCAGATTATGGACTTAATTTGTTTCACCATTTTAAGGAAGATGCAGAGTTTGTGAACAGGAGCAAACTTTTGCCACTTTTGTCTTTGAACTGAATTGTTTGCAAACAGAAGCGTTTAGGAACCAAGGAATTACTGTATTTTATGTTTTCAAAGACCATCTCCAAAGAATATGTTGTTAGACAGCAGGAACTGAACAAACAGGACTGTTACAGAAAATGGTGGCTTTTATACCAGGGTGATCAATCAGGTGGTGGTGGTGAGAAAGATGAACTCCGGGAATTTGGGAGGAAACAGAACTAAGAGAACTTAATAATGATTGTTTGGGGGCAGAATGAAAAAGCGAGGAATCAACAATGACTCTTAGGAGGACTAGGAGTAATGTGTGAATTATGCCAGAGGCTCCCAAACTTCCTCAGCTTATAACAACCTTCCCAGCTGGTGAATTTTTCATAGTGCTCTAGGCCAAAAACAATTCCTATTGGCTCCATTTATTAAATGGTTACAAACAAGTAAATCAATAAACACTTGCAGCTTATCCTTGTGTCACAAATGTATGTCTCAACTTAGTACAAAGAAGTAGAAGGAAAAAGAATGTTTTTGTTTCATTTTTAAACAGCCACAATGACTTATAATGGAGCGTGTGTGTCCACCGAGCACCGTACAGTTTCTCAGACTTGAATCCAGATTGGATGCAGCCACACTCAGTTCCTGTTCCATCCTGATTTTTACATGATACCTGCTTTTATCTCAACAACTGCCCCAAAACCAGTTTTGCACAATGTTCCATTATTGAAAAGAATGTAGTATGATCCCAAGTTAGTAGTTCACATGATGCCCTACAAATACTGCCCATTTTAGCTTCCCTAGAAAAAACACGAACTGTACTGTGGCATCCCTGTGAGTTATCTGCGGTGCATGGGTGCCTTAGTGCACAGACTGATGCTACCGTTTAGTGATAGGCAGGGGCTGGGCGCTGGCAGGGGAGGGACTCGAGGGGAGGGCTGCCGAGGTCTGGTGCATTCACTAGGTGTTCCAGGAGCACTGCTAACCGAGGAGGATTAAGGAAGCAATGGGTAGTAGAAAAACTAATCCTGCCAATAATGCTAGAGAAAAAAAGTATTTCTTATGCAACACTATTAGGAAATAGTGTTCTCTGACTAATTTTCTGGATAACTAACCAAATGGTTTTCTTTCGGCACCACTGTTGAGGAATCTTCTAGCTTGACATCAGTTCATCAGTACTTACTGAGCCATGAGCCTAACTGGGCTGCATTGAAGACCACTCAGTCCGGATCTCCAATAACTATCATCCTCCCTGTGATCCAAGAGACCGCAATGTCAAAATGGATCTCCACGAAGTGAGTTTTGTTTTACAATATAAAAGTATTTTAAATTTATTGACGTTCCCATCCGGAACATGGCATAAGGTCAATCCTGGATGTCACCATCAACAGGGCATCCAAAGAAATGCTTGTACAGGATTTAAGTCCCTTATCTACGAATTCTGACATCTAAAAAGTTCTGAAAGCTCAAAATGGTCTTGATAATTCATTTGGCTGCAAAGCCTCATCCACCAGAGCTCAGCCAGAAGCCAAGTCCAATCTAAACCCAGGAAGAGCTAAAGTTTTTCCTTATCCTGCTTGGGCACCCTTACATTTGCTGCAGAAATGCAGGTAGACTCGCCATGGGTATCTGCCCTCCAGATTCCTCTAAAGCTGTTCTGTGTCCAGATCTGATCTACATGAATTTTTCAGCATACCTGGCCCCGAGGGTTTTGAACAAGGGGGTCATCTTAGGAACAAAGGATTGAGAGAAAGCCAGATATCTTCTAGGTTGATCTACTAATATAAATGAGAAAAGACACTGTCTAAAATTAAATATGCCATCAGTTATTACAGTTATCAATAACCTAGCTTTCTGGCTGATTGTTTTGAATACTTGAAGGAGGTTAATTAAAAGACCTTATAGCACTCTTTAAAATTAGTTCAGGAAACTTTTAACTGAGGATATTCTTTCATCTTAATTAATTTCCTCTTAGCAATTAGGAATTCTGTATCTCATTTTTTGTCCTTTTAAATAGTCGCTATGAAAGCTTCTATAAGAATTTGAGTTGTAAAGATTGAAAAGATGCAGCACCTCACCCGCCTTCTCTTTTTGGCATTAGACACGTCCAGTTTGGGATCCCAAATATGGCACTTGTGACCCAAGGCCAATAACATGAAGCCCAGTTTTCCTAGTTGATTAATAGGATAAATAGACTTCACCAGACTGTTGTGAATCTTTAAGCGAAAAAGAACAAAAACACATTTTATTTTATTCTACTGTCAGTCCATAGCATATGTTCAGTAAAAAACAAAAGACACTACAGCAGTCCCTCACTTATCACGGAGGTTACGTTCCCGACATCCCCGCAATACGTGCAATCAGCGCAGTAGCGACGTGATATTTAGTTTAGTATTTTTATATATGTTAAGGTTTCATAAAGCCTTTATAAGGCTTTCCCACACTTTTAAAAACACTTCTAAAAAAAGGGGGGCGCTGGGGAGATTGGCTCAGTGAAATAAGCGCTTCCCTGGCAAGCGCAAGGGCCTGAGTTCAATCCCCGGTTCCACAAAAAAAAATAAAATAAAATAAAAACACTTCTAATGCTCTTAACCATTTTCAAAACTTATATACCTACATAATTTTAACAACATATGTATACTGCATGGTACTGCAAAATCCCGTGATATAGCAAAAAATCTGAGACAAATAATGTAGATTAATATTTTTTGAAAGTCCACAAAACCTTGAGTCCGCGAATGTCGAACCACAAAATAGCAAGGGACTACTGTACTCACTGCTCTCTTTTTCTTATGCTAGTTTTCTTTTCTTTTCTTTTCTTTCTTTCTTTTTTGTTTTTTTGAATATTTAATCTCCTTTATAATACAGACTATGGAGGGAGGAAAAGGTGAACACACTTTTAATTAAAAGAGCTGATGAGTTTATTTTCACATTTCACAATACAAATGAAACTGTGTTTTCTGCACTTTTGTTTATCATACTTCTCTTTTCAAAACTATTCTTTAATAGGAAGGGGGAACAAGTCTTCCTTGTTATTCATGCTGTTAGAAAACACACATAGTCACAGCACCATGATCCCCTGGTGAAGCAGAAGAAATAATATAGAACTGATACAGAGAGGCCGCCCTTCCACTTTATCTGTCTGGTCGAGTCATTCCCGGCCAAGTGGGTACCATCATGGGCCAAGCTGGCAGTCGCATCACTGGAGGCCCAGGCATCATGGGCATGTGGCCTCCCACGGGTGGTCTCATTCCAGGAGTAGGTCCCACTGGCTTCATCCCAGGAGGAGGGGGCCCATCACTGGCATCGTGGGAAGGCCTCCTATATGGGGTGCTGGCATCATACCAGGGCGAGGAGGACCCGGGAGACTGGGTGGAGGTGGGGTCATAGCCTCTGTTGGGGGAGGAGCAGAGAATGGAGTACGAGGTATCTTTCCTTGTTGAAATGCAGCCGTTGTTTTGTCAATCAGGCTCTGAGCTTGCTCTTCCATCCATTTCTGGTAGTAGTCTTTCACATTCTCTTTATGTTTCCTACCACTGCAGTGTGTCTTTCTCACAGATGGAGAGTCATGGGTGAGGTACATATCGCAGTAGTCACAACAAAACTTAGGCATGTTGTTCTACAGGCTGTTGCTGGCTCTTAGTTTTTCTTTTTAACCAAGGAGGATTATTGCCTAGCTACAATGTGTAGAATAGGATGCAAAAGCACTAAAACTAGCACCAGGAGAGAACTCTAAGGGGTATTCTAAGGGGGGTCCCCAGGAAGTGCCAGCTGGTAAAGAACACCTCACAACAGCTGTAATAGCTCCCAATGTCCACAGCAGACCTGGCTTCACATCCCAGTGTGGCACCTGTTACTCATCTAACCTTGATGGGTCATCTGATTTCTCTGAACTTCAGCTGCGACTGTAAAACAGATATGCTAGTATTTACTGCACAAGACTGCCATGATGAATAACCTAAAGAGGACATCTAAAAATGCTGTGCAATTCAAAGCGTTGTACCAGCAGCAGCATAGAGGAGAGTGAAACAGAAGAACCTCCTGCTTTATAAGGGAAGAAGAGAAGGCAGATGTGGAAAATTAGAGCCCCAGTAGACCAATGTTGATGCTAGGCAGAACCTGTTTTAGTGTGGCAGAGTGGGAGTAGGTGGGCAGGGTGACACACAGTAGGGACTCCTGGACGGTAAATCATGTGAAACTGGACCTCTCTGATCACTCCTTAGAGAAAGGGAAAACCTTGAGTAGATGTGAGTGCAGGGGAGCAGCAGGGGAGGGACTTCAGAGATTCCAGGAGGGCAGCCTAAGAGAGCCAGGACCATGTGCATGAGAAGCTCGGCTCAGCCAGCTGACTAAGAAAGAGCCATATTCTTTAAGACCTTCATCAACTCTTAGCAAAAGTAAAATTTAAAATAAAATAAAAATAATATAGATAGATCGTTTTCCTTTCCACTTTGAGTCATTTTTTATGGTTCACTTTATTTCCCTCAAAGCACTTTCTTAACATTTGTAATAAAGACTGTGGATGCTTCTACTTCAATCTGACCCTAGTTTCCTCATCTGTGAAGTGAGCACAGTTAGTCTCCATCAGGGCTTGCTGTGAAGGCTAGGGACATGGGTCCTGGGGCTGCCATGGAAATGGTAGACTCCTCTCAGAGCTTCCCCTGACCGATGCCAATCAGCCACATAGGTGTCAACAGCCAACACCGTTGAGGGACCATAGTTTGACAATTGTGTCAATGGTCTGGATGAGGACACAGATAAGATGAGGCTGGGAAAGGTGGCTGGTTATCCAACAAAAAAAATTTGGATAAGTTGAAAAAATAAAAAGGGAAGGAAAGTCACTTGTTTTTGCTTTTGTGTGGGTTTTGTGTTTTTTGGAGTGGTTGTTGAGACAATAGTAAGAGTTGTCAGACCCACGGCCCAGTGTGAAGACACAGTGCCGTGCCCATTGTCCCTACACAGTCACTTGGGACCATGCTCTAGTTTTGTTCTGAGCCACACATGTATGTGAGGGGGGCCTTGGCATACCAAAGTGCACCCAGAGGGCAGCCAAACAGGTGGGGGAGGAGCTGGAAACAGCGTCACCCACCAGTGGTGGAGGGGGTCATAATTCACACATTCATTCACCAAGTATCATCACCACGTATTCCAGGCAGAGTTCCAAGCACCCAAGCTAGATCAGTGAATGAATCTTGCCCCTGGAAACTTACCCTTAGTGACAAGAGAGGACAGCACACACTAAACATGAATTAAGTCCTTCATATGTTAGAAGGAGAATAAAGGAAAGTAGGATCAGTTAACAGGAATCAGAAGAGCATAAATTAGGCAGATGACCATAAACATCACAGCTGGGGCACACCTCATTGAGATGGTGGCCAAGGGGTTGGGGGGTGAACCAGACAGAGATCTGAGGGGTTGGCCCCAGAGGACAGGTACAACACGGTAGTGACAAAGAACCTTTTTTTTTTTTTTTTTTTTTGTGGCACTCAGGACCTTGTACTTTCCAGGCAGGCACTTAAGCCACTGAGCGATCGCGATCTCCTGAGCCCAAAGAATCACTCTTGTCACTAGATGTAAAATGAAGTTCTTGGACTGCTTCCACAAGAACACATCAGTTCTGGTGGCCAAGAGAAGAGGGTGGCAGAGGAGGCAGGAGAGACGGACAGCCATGCTGGCCAGGCTGTCAAGGCTTATCCCTGTCCCTCGTGTTGTCTTTTCAGTCACGGGCAATTATAGAGCAACACGAGTTGTACCGAGCAGACCTGCTCATCTCTAGAATTAAACAGCCTGCTCTCTCCCCTTTCCTTCCTCTCAGGGACTTTGTTCTTACCCAACTTCAAGTCTCTTTGCCTTCATTTGATTTGCAAAGTATAGGCTGTTTGGCAAGACAGTAGCACCACAGCCCTCATGACAGAGACACAGAATAGCCAGGAGCCGCACCCCCCTCCCATTGTGGGGACCAGAGGAGAGACCCTGAAGGTCTTTACCTACCACAGCTGGAACGTAGAGCCCTTCTGTAGGCCATTGAACTGGAACCCAGAGGTGGTGATTACTTCTCTTTTCAGTCTAGATCTAGTCGTTAAATAAGCCATTTACAGAGGGGGTGTTTTTCTCTTGTTTGTTTGTCTTAGCAATTTGTGTAGTATTTATTTTAACTAAGAATGTCGTCATGTGTGTGCTGTTTTTTTTTTTTTTTTTGGTTGTTTTTGGTTTGGTTTTTTTTATTTTATTTTATTTTAGGGAGGGGTTTACAGGGTCTAACTAGGAGATCAGACTCATAATGATCCACCTGTTTACAGCCTCCCAAGAGCTGGGATCACAGGTGGGCACCTCCACACCCAGTCTCAATTGCCATCTCAGCATGCCCTGGGGGTGGGGCCAGCACAACAGGCCCAGGGATCAAACCCCCCACCCCTGGGCCTGCTTGCAGGTGCTTTAATCCATTGAGCTATTTGGCTGGCCCCTAGATTGTCACCTTGGAAAAAGAAATGGAATCTAGAAATTAACCTCACTGTGGGGAAATCTGTCAGTACAAGGTAGACCAGCACACTTACTGTGCAGCGTGGAAAGTCTTGTGGTAGTGTACTGACCTTGGTGTAAAGCTTCACCCACTCTACTAGATAGGTATGTGCACACGATCAGTAAATAAACTTGGCAAAGCACATGGCACGCATATTCTCTTTGTTCAATTATTTTTCATTAACAGGCTTTACAGAGTGTCTATTGTGTGCCCAATACTAGGCTATGTCCATGGGAATTTGATGGTAAACTGTGTGGATAGGGCACTTGTCTCCACCAAAGGGACAGCCTGGAACAAGGCCTTTGCCTCTCTACAGGAGAAAAAAAAAAAGGCCATTGCAAGAGTAGGCAAAGAGAAAGAAGTATCAGACTTCTTAGGGCACCTTTTGTTCTCACACTTTTGAAAGAAAAATGGGAAGAGAACACCACTGTGCTGCCACTAAGAAGCACCCAGGACATGTGTGATGAGAAGCCTACCTGTTGGGGAGCAGCCTCAGACCGCGCGGGGGACAGAGGCAGACACGGACAGCACCCATCCCTTGCAGAGCTCACAGCCTCTACTCAGCATCAGTATTTCCACAGGCAAAAGCCAGCCCAAGGTTGACTCTTACTTCCTGGACCCTCAGTGGTTTGTGAACTCTGCCAATTCCAAGCAACTGTTCCAATTATTAGGTGGGGAAAAAAACTTTATTTAAACTGAAAAAAACCATTTTCCAGTTTATAGATAGAGGCTGCCATCTTGAGATGCTAGTCTAGCACTTCATAAGCTACAGTTACCTAGACTGATGCTGCTTTTCCTGTTGTAACCACAGAAATTAACCTGAAACCTGTAACAAACCATGATCAAGGATGTCTGCTTCAGATACTGGGTATCAATTTGCCATTATGATTTATTTCTGCTTCCAAATTTCCCAGAGAATTGAAAGAAAGATGCCTAGAATTCAGTTCTTCTCTGATCTTTGCAATGAGAATGCAGCTGTCTGGAATGCAGCTCCTTTTCACAAGACCTGATGGAAAATTGGAAAGAAAAGGCTTGTAACCCTGAATGGCAGCATGCCAGTGATAACGCAATCTGGGCTGTGCAGGAGGTCAGCAGATTTGGACCTCTTGAGCAGTTAAACAACCTGAAAGGTAGGGAGCTGCAAAGCGCATGCCCTGACGGAGCGGTTGTTCCTACGCGTGCTTCTTGCCCACCCCAGGGCAGTGCCAGAGAGACATGTTGTCAAAGGAAACCAAAACCGGACAGCTCTGAAGAAGTGAAAGCAGATTTTATCAGGACTTGTACAATAGGAGAAAAGAGACCTCAGTATAGAAGTGGGATCAATTCTAAATATAACAAGGGAAAATAGGAATTTACAGCCTGGGAGGAGGGTAGGGCCAGGAAATAGGGAATTAATCCTGAGGAAATGTGAGCATGTCACGAAGATGGATACAAAATATGAAAGAAATGCCAGGGGTAAGGAAGGTTTTGATTAAGCTGACCTGACAGGATTCTTGCCGAAGGCAAGCCAGAGGGGTCAGCCATCACCCGAGGGTTCGATGAAGGATGAGGAACTTTGTCACATATTGAAGATGGTTGTTTCCAGGGTGTTACAGTTTGTGTCTAGTTGTCCCTGCAAAGCCTCATGCAGTCACTGGGGCAGTGGGCTTCTAGAGTTTGTGGTTAACTCATGCCCCAGTGCTAGGATTTTGGGTGTGAGTGCTACTGCGATTATGGGTGTGGGTGCTGCGCCCTCCCTAGGGAGGATAGCCTGAACACAGGGTAAGGAGAGGGGCGAGGCTTACCTCTCTCTGCCGGTGCTCCTCCCTTCTTCTCTTGCTGTCATGCTGTTTTCCACCACCATGAAGTGCTGCCCTGTGCCATGCACCACTCTGCCTTGGAGCCAGCTCATTATGGACTGAAACCTCCACAAACTGTGAGCTAAGTGAACGTTTCCTCCCTTAATTTTGGGCATCAGGTACTTTGTCCCAGCAATGAGAGAAAAGTAACCAAGACACAAGGGTGGAGGTTTCTTCTTAAGTTGACCAGGAGGGTTCTTACTACAACAGATTTTGCAAGGAGGTGCACAGATGGACCCCCAAGAAGGCTCAGGACCCTGAATATAGTTTGGTCAAGCAAAGAGCCTTTGTCACAGCTTTCCAACTGCTCTCAGCACCCATAGCTCTAGCTTATAATGAAAACATCAGGAGCAAGGGGGTAGTAACAGATAGCAATCAAAGCTGGTGTGTTCAGGTTTTAAGTCCAGGTAAGCTGGTATGGCTTCCTTTAAAATGGAAGAGACTTCCAGAACATAGATATATGTCCCAGAATTTTCCCACAGCTCACCCTTTGCCCCAAGAGTTGCTTTCTCTATTATTAGTTCATCTGTGATTTATTTCTTGCCTCCTCCAAAAAGCGTTTTTGAGACAGCTTACACAGAGGGACATGCGAATGCCACTGAGCCATAAAATGACTGATCTAAAAGCAAATCAGCTGCAGACACAGCTCCCAGGAGAGAGATTCTGTCATTTCTTAACCCTCCAGAAAGTGGGCACTAGAATCCCCTTGCTCAAGTTGATTTAATCAGAACACATTCCAGGTCACTACCTTAAAGAAAAGCAGATAAAAGACATCCTGCTCGGAGCTGAAGCTGAAACCTGAGGCTGAGGAGCAGCCTCCCCACAACCACCTCGGCGCTTCCACCAGTGTCATAAGCTGCCACCCCACCCACACTCGGTGGATGGAGATAGATGTTGCCCAAGGCAGAAGGCTGTGCCTCCCTGTTCTGCCTTCTCAGCCCTGAGCAGTTTGTCTGTTGCAGCAGCAATGCCCAGAGCATTCCCCTTCCCAGCTACATGATAGCTAGGTGACTTGGGAAGAAGAAAGCAGGCAGCTCACTGCCCTGGTGCCCATAGGCTTGTCCAAGATTGGTGCAAAGAAAAGGACCACTGTGGCAAGTCATGTGAGTTACCAAGTTCAAAAGGAGAAAGAAGAAACTGATAAAAGTAGCAGCTCTTCGGAGCTGTCTTCCTCCTTGGATTCATCCCTGGTCTCCCTGCTCAGGTTCAAGTCATGGTTCTGCATGGGCTGCAAGAGGTCCTGCCGAAACCCAGGACCTCCCACTGCCTGATCACTGCCTCATCACTGGCACCCCATCGTTTTTGGGTTTTGTCTCCGGCCAAGTCTCCAGCTTGGTCCAGATATCAAACACTGTTGGTGAGTAACCAGTGCCTGCAGGATCTGAAGGACCTTCTCTGCCCTCCACCCACAGCTTTTCTCACTGCTCTGCAGCCACTTTTTTCCCACAGGTGAACCTATCATCAGAACCAGGTTTCGGGGTCGATGAGGGGACCACATCCTGGGAGCTTGCACCCTGACTGACTACTGCAGAGGAGCTGCAGCACTGGGCCTGGGGCTGCATCTGGCACTGGCTGAGGATCTTGTAGATGTGCAGCTTTCAGTTGCTGTCAGGCTGTAGTGTGTGGTAGACGAGGTCCTCGCACGGTCTTCTTAGGTACTTGGAGCACAGGAAGTTAACATAGTGCTCCTTCGGGGCACATAGCATTTTCTTGATGCTGTGGCAGGGCATAAAGCCATCGACCATTATGGAGAGGACTATGCCTGGGGTTCTCAGGCTGGCAGAGGACATCTCACAGCACCTCAGGAAATGTGTACACCCTCAGCCCACAGAAGGTTTTGCTATTGTCGGCTGGCCACTGTCATCCTGAAGGCATCACTTGGAGAAGCTAGCATCAGATAGTTTGCTGCTGAACTTGATGAACAGAAAGTTTTTGCACTCTAGATTTCTGTGTGTGATTACCATACTTGAGCAGTCTTTTTGAGCAGCATCCTCTTGCAGATCTCCCCAGGTTTTCATTCATTCAAGGATGTTACCATGAACCTTGAGCTCCGTAATGATGTGAACCTTGCCATGCAGTGACCACAGCTTTTAATGATGGAGAAATTTTGCTATCATAGCAATTTCCCGGGAAAAAGATTTTCCCAAGAAGTCCATAGAGCTGATAACTTTAACCACCAAATTGAACTTCAGGTGCACACAGTAAGCAGATCTGACCTAAATGTATGAGGTCCCTTCTAGAAATAGCCCCATGCTGTAGGCTCATTACTCAAAGATATAGCATCATCCACAGTGCCTGGACCACTCAGTGCCTCAGAGGCTGCTCTTTACATCCCCATAGGACATGGACCAGAAGTGACCTCAATTACACTATGGGCAGAGAGTCCTCGGCCCTGGCCAGGCCTGCTATCTTTGCTTCTTCAGAAGCCAAGACTCTAGGATGGAACATTCAGCACACCTTCCCAGGCAACTTCAATGGGTGAAGTCACAAAGGAGGAGAGCCTCAGGTGGTTGAGGCTCTGGTTCATTTGAAACAAAACCCTGGAGGATCTGCTAGTAGTTTGGAATACACTGAAGTGCAAGAGTGGTCTCAGTCTTGACTGGAACTTGGGTGATTCTCAGGGACACAACTTGCAAGAATTCTGCTCTTAGCTGTGAGTTCCCTCCTAGGGACCTGTCCAGCCCTTGGCTTGGCTGCACCCCCAGGGCAGACCAAGGGCTGAGGGACAAAGTCTTGGCACAGATCCTGCACTGAACCTGGCAGCTGCTCCTGGGAATACAGTGCTCCATGAAGGCAGTGCAAGCAGCAAGGGCAGCACTAAACAGGGACCTTCTCACCTGCTGAGAATGGAGAGCCTCTGTGGAGGCAGGCCCTTTCCATGTCCTGGAGGAGTAGGAGCCCCGCAGGTCTGGCTTCACCTTGGGTTTGACCTAAGTCTTATCTAACTTATGACCGCTAGTGTCACAGACTAAAGTTCTGGGACAGTGAGGCACAGGAATGCATTGGGGGTGCGAATGGAGGTGAGTCAGGTTGGGCTTTGCTCCCCCTATTTCTGGCCTGTTTTTCTGCTCCTCATCTTCACTTTCTTCCCCACTTTAACCACCCACTCATCATCAGGCCCGTATGCATGGCTGGTGTCCTCCCTTGGACATCTTGTGCTGAGATGGCAATTGAGACTGGATGTGGTGGTGCACACCTGTAATCCCAGCTCTTGGGAGGTTGTAAACAGGTGAATCACTATGAGTCTAATTTAGTAGTGAGACCCTGAACATCCTGTAGATTCTTCCCTAAAATACAAAAAAGAAAACAGAAGGATCACTATGAGTCTGAGCTATGTAGTGAGACCCTGTACCAAATACAAACAAGAAAAGAAAAAATATGTCATATATAGAATATATGATATATATGTATGTATATCATATGAATACATCTATGTTCTAAGCATTAGAGCCTGACCCCATCCAGATGTAAATTGTGACTGTTTTGCTAAAGTTTCCACACTGCTTGTTTCCTAATATTATCTCTTAAATATAAAATGTATGGAAAAGCCTCATGTGTTCAGAGGTGGGCCTGGGGAAGGTGAGCACATCGCAGAAGCAGCGCACCCATCAGTGAGGTCAGCCACTGATGAGTTCAGTAACACCCGGTTAGGAGGCGAGGTCTGCTTGGCTGTGGGACCCTGGAGGCATGGCCTGCAAGTTTGTGCTCCTGTCCCCAGGTCCCCCTTCTTTCTGTGCCTCCTGGATTAAACGGCTTGCCTACCCTTCCACAGGCTATATCTGCCTTAAAGCCAGCCAGCTATGGATTGAATCCTCTAAAACCCATGAGCCAAATTAGCTCTTCTCCTCTAAATTGTGAGTGGTGTTGGTGGATATTTTGGCCGAGTGATAGGAAAGTGACTGCAACAACCTAAGAAACTACATCAAGCCCCTTTTATGTTAATCTCTAAGAGCAGAATCCTTTCATGTTACTCTTTGACATCACTCCATATAAACTTTCTAACAATTAGTCTTACAATCCCTGTCATCTCTCTGGAGAGCCAGCTTTTCCTACCCCAGGGAGATCTGGTTACTCCCTAGCACCCCCAGCCCCACCTTCCAGCTATCTCCCTTCCCTTCTCTTTACCAACTCTTGCAGTCAGTTCTTTTCCAGATTTGTATTTTGTGAAGCTGCCCGCCACAGGGTGGGTTCTCTGGAAATAGACTATAAGATGCAAACTGGGAAGAGCAAATGTTTCTTGGGCCCAACCCCTGGAAAGGAGGAGAAAGGAGCTGAACTGGGCCAGGGATGGTACTTGTGGAACAGGTATGATAAACTCTGGCCAGCTTGCTGAGAGCTCTGGAGCAACAGTTGCTTTCAGGAACTTGACTTTGTGGCTGGCCTGGTGTTATAGTTTAGATATAATATGTTCACTAAGATTTTCGTGTATGTGGAAGGTGGTTGGGTGTGGGGATCACTACTCATCAGTGGACTCATTCAGTGATGACTTTAAGAGCTGGCTGCGCTGTGGCAAGATAGGCCTACCTGGAGTTGGGTCACCGAAGGTGCAGCCCAGAAGGGCACATTCTTACTACTGGCTCCTCATTGTCCTCCTGTTTCCTGG
The DNA here is from genome assembly GCF_000260255.1 of Octodon degus. Taxonomy (NCBI): domain Eukaryota; kingdom Metazoa; phylum Chordata; class Mammalia; order Rodentia; family Octodontidae; genus Octodon; species Octodon degus. The sequence continues at coordinate 3,154,401 of NW_004524698.1, forward strand.
CTGCCAAGAGATGAGCACCTTCTCCTCTGCTGTGTCCTTTTGCCATCCTACTTGGAACCAGGACACCATGGGCTAAAAACATGAGCCAAAATAAACCTCTCCTCCTAAAAGTGGTGGGTGTGGGTATTTGTCCAGTGATGGGAAAGTGACAAACACCGTGGACTCTGTTCTTAAGTATTTGGTACAGGGTCTCACTGTGCAGCTTGGACTTGTGGTGATCCTCCTGTCTCAGCCTCTGCAGCACTGGGATTACAGGTGTGCACCACCACACGCAATCTTGGTCACTGGCTCAGTGTGCCTGGGGGTGGGGCAGGCGCAGCATGTGGTTCTGGGGATCGAAACCTGGTCCTTGCACTTGCCTAAACAGAAGCTTAGGTCACTGATGTATCTTGCCAACCCTGTGGACTCTCACAACCCCACCTTGCTCAATTACAAGGCAGCCATCCCTAGAAAGCCACATCTACTGGCAAGATACTCTGCAGCTGAGGCAAATCTGAAATCCCTGGCAGATGAGGGCTCTCTGTTGACCACACCCCCTATAGCTGGACAGCACATCCTTCTTTGGAAAAGGGTCTGAGCAATATAGTCTGTGCCCATCACCCTTGTTAATCCCACCTGAACCCAGTAATTCAATGGTTCTGGCAAGCCTGAGGGTGGACACCTGTGCTCACTGGCCCTGTACCTTATCGTGAGGATGATATTGCTCCTCTAAAATGCATCCTGGTGATGACCTCTAGATGGTGCCTTGGAACAGAGCTTCCCAATCAGAGGGCTGGAAAAAGTTGGCCAAGATATCTCTTCAATTCCAAGCTAATAAGAATTCTAGACCAATTACCTCTATAATGAGTAGCCTCTACCCCAATGTGCAAGATTAGAGTTTGAAACATACTCCTTTGGAGAAACCTCCTTATATCCTTTCAGTGACTGGCTATAGAGTTACTGGACAGTTATTGTACACCCAGTTCTGGGCTAAGAGTTGAAAGTGGAGTCAAAACAGGTCACACAAATGGTCTCGCTGATGCTTAGAAATCAATACGTAAGTACACACAATGATCAGTGTTGTGGGAGTGGATGGCAGGCTTGGGCAGTGGAGGAGGAATGGGATGGGGGCGTTGGAGATCAGGAAGACGTGGAATAAGGCACAAAAGAGAACACAAGTGGGGCAGGAAGTCGGGGGAGCTATGGATTTACTGCTCTTTTACAATACTCTTCATGAAGATTAACTAGAAACATGGTGGGCGTGGTCTCCGGAAGGCCAGTAACGCAGACAAGAGATGAACCTTCCATCATGGGGAGTCACAGAGGAGATATGGAGGCATGGAGGATTTCAAAACATGGTACATTTTTTAAAAAAAGAACCATCCCTTCCTGTCTTTGAGAAGTTTACACTTCTAGGAAAAAAAAAAAAAAAAAAAAAAAAAAACCTTGCAAACAAACTCTTTCGCATAGCAAAATAAATACTTTAGTGAAAACATAGAAGACATGGATGGAACAGAGGCTGGAGCCCAGGCTTCCTGGAGGAGTCAGTCTGCTTGCTGTAGCACTGAAGCTGATGACAAGACATGAGTAAGCATGTGCTGCGCGAGCTAGCAGCCCATGGTGCTCTTAGCAGGGAGTGTGCGAGTGTGAGGATGCGCCCTGGGGCCTTCCCTGGCCAGTGGCTCCATCACTGTCTTTTCCACCTGTCTTGGTTACTTTTCTCTTGTCACTGGGACAAAATACACAGTGCCCAAAATTAAGGAAGGAAAGGTTTACTCAGCTCACAGTCTGTAATCAGCTGGCTCCTAAGCAGGGTGGCACGGCAGACGGACAACAACAGTCAAGGTGGCAGAAGACAGCAAAAGCAGCCACAGCAAAAGGCTCTTTCCCTTCCTTATATTGTAAGCAGGCTGGCTGTCCCACCCAGAGTGGGTGTAGCACTCACACCCTCTTCGTGCCCTCTTCTTGCACAGAATGAGGATTTTACAAAGTGAGGACCCTGGTTCTCTGCTCACTCAGCTAAACTTCTACACTTCTCAGGTTGACACAAGGTACCAAGGATTATACGACCCCGTGTGTTCACTCCTCATTGTGCTTCTCACTTTGTGTTCAGATATATGTCTGCATGACTTTTCTTCCCTGGATTTGAAGCTCCTAAAAGACAGTCTTCCTGTTTGTCATGACAATAAATATTTCTTGAGTGAATAAATATAAATGTTCTCTAATAATTACATTGCTAAAGACTGATCGTTCTACTTTCTAGCCCTTCTCCTTTACCTCACGTATAGTAATTCCAAAGTCTGCACCTTCTGGAGTGGTCTCCCCAACTACCCCAGGGAGGGGAAAGCTGCTGATCTCTTTCAAACCTTTTTATTTTATTCTATCTTATTTTATTTGGTACAGGGGACCCAACTCAGGCCCTTGAGCTTGCCAGGCAAGGGCTTACACTGCTGAGCTATATCCCCAGTGCACCTGATCCCTTTTTGTGCCTTTTCACAGGCCATCATGTAAGGATCTAGATACTTAAAGTGTTCACCAAAGACTACTGAATGAATAGAGTAAACAAAATGGATTTAAGTCACTACACAATTGGCTATCTCTAACTAATGGGATTTCATTCCTTTCTTGGTTTCCAGGAAGTGAAGTGGCATTGCCTGCTACTGAAAGGTCTCATCTGCTTATTGCTTCTCCAGCATGTCTTCTGAAAAAACAATTGCAGTCAGGATCCTTGTCTTCTCACATTTCCAAAACAACTTCTGAAAATTCCACACAGACCCTGTCAACAGAAAGAGAGGATTCTGATGAGGAGCTAGGCAAGCAGAGTTTGCAGGATGAACTTCCACTCAGAGAACAGCAAGAGTCTCTGGAGGGGGAAGAATATCCAGAGAAGAAAGAGTCTCTGGAGGAAGAATATTATCTGCAAGAGAAAGAAGATCTTTTTCAAGAAGAAGCTCTGAAGAAGGAAATGTATGTGGAAGAAATGGAGTATCCTCTTGAGCAGCATCTAGAACAAGGTGAGTATCTAGAAGGAAGAGAATATCTAGAGAAGGAAACGTGCTTGGGAGACAGTATCTGTACCCAGGAGAGCACGGGAGGGAGGGCGAGGGTCTCCCACTGGATGGGAGCTCCAGTTCACCACAACGCCAGGCAGACCTGACTTATGGCAACCCCCAACTACTGGCCCTATCCATGGTGCTGACAGGCAGGAACACTACTGATCACATTCAGTTCCCACCTCCAGGAGCCATGTCCCAAAGCACTGTGGCAAAAGCGCAGGAAGAGCCTTCACAAACATACAGTGCCTCTTCATTTAAAAAAAAAAAAAAAACCCACATAATCTGTGTACGTTATGTCCTATGCATGCTCACTGGGGTTGTTTCAGAAACCATACACAGTATGCACAAAAAGAAGCAAGCGAAGATCATCATCACCCTGAGAAGATGACTCCTTCTCACACGTTGGTTATCCCCTCCCCTGACCTAAATGAGGCCAAAATATGATTTCTAAAACAACACATGGAGCCAGCGAGGTAGTTCAGTGGACGAAGCTCCTGCTTAGGCATCGGAGAGATGGGAGTTCAATCCCCAGCACCACACGCTGCACCGGCACCTCCCCGTGCACGCTGAGTCCCGGTGCGGTGGCACATGCCTGTAATCCGCTCTGGGGAGGCTGAAAACAGGAGGATCACTACAAGTTAGAGCAGCATAGTGAGACCCTGTACCAAATAAATAAATAAATAAATCAATAAATAAATAAATAAATAAATAAAATGACATATATAAAATTTTCTGGCCAATAAAATCTTGTTGCTTTCTTGGTTACCAGGAAGATAAAGGTGAGACAAATATACATATATCTCTACTTTTGTAAAAGGATCATTCTTTATCATGGTGTTTGTAGCCTGCTTTTGTTTTTGGTTTTGGTTTTTGGGGGGTTTTTTTGGTGGAACCCGGGATTGAATGTAGCCTGCTTTTCAAGATACATTTACATATATAAATTGTATGTACTTATATGAATATCAGTTTTTATTTTAAGAATTTAGTGTTATTAATATGTTTCTTTTAAAAATGTTTCTTTTATTTTTATTTTTAATTGGCACATAATAATTGTACATATTTATGTATGACATTTTAATGCATATGTAAAACACATTCTGATCAGATCAGGGTAATTGGCAGATAACTGCCTACAACATTTAACCTCTCATTGTGCAGGGAGCATAAAAAGCCTCTCTATTTTGAAATCTTCAATTAATTATAGTCGAATACAGTTACTCTACGGCGCCACATTCCAGAGCATTACGCGACATTCTTCCTACAACGCTACACTCCCGTAACTGTTAGCACCTTCTCGCCATCCCTCCTCTCCTACAGCTAAGCCTCAGTATCCTAACTGACCCCTCCCAGTGATCACTTATTGTTCGTGATTTTATACTTACTTTTTATTTTTTTTATGTGCTTACTTTTTAAAAGCACACTTCCCTGAACATCCGCATAGCTTAGTTTTTTAAGTGGTTTCTGCTTCCCAGAATACATTGCCGCAGCGTGGTGACAATTAGATTAGCAGAACATAGTATCCTTCCACTGTGTGCCCATTTTCCCTGGCAAGGAACTATGCTGCCAAATATTTGACTTTGGAATGATGACTCTCCTCCTAGGGCTGCTGCTTCTCTAATAGTGTTTTTTCAATTGGCAGCATTTCCTTGAATCCGATTTCACTATTTGGCACTGGCTTTCCGCGTGCTATTTGCTACCAACCGTTAATGTGTATTCACTCATAGGCCCATGTGGTATCTGGCCTTGATGTCGTTGACTGCATAGCAATTAGGTTCAGAAATTTAAGAATCTAGGTCATTTGCATCATTCTACTGTTGACACAGAAATAGAACTAAATTATTTTTTCTGGATCGAACTCTGCTACCAACTACATGCATGTCAGGCAGCTTGAATTTTTAAATTCCTGAAAATCTGCTTGCTAACAACCTATATCCTGAAAGCTGAGTCCTCTCAGCTGTCACACATATATTTTACCTTTGTGTCCTTCTCTATGTAATCAGATGCATCATCCTCAATTCCTATTACCCTTCTGGAAGTTTGGTTGTTGTACTGGAAAGGTAATTATTCTGTTGCTGGGAAGTAATTTTCTATGTGCCTCTAATGTTAAGCTCCCTCTTGGGATTCTAATATCCTGACTGTTCAAGTACTACGTGTAGTTTCTAATACTGAGAAATAGCAGTCAAGGCTTTTCTCCTACACAGTATGAATCAAGCATTCCTAACATGTCCCCTCTATGCGTTGGATCTTTGTAAATATATTACCCACTAGAGTCGGACAAATACAAACTGTCAAGTGAATGGAGCTGTGTATAAAGCAAAAGCTTTGAAAATAAATGACCTGCTAGAAAAAAGCTGGAAAGGTGCTGAGAAAAAAAACTACAGGAGCAGACAAAAATGACTTTAAAAGCCCGTGGGAGAAAGCCATGGTCTACACAAACCTGGAGTCCCAAGCCAGATTACACAAAACAGATGAAGAGGGGTTTACAAGAGAACGCTTAACTTTTCAAAAGGACTTATACCTGGAATTTCTCTACTTTGAATGACATGCTAACATCTTTACAATATAGTTTCGTTTATCCCTGTGGTGAATATGAGCGTGTAACCACAGCAACTTCCTGGCCCAGAACAGATGCTCAGTATGTGCAAAATGAATCAAGTTGTCAAATTCATTTTACAAAATCACACACACACAGGTATTGTATAAAACACTTTTATAGAGTAATAGTTATTTATAAAATGTGCCCTAGGCATAGCATATGGGCTCTCATGTCTCATTCTGATGGCTTAATTACTTTTTTTTTTTTTTTTTTTTTTTTTTTGGTGGAACCAGGGATTGACCTCAGGCCCTTGTGCTTGCCAGGGAAGTGCTTATTCTACTGAGCCATCTCCCCAGCCCCTGATGGGTTAATTACTAAAGGTTAACAATGGATAATTATATTGAGAAGGACAATGTAGTCCCTGTCTGGCCTCGACAGGACAGAATGCTGAGATAACTTAGCAATACTGGGCACAAGACCAGGCCACTCATTTGCCTCTTTGCAAGCAGGTAAGAGTCTGCCGCAAGGAGCACATATTTCTCTCTCAAGAGCTTGACTGCATAGGTTTGAGTGCCAGCTCTCTCTCACTTGCCTTGCATTTGAACTTGAGCAAACCATTTAACCTTTCTTGGTTAAATGTCTTGGCTTTCTTCACTGATCTTAGGGATGTCAGTAGACCTAAATTACAGAATTGCATGAGTACTTAAAGGGTTAAGTTATAAATGCATTATGGACCCTGCCAGGCACACAGCATGTTAAGCCCACTCAAGTTATCGGCTAGTATTGACATGATGTCTTTCTTCCCTTGCCACTGACTTGTGAATCACACACTCCCCTGCTTTGTGAAATGAACATAATCAAAAGATAAGAGGAGACTCAGTGAAGAAAGGCACGGGTAACACTGCACCCTCCACCCACCTGCTGTGCGGTAGGTCAACTTCAGAGAGGCTCATTGCCCTGGGCAAGGGGTGTGAGGTCAGACTAACAGCCCTCACTCCATTTCTTCCTTATAGTCACTATTTTCCCCCAGGGTTCTGGGGCAATCCAATAAAATCAGATGTGCAACTTGAATATGGATAGACTCAACTTCAGTTGGCCTTAGATAATGAAGGTCCCATCTGACTGACCCCCTGAGTGGTGTGGCAAGTGGGTGCTAACACGCAGTGCTGGGGTCAGAAGGTCCAACAGGCAGTGGGGCTCATGACCTGGCCATGTCCCTTACCTTCAGCTTCCCATGTGCAAAAACACCTTTAGTCACAGTGTGACTGCCATGATTAAATAAAATAATCTTTTGGAAAATGCTTTGAAAAGAGCTCCCACATTACATGAATTGTAAAGTGTAAAACTACTCTCTGTTCTGATCTCACAAGAATAAAAGTGCTAAAAGAAAGAAGTAGGTCTCTGTTGTTTTGCTGCCATAGAACATGCTGTACGGTGAAAGGGGCCAAAGGAAGATCTTTTTATTGTTTTCCTTTATGTTTTTGCTTTTAACCCAAGACCTTCTTAAAGAAAAGTTCTGTTCTGTGGCAAGAAATGCTGTAGAGATATAACAGTATATTGATTTTGATTCAAAACTGTTTTTGCCTGTTAGCATTTTTAAATGTTTAGGGAAAAAAATTAAAACAGCTGATGAACTGAATACCTTTCAAGCTCTATTAGTATTTTTTTAAACTAGAAATTGACCCCATGGAATTCTGAAAGCATCCCCAGCTCGTTTTTATTTTGTTTGAAACATGGTCTCACTAAGTTGTCCAGGCTAGCCTTGAACTTATGAACCTTCTGTCTCAGCTTCCTAAGTAGCTGGTATTACATACATGAGCCACTATATGTGGCTGTGCCCAAGTGTATTTCAATATATAAAATGTGCTGGATTTGATTCTGTTCATCCTTGTCAGCAAGTCCTTGGCGACGCTTCCTGCTTTTTGGCCTGAGTGCTCTAGGTGTGCGGCCATGTGCAGCTAGAATTGGTGTCCACCTGCCGTTCCCACCTAAGTTAGCAATTCTGGATTTCTAAGACAAATGGTGCCAGAGATACTTACAAGGCAGGCCCAGGAGAGCAAGCCACTTCTCATGAAAGAAGGTTCCCACTTTGTGGCCTTGATTTCAACTGGTTAGGCGGATATCAAGTCTGAAAACCAGTCACCTCCTGCCTCCAGGCACCCTATGACATCTACAAACAGCATTGTTTCCACACATCATACCTCAGAGAGGTCAGGGAACATAACAGCTGTACCCGGACTGCAACCCCAAGCCCGCATAGTCATCGCAAAGTGCCAGTGCTGCAGCTAGACTTGAATTTCGAGGTTTTGGTTTAGAACAAACAACTCTATATTAACATCTTTTGTCTTAAAAGAAAACCAAGTAACACCCATGCCATAGGTTCACCACCACAGAGAATGCATTGTATGCTTTGCTATCTAAATCTCCTGTTATTCTCCCAACCATTATCTCCTGTCTCTGTTTCACAATTGAGGAGCCTGGAGCTATAAGCTATAGGATACAACCAATCCAAGGTCACAGAAGAAAGAGCCAAGGCATGCAAGCCTTCTCTTCTCTCCCAGTTACTTCTCTCTTTTCTCCTTTGTGTATTCATCTTCTTTCTGCCAGTGCTCCTCCTTCCTCTTCTTCCCCTTCTTCTTTGCCTCATTCTTTTGTTTTGTTTGTGAGACAGGGTCTTGCTCTGTAGTGCAGGCTGGACTTCAACTCACTGTGTAGCCCAACCTGACCTCAAACTCCCCGCAATAGTCCTGCCTCAGCTTCCTCAATGCTAGGATTACAGGCATGCACCACTACACTGGCTATATTACTTCTGTTAATAAACTGCATACATCTTTTAATTTTAGAAGAAACTATTTTTGCTCACTTACTTTAAAATGTAAAATTTTTAAAATAGAAAAACCTCACCCAAATAGTATAAAGCACACTCACTTTTTTTGAGCCAGGATCTTACTCTGTAACCCAGGCTGGACTCAAACTCTCATCAGTCATCTACCTTCAGCCCCCACCTCCAATCCCTCGAGTGCTGGGATTACAGGTGAGCATCACACACCTCGCACTGCACATTTTAATGAAATTTAGTCTGTCTCTCTGCTTTCATTGTCTGTATATTTAGTAGAGGCAATTCTTATTTTCAGTCTTATCTTGTTGAGTTTTTTTTTAATGTATTTGGTATAGGGTCTTACTACTCAGCTCAGGCTCATAGTGATTCTCCTCTTTTCAGCCTCCCCAGCGCTGGGATTATAGGCATGCACCACCAATCTGGGTCTCGGTGACTGGCTCAGTGCGCCCGAGGGCAGGGCCAGTGCAGCATGTGGTGCTGGGGATTGAACCCGAGGCCCTGTGCTTGCCTAAGCAGGCGCTTAGTCTGCTGAGCTAGCTCAGCAGCCCTTATTTTGTTCCTATTGTTCTACACATGCTATACAAACAAGTTGGTATTTTGTTTTTGTAATTAAGTATTGTAACATCACCATTTGTTCACATTGCTTAATTTTTTAGATATTATTTTAATAATCAATATTTCTTAGTAATAGTCCAAGGATAAATTTTGGGCAAGTGTAAGTGTGGAACACGTGTTTCATATTAAAATGTATTGCTTCTCATTTTTAGACTGCTTCCTGTGTCCTTCTCTGTTACTTGAATTGATGGTGCTTTTTAGCCCAACTGTACATGGAATTCTTCACATCATTCAAGGCAAACAGTTGGTCAAATGACAGATTCTTTAGAATTAAAGAAGATTCTTTACAATTAAATATGATTCTTAAAATATTTATATCCTCTGCCCCTCAGTCACCTGTGCTACATGACTGTAGTTTTCCCCCTGACAGAAGAAAGTATTTATGACCACTTAAGAAACTCATAAATCGGGGCTGGAGAGATGGCTCAGTGGTCTAAAGCACCTACTTAGAACAAGCTTGGCAAAGCATCAGGGACCGCGGTTCAATCCCCCAGCACCACATGCCAGCCAGCCCCACCCCCTGGTGGGCTGAGCTGGCCACACACACCACACAGACTCTCTCTCTCTCTCTCTCTCTCTCTCTCTCTCTCTCTCTCTCTCAAATAAATAAAAAAAAAAATTTAAAAAAAAAGAAACTCATAAATCAAAATTGAATTTCTAAAACCTGCAATTTTTTGATAGTGATCTTCTTGTTGTGTCTAATTTTATAAAATTTCAACCTCATAATATTTTAAAGAAACCGTTAAAAGACAACAATCAGAAGTTGGTCGAGACATAGCATCTAGCGAGGCTGTTTAGAAATACCAGAGTGGGAACTTTCTCGGGGTTGCCCAAATCAGACACTAGCAATGGATACTCAGCAGGATATTCAACCCCAAAGCAGCAGCCAAGGATATACATCTGTGGAGAATGTCACACAGAAGATGAAATTAAATCCAGGGATCCAATCAGATGTAGAGAATGTGGATACAGAATAATATATAAGAAAAGAGCTAAAAGATTGGTGGTTTTTGATGCTCGGTGAAACATGGGAATTCAGAAAAGTGTCTTAGTTGATACCTGCATTTGCCCCTTCAGGAGTCTCACTGTTGTATAGCTTTGGGCTTGACACACTTAGGAATACAACTATATACATGATCTCATTTTCAAAACCAGATTGTATTTAGATATCTAAATATACTTCGTACAAAGAATTTTTTTGTTCAGTTATATGACTTGTAATTTAATTTTATCATATATGTAATGTGACAACAATAAAGATTAAAATTCTTGGGCCGAGGAGATGGCTCAGTGGAATAAGCGCTTCCCTGGCAGCGCAAGGGCCTGAGTACAATCCCCGGTTCCGCAAAAAAATAATAAAGAAAAAATAATAAAAAAATAAATAAAGATTAAAATTCTTTACCCAAACCATACTTTTAATAAAATTTATTAAAAATTCAAAAAAAAAAAAGGAGACAACAATCAGGAATAAATAGGAAAATAAATAATGCAAGCTCTTTTGCCTTCAACCTCAACATTTTATTTTTGCCAATACTCTCTTTCTGGTTTGTTTTTTTCCAACAGAATTTGAGGAGCTCTATTCAACAGAAACTGTGACTGATCTTGATGCAAGGTAAGTTTTTTTCTGGGATAAATTGGGTAGAAAACCGTACTTAGAGATACCTCTTCAGGAGCCTCTGGATGTCCAAAATGGGAAGATGGGAACTTAGCGCGCCTGGCATTAATCCTGACTCAGGTCAGCTGTAGCCCACACACACAAATGCACAAATACTAGAATATCAAGAAGAGCTCTGTGTGTGTGTGTGTGTGTGTGTGTGTGTGTGTGTGTGTGTGTGTGGTGTGTTTACTGAGGAAGAGCAGAAGTATAGATGAGTATTTCATTGGACTTTTATGAATAGGAAAGCTTCTGGCCATACCAGACCCTCTCCCAATGCCCAACATCTGCCCCTGGTCACCACCTGGGGAAGTAGTACTTGAATGCCCATGATTCTCCTTTGACAATGGGGCACAGGGCTGGTGTTCAGCCCAGATAAGCTGAAGCATTGGTTCTGCTTCCTGAGACCAGAGGCCTAAAAGCTCAGCCTGGACAGACATTCCAGCAGCCCCTGTCCTGTCCTAAGCCAGAGAAGGTACTGGGGGAATGAATATGAAAGTGGAAATGACCACAGCTTCTAGTGTTACCTGAAGTATAACTCCATTTTTTCAGTTTACCAGTGCTCTGCTAGTTTACCAGGGCCAACATGTAAGCTCGGGTCACCTGACATCAGTCTGTCTTTGTCATCAGCCATTGTCACTACCGCTTTATATGATGAGCATTTATTTCCTTTAGACCTATTTCTGACAACCTAGCAAGAATACATGAAATGATTTCAGAGTCAAAAGGCTCCAAAGACCCCTGACATTCCTTTGAATGATAGTTTTTTGGTCCCAGTTAAAAGCCAGAGATTTTTAGGACAAGATGTAGTGTGGGCCTGTGCATTGGCATTATTCTCCTTTATTCTACACTACAAGAACATAAGACCAAAGCTGGGGAGATAGCTCAATAGTCTAAGCACCTGCCTGGCAAGTGCAAGGACCTAAGTTTGATCCCCATACTATATGCCACGCTGGCTCCAAAACTGGGCGTGGTGGTGCATGCCCATAATCCCAGTGTTGGGGAGGCTGAAAGAGGAGGATCCCTACAAGTCTGAGCTCCATAGTGAGACCCTGTACCAAATAAATAAATAAGTAAATAAATAAATAAATAAATAAATGATTTTTTTAAAAAAAAAAAAAGCATAAGATCAGCCTCTCACACCCAAAGCCTTGCCACTGGGCCTATAGATAACTTCCATGATGGTGGCATGCTTGTGTGGGTGCCCACTACAAGGACAAGGGCTTGATTTTAAATTGCTGTTGCCCCTGATCCAGTGATTCTTCCCCTCTGAGTCAATGGTGAGGTAGGAAGGGCCACTAGCAGATGCAAGGTTGTACACTAGGAAGAAGGAAGAATGTTCTAGAATAGTCAATGATGACACTCTGATGGTACTTATAGATCCTTTCATGTTTTAGTAAAGCAGAAGTTGGCATCATGTGGATCTGCTCTCCAGAGCAACACACAGACTTGTTCTCCATGGTTCACAAGTCTATCCCTTCTAACTTTGTGGCCTCTGGGAGTCCATACAACCTGGAGAGCAGCCCTCCCCTTCCCAACTTCCCAACATGCCACAGACCTGTATCCCTAACATGGCTTCTGCTAGGAAATTAACCAACGCTTTGCTCCCCTCCAACGGGATCTCAACTGCCAGTCCTTTTCAAAAGAGTAGTTCTATTGCCATCCCATCTATCTTCACTACCCCTGCTCCTGCCTCTGAGCCTGCCATGGAGTCCACTTCCTCCTACCTGGTGGTTGCTGCACCCTCCCTGAGACACCAGGCTAGTCAGACAGAATGGATCTAGGAGGGTAAGGGTCTGCATCCTGATTAGGATCCCTTCCTCCAGTCTGCTCTCAGCCAGGGAAGTGTGTCAATCTTGTTTTTCATTTATGTATTTGGTACAGGGTCTCACTGTGCACCTTGGACTCATAGCAATCCTCCTGCTTTCAGCCTCCCCAGCACCGGGATCACAAGCGTGTGCCACCATGCCCAGACTCAGACGTTGGCTCAGCGTGCCCCGGGGGGCAAGGCTGGAGCAGGATGCAGGACCAGAGATCAAACCCTGGTGCCTGTGCTTGCCAAAGTAGGCACTTAGTCCTCTGAGCTATCTTGCTGGCCCTGGGAAGTATGTCTTGCAGTGTGTCCTGTGTGAACTACTGTCACCCACTTAGGAGAATTAGCCAAGATTGCATTGAAGGTCTTAATTCTCTACCCAATTAAGCCCAGAGGCCTCTTGCTCTAGGGGGAGCAAAAGGGATGGAAGACTGAACTACATTTTTCACAATTTTTAATCACTGAAGTCCAGCCTTAGTGGGATTGATCCATCAATGATTCACAGATTTCTTTTGCATCCATAGTCATGACAGCAGTAAATTAGGTTCCCCTGACACCTCACCTCCCTGCACCCATCCATGCCTGCTAAATTTTGTAGCTCAGGGGCTGGTGAGATGGCTCAGTGGTCTAAAGCACCTACTTAGAACAAGCTAAGCTAAGCAAAGCACAGGGACTGCGGTTCGAACCCCAAGCACCACATGCCAGCCCGCCCCACACCCTGGTGGGCTGAGCTGGCCACACACACACAAAACAAATAAATAAATAAATAACATTTTAAATAAATAAATAAATTTTGTAGCTCAAATGCAGTTAAACTAAAGTAGGAGAGAAGAATAGAGAGGCAGAGGACATGAGACCCACATGAGCCAGTACAGGACAAGGGAGCATTTTTAGGTATAAGCAGGTTCATTTGGGACTTTTGTCAGCATTTAAGCTCTCAAATAGAAATAGGAATGAGACCCATTTCAAAGTCAGTGACAGTTGGAAAAAACTTGAACTTTTGCCTAAATATTCATAAACAAGAATCTAAAAGTCATTTACTGAGTAATTGGCTGTGGAGTATCAATGCTAAATGAGATGGGTATGGGAGAGGAGAAAAGGGATTCAAAGAATACAGGAAGAAAATATGCCTTCCCACACATACTCTGTGGACCCAGCCTCAGATACGCCCTGTTGATGTCACTGGTTTATGTGTCCTGTTCATCCATACTCTCTTGGATATGTAAGCTTATTAAAGTTCATCATGTCCATATTTAATTTATGTTGTAAAGACCAGGTATATTTGGTCTGTATTGGCATGTTTTGCAGCTATGTGTATCTCCAACTATAGCAAAAGTCTGGCCTTCCACAGTAAATATCTATTCATTAGATATTATGACTTGGGCACCCTGAACTAAAGATATGGCCTGGATTGGAGCCTCCGAGCCAGGTCCAGTGACATGCCTAGGCTCCCGCAATTACTTAAAGAATGGTCAGGAAGGAGTTCAGGCAGGTCGCTCTAAACTCTGGTGCCCTGGTGTCCCATTTCAAATCACAGAACATAGCAGCAAGCACTGAGAAAGATGAAACTCTGGCAGCTCCTTGTCTACTTTAAGTTCAGGCCCTCTTTAAGCTTTTGTTAACTAAACTCTTATCAAGGGAGGAGACAGACAGAATTTGCGTTTTATTTTGTTTAGTACCTGGGATTAAACTCAGGACCTTGCACTTGCTGGGCAGGTGGTTATGCCACCGAGCTGCCTCCCCAGCAAGAGAGACAGACAGACCTTTAGATGAGAGTCATTTACAATTCTTTTTCTGCCCTGCATACCCAACGGATTTTGCCCCAGACCATCACATGCCCCATTTTCCCCAAGCTCACTGTATTCCCCTAAAATTTTTTAACTATTTCCCTAAAAATTGTCCACGTCTTCCCACTGTGCTCTTTCCCTATGGAAAAGGGTTCAGACACTGAATCATGTTGAGCTGCTTCATGAGACACTGTGATTGCCTCTGCACATCACAAGTCTTTATATCCTCTCTCCTATCCACCCTATCTATTGTCTGTTCACTCCAGCAAGCTTTCAAGGGACAAAAGAAAGCCTTTTCTATTGCCCCTGATGGCAGAGACTAAAACACAAAGAAAAGCAAGGAATCCCCTAAAAGCCATTCATATTCCCGCCCCTCCACCCCCACTTATAGATTATAATCTATGTTTCTGTGGCATTTTGGTGGTCACAGGTATGTGACTGTGCCTAGATAATGTAATGGAGCAAGTACGACCAAGAGTGACAAGGCATTAGTAAATTTAGTAGCTCTCAGTCCTGGGTCACTGACAAAATCCCAGGAGTACATTTATGGGCCTGATAAGCACACCTGCTAAAAGCCATGGAGAGGAGCTAGCCATTCCCACCCAGGGGCAGTGCCCAGGACAGGAAAACCAGATCCTGTGACCCACACCACTAGGGTCACGCTATTTCTCTGAAACGGTCTATATGTTTCCCCATCTTCCTTCTCCTTATGGGAAGCCAACACAAGAGCACATATGGTAACAATAGCACTGAATGTGCCCATTTATGCTGTGAGACACTCCTTGTTTTGTCGTGAGAAGACAACAGGAGAGCCAGTCTGCTTCCTGCCCAGCTACTCCATTCCAATTTTCAGCTCTACAGGAACACAAACACTGATGAAAGTCCCAAAAGAGCCAGGGAGCACAGGCAAGGGGCATCCACTGTGACAGGGAAGGTGGTATCAGATATAGGCTGCTCACAGGCTCCAGGAAGAGAAAAAAGAACATGAGCTAGTTCTGTGAGGTGATGAAAGAAAGGTGCAGGAAGAGCAGGAACTACAGGAAAGCGAAAGAACTCAAAACCAAATCAAGGAGAGGAAGAACAGAGAGACACAGGGAAACACACTTTGTGGAGGAGGAAGTGAACATGCATCAACACACAGATGAATATGTCTTCCCAGGCTAAGCAGATGATGTAAAAGAGAAGCTGTTTCAGCCCAGGGCCAAAGCCACACATCCATTTGCTGGAGAGAAACAGATGACCATGGCTAAGGCAATCCAAAGAGTTGATAGAGAGGAGTCCAGGGCCAGCAGGAGAAATCAGAAGTGAGACCAGGTGTGGGCTGCTGGTCCAGGGGGCGGGCCCTGGACTGTGCCCCATGGCAGTGACATCCAGGTGCTCAGATAGACGCTGCTTCCTTGCCACGGAAGCCCTGCCTGAGAGGGCCTGAAATCTGCTTTCTTAACAAGCTCCTCAGAGGACCTACAGGCACAAACAATGAGGCTCTTTAACAAGAGCCACTGGTTTAGGGTGAATTTAGGGTGCAATGATCCTGTTTTCAAGGCATTTTTTTCATTATGACATGATATGCTCTAGTGGGTGCAAAACAGGACTTAACATGGCACATCCTCTCTTACTGAACAAGACTTTGAGCTCAACATGGAACAAGATACCCAGATAAATCCTTGAAATCTATAAGGAGGATGGCAGGTCTGACATGGAAGAAATGCCAAAGGCCCAGGAAACACATTACATCGCTATGAGAAGGGCTTAGGAAGACCAGAAGACCAGAAATACTATTTATGGCCCCTTGAATCCATCTATCCAGGCACAGAGCAGGGTTATAAACAAAGGAAACCAGAAATTCTAACTCCAAGTAGTCTGTCTACGCTTGCAGAAATCCCAAAGACTTATGCCTGGAATATAGAAAGCACCTATAAATATTTGTTAAATATATTTAAAATTGTTGTTAAAGCCTCCATCTGATCCAAGATCAAACCATGATGATGAAAAATATATACTCTACTCCAAAGAGGCAGCCTTAGGAGGCAGGGAGCTATAGAGAGAACTACTTATACGCACAGAGAGACTCTACATATACAAATGTGGGTAAGGATAAGCAAAGGTAAAAGGGTGCTCCTTCAACCCATATGACAAGAGAAAGAAGGGACTGGAAGGCTGCCTAAAGTGCAAAATAGTGTGTCTGCACAGATTTCCCTTGTGTGAACTTAGATTTAGTAAGACTATGTACAGAACTTAAGGATGAGGGTGTTGTTCCCAACCATGAGTGTAGGAATATGGCTCTGAACTTTTAACAGTGTCAGGAGAGCTGGATCGTAGGATAAACATTATTAACCGAAAAAAGATGATGATGATGATAACACAGGCAGCAAAAGACATGGACTTTTAAAAGTACAAGTGGAATGAACAGAGAGCTCTACTATTAGACAGACAGGACTACTATTAATACAAAGTGGACGCGTGATTCAAAGAACGTCAAGTTCTTCACTTGCCTGCTCAATTTTGTATTTTTGTGAAAGAAAATTGTCTTCATGTGGAAAAATCAGAAGAAAATTAGGTAAGTAGCAGCAGAAAATAAAAAGTAGTGAAAGGATCAGAAAAGAATGGTATCTCTTAACCTCGATAAAATATCCCCATGGGCGAGAATTGCTTAGTCATGTTTCTGGATTTTGAGAAATTTGGGGAAATTGGAAAAGTCTGTGACCAGCCTGGAGCATATGTTGAAAACAAAATAACCACAAGAAACCAGTGTAGGGGGCTGGGGAGATGGCTGAGTGGAATAAGCACTTCCCTGGCAAGCGCAAGGGCCTGAGTTCAATCCCCGGTTCTGCCAAATAAAAATTAAAAAAAGAAACCAGTGCAGGATGAATAAGAACAGAATCACATAATGTTGGCTTTTAGGCCACTTATTGACATGGTTATTGGACCAGGCAACTGTGGTAATCCCATAAGCCAAATTTGAGCGGCTTCCTGATGTTCCTGGACCTACCACAGTCTGAGGTGAACATTAATATAAAGTGATGAGGCAGGGACTGATTGAACACCACCTGGAGATCCTGCCTAATGGATCACAGTCAACCTGGTTTCCAGGGCACAGCCACAGGGCGTGGCCCATGTAACCTTCATCTGACAGACTTCCATGCAGAGGTAGAGGGAATATTTATATTTGCAGATGACCATGGGCTGTTGGATGCTAGAAGCACAATAATCAAATTCTGAATGATTTTTCCAGACAGAAACATGGGACCAGCATTAGTTAGGTAAAGTGTTGGTAATCTAGGTTGGATTCATTAAATCTAGATTAGGGCCCACAAAACAACAGGATAGAAATGTACAGGATTCAGAAATCCTGTTTGTTTTCAGGTGCCTCGCTTAACCACAAGTTCAGTAAGTCAAGAGTATAAAAGAAAAGCAAATATAACCAAATATACCTAATGGATTATACGAGGGGTGGGTCCACTCACCCTGTACTACAGGGTCACCTGGATGGCCTGTTCAGTTTGGAGGATGCTACACTCTCCAGAGCTAGAAGCAGG
The DNA here is from genome assembly GCF_000260255.1 of Octodon degus. Lineage (NCBI taxonomy): Eukaryota > Metazoa > Chordata > Mammalia > Rodentia > Octodontidae > Octodon > Octodon degus. The sequence continues at coordinate 3,172,216 of NW_004524698.1, forward strand.
TTGGTGAGGTTCAGAGGAAGTAGTGGGGTTATGCAGACCTGGAGACAGCAACACACAAAGAACTATGGAAGCAGAGAAGAATGGTATGTGAGGAAGATAGCTAGCTCCATAGATATTGGATCATCTACCACACAAACTGAGAATTGCCTCTTCCAGCTTATCCTGAGGGACTAGAATAGGCCCATCAATTGGAGAAACAAGTCTGGGGGCCAACAGAGAACCCAGATCCCCAACACCCAACATGAAGATGTTGAAGAGTATAATCATAGGGAAGCATTTCAAGAAAAGGAGATTACTACTAATGGGTCATCAGTATGCCGTGGCAGAATGAGTTTCCTTGAACTTAGAATGTCCCTTGCCTGTGCAGATGCTTGGCCCCACACTGAGAGCTGCAGAAGTACTGAGAGAGTGCCTGTCCAGGGCCTCTCGTCCTGACACCTTGGGCCAGACCAAAAGCAGGCGGCAGGTGCAGCAGCTCCCTTTTGTTTGTTCATCATGGGACTTTTGCTCTTCACTTCTGAAGACTGCAGTGTGTGTGTGTGTGTGTGTGTGTGTGTGTGTGTGTGTGTGTCTTTGCCTGTGTATCCACATGCATACATGTGTTTAAGACTAGGAGGAAAGAAAATAGAGTTGAAGGAGGTGAAAAGGAATGGGAAATCACATGGATCCTGCACTGCATGTACCCAAGGCCCTGAAGACACTTAAATGAATGATTCCTACAGCAGGAGAAGTAGCTCTAAATTGGCCCTAATCCCAGCCATCCTAGGGAACTGACCTAGCTGCACGATAACAGGAGGGGAAATTCAGAGAGAGGCTGTCTTTCCTGACTAGTGATTTACTGGAATTTCCCAAAGCCCGAAAGGAAGCGGCAGGGCAGAGGAACACCCAGGCCATGTGAGCAGTGCGGCTTGCCTTAGGCCTTCCCTCCCCTGGCCAGCCAAGAGAAAACACAGATCCCAAGCCCCAATTTTAAGACTTACAAAAGTGCAAGACGAAAGTCATAATGGCCACCCTCTTCTGTCTTTTAACAGGAAGATCCTCAAAACTAAAAGTAGAGCAAGGAATCTCATGACTATCCAGTATGACGTCTGATTTGGAAGGTATAACATACTGATTTTAAACGCCATGTAGAAGTTAGTAATTCATTCACAAGGAGGTAAGAAGTGCAGAATTTATATGCCCTTGCCGAGAACAGCCCCCTTTGCCACTAGGCCTGTTTTAATTAAGGCCAATAACCAAGGTCTTGTCTTTGAGTTTGGTGTCAGTAATCAAGGTTCAGGTATGACTTTGAACCAGAGTCAAGTTCTCTGGCAAAAAAAAATTTTGCCACGCAAGGAAATAATATTTATGACTTCAATTAGGAATGAAAATAATGAGCTATCTATATTCAGCACATTCAGTGTCACTGTGCATCTACTGTACACTGGGCAGTTTATAAAAGTGGACAAACCCATCTGACCCTCTCAGAACTTAAACTGTATTGGTCAGGATGAAATAAAAGAAAAGGGGGGCAATCATCTTTCAGAATATTAGGGAAGCCTCTCACCCCCAAAATACATGGTTGTCACCCTAAATCCCCCAGCTACTGAGGAGGTGACTTTTTAAATTAATTCCCTCAAGGATTAAAAGATTCAAAATCAATGTACCACATATCCAAATGTAACAACTGTTCCTATTCTTTTTCAGTTGCTACTGAGATGGAGATCGATGAAGATGATGGTGAGAACATAGCACTGCTTTCAGCAGTCTCCTGGGTTGAGAAGGGTCCTGCACGACGTACTTGCCTCCATTGCTGGTCCAGCTCCAGAATTGACCTGGGGACACACCGGTGCAAGGCCCTAGAAACTCCTACAGCAGGAGTATAAAACAAGAATCAGCGAGTCTCCAGGGAAAGAAATAATGATCTAGAACAGGACCAAAAGTCCATCTCCCTACTCAAAAGTGCTGGGCTAGGACTGGGGAGGTAGCTCAGTAGAATAAGCACCTGCCTGGCAAGCACAAGGTTCTGAGTTCAATCTCCAGTACTGGAAAAAAAATAAAATGAACTTGCCAATTTTGGGCCGGGGAGATGGCTCAGTGGAATAAGTGCTTCCCTGGCAAGCACAAAGGCCTGAGTTCAATCCCCAGTTCCCAAAAAAAAAAAAAAGTGCTGGGCGAGGGTCTCCTGCATTTATAGAGCATCTGGGTTATTGCTGGGTGCTCTGAGAAGCAGGGCGTGAGAGGCCTGCACACTCCCATCTATATAAACTCATACGGTGGCCCCTCGGTAGCAAATAATTTGGAGCTGTTCTCAATGGTGTCCTTACAGATTTAATAAATTTTTATTGAAGAGAGGCTAGGTGGATACTAATGGGGAAAGGACAAGAAAAAATCTTTATGGTACAACAGGATCCCACCTTGCACAGCAGCTCTTCACAAAACACAAGTCCTGTAACTGGCCAAACCTATCCCTATAAGGAAACAATTTAAGGGCTCTGGTCTGTTATACTAGACATAGGGTTTGGGGGAAATCAGGTCTCCAGTACACACCCCTCATTCTAACCCTATCTTCCACCCAACCTGTGGCTTTTCAAACTCTTCTGAATTCTGGGCTGTGATCCCACCAAGCCCTCTGCATCTCCAGAAGGGTGCTACTAAACACTACTTTCTCCATCTTATTGCATTTCCAAGGATATGGCAGTGTGGGAGAGAGATTGGGCTCCACTGTATGTGCTGCCTAGACAAGTGGGATTCACAGCCAAGAAACACCTTGAGGGTCCCTGGATGGAACATGACTGCAAGGAAACATCAGGAAAGGGAAATGGAGCTGAAGTGATCTTCCAGGGTTTGTGTTGAAGACATACATCACTTGGGGGATGGAGGAGAAGAGTAAACTAGGAGAAGGTTCAAGAGCCTTACTAATGTTGGGCCACGCAAAGTATCTTTGTCACTATGACATGTGGATTATTGTGTCAACTTTACAGAGCAAATATCACAGCTCAAACATCCTACATTTAGGAAGTAAAGTTCTGTCAAGAAAAAGCCTATAGGAGAGACGCTGAATGAGGAAGAATTAAGAGTTGTTCTTAATCAACCTAAGGAAAGAACATGGTCCACTTAACACTGATTCTCCCTGCAAACCTCTGTAGAGATGAGTCTCGTGCCTATTGCACAGATGAGGGGGTAGGACACAAGAGAGAGGTGGTGGTATGTCAGCAGCAGCCTGGGATTCACCACAGAAATCTTCAAAGGCACAGTTAAGTAGAAACAAATCTGCCCCTTCACACTCAGCTCCAGTTAAAGCAGAGCTGCTGCTTATTTCCCAGCTCCTTGTTATGTCCACAGAGCCCACTAGTGTTAACCAATTTAATTGGCATGCCAATCGAGTACTTCTGTGCACCACTGCTTGATATTTAGGGATGCTGAATTCACTTTCTTCCTATGATAAACACCCACATCCCTCCTCAAATTAACTGTCTTATTCAAAAAAACCTACCGAATATCCCAGTCACACATAGGGTGGGGGGAGCTCATTCTCCACACTGGGCCACCCCAGAAGGCAGCCCACCCACTGCTCCTAGCACCTGGCATTTCTGTCTGCACTCAGACCCTGCCTCTCCAGCTCATCTTCTCCTCACTGCTACTGCCCATGGGGAGCTTCCCAAGAAAACCCTGAAATTCTCATGGTTCTTCTTGAATTTTCCTAAATGGATTTTGCAGAACTGCCTGTGGTCATCCCTACAGCAGACAGTCAGAGAACATACACTCTTTGGGAATCAGGTTGCAACAGCCTTGCCTGTGCCAGTGGTGGTGGTGCATTTGCCTGCGCGGGAGCCAGTGGAAATAAGGGCCACTGGTGACTTCTCACAGATGACAGGGTCTGTTGGGAGTACACCAGGCCTATGGTAGGAAGTTTGCAGACAGAAAGGCCCTGGGCTGGGCTCAGTAAAGGCAGTTCCACTAGGGAGTTCTCATCCCTTGAAGAGCCCAACAGAGTCCGGGTTTTTAGTACTGAAGCCTCCTAACCCACTGTGCTTCTTTATGTTCCTTCCCTTGTAATTTGTCAATGGGTTAGTGGCCCAGCGGCCACCCAGTGCTTGGTGTGTCCTAGGCCCCAGCCAGGAGTGCTCTTCCCCAGTGACCCACCTGCTCGTCCCCTTGCTCCCTCAGACTCAGCAGAACAGCACTTTGATAGACTGACACTCACAAAACACCCACCAGGAGCACACCCTTGCACCCTTATGTCAGCCCCCTTGGTCCTGCAGTGTTAGCACCCCCAAGTTGAACAGTGATTTCATAAATGTATTTAGTCTCATTGATATGCATTTTCAAAGGGCAAAGGTAAACATCATGAATGTATGTCTTTCTTTTGGTTTCCCTTCCAAATGCCTTTCTATCAATGTGCCTACCAAAATCAAAAGCCATGGATATTTATAAAAAAACCTTTTGGGACACCCTACTGGAGGAGCAGCAAACGGACAATGAGGAAGTCAAGACCTTTTATGAGAACGTAAGGTGCATACAAATTTGAGATCTTCTCCGAACATTAGAGCAGTAGGCACTCACAGGCAGCATGTCTCACGTGAGGTCCTGATACAGGGGGGAACATCTGGCGGCCTTCGGAGAGCCTCATGGGACAAGCAAGCTGAGCAGGGAGCTCCCACAGCAAGGACCAGGGCATTTCAGGGCTTCGTCACTGAAGGATTTTAGGCAGCGTGTGACACAACCAGACTGGGTGTTGTGGTTTATTTATTTAAGTAGTTCGATTTAACCTAGCTTTTGACTCTTGCAACTACCACATACACATGATTTTTAAAGACTGAAATTGTCAAAAGGCTGTAAAATAAATTTTTCAAGTCTCCATCTCTTCACCTCCCAGTAATAGCTACCGTGAACTACTCTTTAGCCTTCTGGAAACCTTAATGTATATACAAATATAAATATCTTTTTAAAATGTATGTATCCATAAAAAGGCTTCATAATATGCATTCTGTTTTATAGCTCTCTTTTCTCTTAATAACATAGTTTTGAGGGCTGGAGAGATGGCTCAGTGGTCTAAAGCACCTACTTAGAACAAGCTTGGCAAGGCATCAGGGACCGCGGTTCAATCCCCCAGCACCACATGCCA
>NW_004524698.1:3177553-3183686 GCF_000260255.1 Octodon degus
AAACTGTACATATATTATTACATATGAAGTACATCTAAAGAATAAATTCCTAGCAGTTGAATGCTGACTCTAAAGAATCTACATCCTTAGTTCAGAGGGTATTGACTCATTTCCCACATGCACATAGGCCAGGCCATTTTCCTTTTCCCTCGCGACCACAAGAGTATGGCCTTCATCACTGCCTTACCCACCAAGGGTCATAATTGGACCCATTGGCAACAGTGAAAATAATGATGCCTCCCCACTGCCTCTTGTGTTTCTTCATTATGAAGGGTGCAGGCACTTTTTTTTTTTATTTTAGAGAAGGGTCTACAGGGTGTTCAAGGTCTCACTACTAAATCAGACTCATAGTGATCCGCCTGTTTCCAACCTCCCAAGAGCTGGGATTACAGGCGCGTGCCGCCACACCCAGTCTCAATTGCCATCTCAGTGTGCCCCGGGGCGAAGCCAGCATGGCAGGCCCAGGGATCAAATCTGCTGAACTGTTTGGCTGGCCCCAGCACTTTTCACATCCATGGGTCACACATGTCTGTTTCTTTGAAGGACCATTTCTACCTTTATCCACTCTCCTATTACATTACTTATCTATTTCTCCTTCTGATTTACTAAGGGCCTTTTATATATTAAAGAATTTAGTCCTTTTCTGATATGTGTTTTGTTAGGCTTTTTATTCAATTTGTATTTTATATTCCAAACTTCTTCACAGTACTTTCCATGACATGGTCATTTTTCATTTTTAGATAGTCTCATTGATCCATTTTTTCTTATATGACTTCTGGGCACAATTTTATATTTATAAATGTCTTCTTGCTCTCAAAAAAATTTATAATTCACTCATCTTTTTCCAACTGTCTCAGGGACCTTTTTAAATATGTAATCTAGAATGTATATGTAGAAAACAATATGGCATAAAAGATCAAACCAGACTCCCCAATAATATTGAGTTCTTGCACAACTGGTAGGTTCTGTACCATATTATTAAAGGTCATTTCCATGGCTGTATGGATGATAGATTGGAGGAGAGGGGATACTGAAGTCAAGAACAAGAGTAACGCCACAGTAGCAGTACATCTGACCAAAAAATAAAGTCTGGTTGTTCTGGGGCCTGCCTAATACACTTGCCATTATGTAGGACACAGTAAACTCTGTGGACAGGAGGCTGAACAGAGGCAGAAGGGCATGTTTGCACAGGAAAGTAGAAAGCTCCATTTGGGACACAGTGAATTCCAAGTACTTATAAAACATCTAGATGAAGTCTAACAAAAAATCAGGAAATCAAGCAAGCCCTTAACACATAGGCCTGTGGGATACGTTGAACACCCAAACCACAGCAGATAGTAATATGGCTTCTCCAAGCAACCATCTTAGCAGCAGATGTGGCCCAGAGAGCCACAGCAGGAGAGGGAGAGTGAGAAGGATGCCACATTGTACCTGCAGCTGCAGCATTTGCTTGTGCAAACTGCTGAAGCATCTTTTGAGGCAATACGAGAAAGCTCTAGGATACAAACTAGGAAGAGGGACCTAAGCCTTTCTATTTGGATGCGACTGTCAAGATACACTTTTCTATTTTGACAACTCAATTGGTTGGCTGTCTTTCACTATCACACCCTCATTTGTATTTCTGTGATGCACTCACATATGACAAGCCTCACTGTCATGCAAATCCCTTTGGTTGCAACAACTAGTGATTGAGGGATCTCTGAGCATAGGAGCCTCCCTCACTGCAGTGCCAAACCTCCTGTCATGATGAGAATGCTTCTACTGCATGCAAGTAAATGACACAGACCTCATGATGTGACATTAGGTCTTACAGATGTTATGTAAACAGTGTGGAGTGGTCTACCCAGTGCATTTCAATGGCTGTTTTAGTTCCTGGTGACCAGAACACAGAATGCAAAAGGGTAGAGATAGATCACTGGCCACAGCAAATAAATTCACTAGTCCCAACTGAAGAACTGTCAACAGTGAGGAATTTAGGAGCAAGAAAATAGCAGCAAGAGCCTCAAACTTCCCTAACATCAAAGGCACTGACTTGAACAATAGAAAGAAAGGTGTTCAGAGGCTGAGAATCAGGCATACCAGATGTAAGGCACCAGGTTTTTTCCCAATTTAGAAACATTAGCCACTCTTTTAGATCGGCTCCACTTCCCACACAGCTTTGATATTTTAGTCTTTCATGTAGAGTCAGTTGATGGCAATCCATTAGCACATGTGGAACAACAGTCATAACAACCTCAGCCTGTAGGTGAGGTAGGAATAGGCAACTTAATCAACTTGTAGCTCTCCTCTCTAGAAAGGCAGCAAGCCTTCACCTTCTATCAAAAAGGATCCAGAGTAGAAACTTGCAAGCACCCATCTAGGGGCAGTCATCCTAAACAACACAAGCCAGGATAGAATGGTCAGATTTACAAAATACAAAGGCAGCTCATTACAGTGTTACTTGGGGAGAATTTTCAAGCGCATACCTGTCCGATGCAATGATGTGCTAGCTACATTGCTTCCCATGAGACTCAGCCTTGTCACTGAACAAACAAGCCACCCCTGGGAGTACAACCACTTGGAGGATGCAGAAAGCCTATTGTGCTCTTAAAATAAAATGTCTGTATGTTCTACAGTCATCTCCACAATTGTAAAAAGGAGATTTTATATTCAAATATCTCTTGGCATAATGATGTTTAAAATAATTCTTGAAGGTAGTGGTGGGAAGCAGAGAATATAATGATAATGGAAATACTCTTTAAAAGAATTCTTGCTAAGCATCCTGAACTATTTGTATCTTTTTTATTAACATGTTAAAATGTCACTTAGCACCTTTGGATATTTCTTTTTCTGGTTGATTCCTTTACCCCTTTGTAGTTTTTTATCAGCTCCTACCAGGCAGTATTTAATACAATAATCAAAGAAATAACTGTTCGCAAAAAATTGGAAGAGGACTTGGATATTCCCCTCACTAAGTTGCTGGGAAGTGAAAACAGAAAGAAGCTGACGATCCTGCAAGTAACTGCAAGGCAGAGCTAGTGGTCAGTGGAAAAAGGAGATTTTATATTCAAATATTTCTTCCCTGGCCCTATTTACACTTTCTCTACTGCCACCTCTAGAAGGCCGGAGGTGACAGTAGAGAAAGTGTAAATAGGGCCAGGAAAGACAGCAGAACCGGGACCAGGCCAGGTACAAGGATAAGGGCAAGGGAGATACCCAAGGGTCAGACAGACAGAATGATCAGACCATGATCAAAACTCAGGAGCAATGAAATCACAAACATTGGATGCACAGGACTAGACAAAAGCAAACAATGGCAGAAGTAAGAAATCCAAAGCAAAAAATGTTTTGGAGGAACAATGATCTCATGCAAAAACCTAGAAAACTAGACCCAACCCCCTTTAAAAGACTGGGCAAGGAATCATCAAGACCCTGGAGATCTGTCCAACAAACTCCCTAGCTTCACTGTATGCTAGGTGATATTTGTCCATGCCTTCTGAAGGTGGGAAAGCCATGGGCTTCTCTGGAATGGTGATGATGGCCAAAGCTTCAGACATGGAGTGGAGAATGATAAGGTTATTGCAAAACTGTTGTTGGCACCAGGTCTTTCTAGCTGGCAAAGCCCCAGTTCACAAATATTCCAGAACCTCACTACTCATCCAGTATCCGTTACAGGGCATGTCGTCAGTGTAGAAGCCCGGATGTTACCTTATCCACTGGAGAAACCTGGAGAGCAAGATAAGAGAGCATGGATTTGTGGCAGACTCAGTAGCAGTGGCACCAGGCACAGGCGTGGTGACAGGATACCATGTGTAATCACTGTGTCAAGTTCAGGCATTCACCAATTCAGGACGACATCGGCTTCTAGTAGTGTCCACTGTGGGCTCGATAGTCATAGCCAGCAGATCCCCAAAGTCTCTCGGTGAAGGGAAGGCAAAATTTAAAAAACACAGTTCCTCAGGGCAAAATATAAAAAACACTCCAGCTTTGAGATCAGTAGAAACAAACATCAAAGAGCATCTCAGTGAGTCATCCTGCCACCGACACACCATTCCCTCTGCTTTCGTATCATTTAATCCTATATTAAAGTTTCATTCCAACTGGATTGCCCTCAACAAATATTCACTGAGCACCCGCTGGGTGCTGAGCAACGCTGTAGAGATATAGCAGTATATACCGCACAGCCTCTGCCGTTGGGAAACCAATGGTGAGCAAAAGCCAAGGGAGGAACAGCCATGCCTCCTCAAGAGGGCCTTGGGGCCTCTGGCTGGATCCCTTTCCTGGAGTTTAAGTCCCACCTCTATGTGGCATCTTGCTCTTAGCCCAAAGGATAGGTCTCTACCCACCCCGCTCTGTGTTTCTTATTTCTTTTACAGGTACCAATAAGCTAGATCACTGCTTCAGTTCCATTTAGGGTGCTTGCAATAAAACAACATTGGGTGGCACGGGCCATGAAGACTTCATTCTGTAGTTTCCCTATTGCTTCTTGTGCACAAATAGTAACCTGTTGCTCTCAGCTAGGTGAAATAGCACAGTCAACTCCAGTCTATGCTTGAGGGAGTTACTCTGAGTTGAATTTTTATACTTTCCCCAAGGAACCTGAGCCACATGGTAAAGGCCTCCTTCTCAGATCTGACTAAGCTAGGATGCTCGCTCTGGAACATTCCCTCTCAACAGGACTCTGAACTGAGAACCAGGATGCATGACTGCTCTAGAGGCCACCCTTATTTGGAAGTAAACCAGTCAGAGCCATTGAAATGCCAGAATGACTCACATTGTGCATTGACATTGAGGTGGGCAGGGAGGTGGCTGCACCATGTAGAAAGACTGCGCCTTAGTGTGACTTTCAGGATCACTCATTTTGAGTGAGCCTGCCTATCGTGTCTCCTGCTAAATGCAGAGAGTTTCAGATGGCTCTGCAATTCACAGCCAATGCCATCTCTGGACACAACACTCACTGGGACAGGGACAGGTTGTAGAAAATCAAGTCACATACACTTAACTCATACAGCCATGCTGGCATTTGGACCTCCCTGCCTGCCCCATGTCCCCAAAACAGCCCTTGCTGACTTCACTGTGAAGGGCCTGAGAGTCAGCCTTGGGCTCAGGTTGCAGGTCAGCTAAAGATCAGGCAGGAAGCACAGGTTCAGTGTTATATTCAGTCCCTTTAGTCCATGTTTTCACTGCATGGAAAGCTGGGTTGGAAGGCAGAGCCATCTGCCAACTTTCCCCTGACTAGGAGACTACGGGATCCAGTCCCTCCTGCACTGAACAATATGGGAACATGAATTTAATCCTGGCCTCTAAAGATGATTCACATTCCTTTTAGGTTGAAGAAAAATTTTGAAATGTTCAAAGACACAATCCTACTGCTTATGAAGAAACGTGAGACCTTTCTGGTCTCCTGTCTGGAGCAGCTGGAGACAGGGTACCATGTGTAATCACTGTATCAAGTTCAGGCATTCATCAGTTCAGGAAGAGATCAGCTTCCAGAAGCATCCGTTGTTGGCTCAGTAGTCATAGCCAACAGATCCCCAAGGCCTCTCCAGGAAACAGAAGGCAAAATTTAAAAAACAGAGCTCATCAGGGCAAAATATAAAGAATACTCCAGCTCTGAGATCAGTAGAAACAAACTGCCTTTATGGTATGAGATGCCTCATACCATAAAGGAGGCAGAGATGCATGTTCACTCAAGTGCCTACTGAGCTAACAAAGCCCCAGCTGCAGAAGACAAAGCATCAAGCAAGACAGTCTAGGGGCTCAGTGGACTTACTGGTTGGTTGAAGAAGAGCAAGGACAGACAAAACAGGGAACTATATACAGGAGAGTTAAGACCTATCACCAGCAAGGCGGCTACAGGAGACACAGGAGGGGTTCTGGCCCAGATACAGGGAAAGGAGCTCCAGGAAGACAATATTAACAAAATTTGAGAAAGAAATAACCCTGTTTCCATGACCCTGAAGGCATTTGGGACCCAGCTACTAAGAGTTGCCAATCCTGGAGGTTACTGGTTTTGTGGATTGAATTATGAAAAGCATGGGAAAAGGGGCAAAGTCATCAGGCTACTTGACTAAGAAACTCAAAACCATGATACAGATCCAATCAACAAATGATGAGAGACGTAGTTCATCAAAAACAGTATGCTTTCTCCCTA
>NW_004524698.1:3183786-3184236 GCF_000260255.1 Octodon degus
AGATTGGAAGATATGTACAAAATCTTTTTTAAAGACTCTCCAATTCCAGGGACCAGCCAAATAGCTCAGAGGATTAAAGCAGTTGTAAGCAGGAGGAATTATGAAAAGCATGGGAAAAGGGGCAAAGTCATCAGGCTACTTGACTAAGAAACTCAAAACCATGATACAGATCCAATCAACAAATGATGAGAGACGTAGTTCATCAAAAACAGTATGCTTTCTCCCTAAGTCATGTCCTTGGTTTCTCTTTCAAGAGGGAATATGTCCCAGTAGTATGGGAATAACAGGCTGTATGCCCCAACCTAACTCTTAAGGGATAAACACTGAGGACTACATACTTTCATATGCATTGTGATTTGAAATAAGCTTCATAACTATTTGTAGTGGAACTAAGAAACTAAGGCTCACTCCAGCTTTGAGATCAGTAGAAACAAACTGCCTTTATGGTAT
>NW_004524698.1:3185077-3191148 GCF_000260255.1 Octodon degus
TAAGTATTTCATGAGAGAGCAAATGGACCAGCAGCGATCTGCTCCTGCTTGTCTCTCGAGTCACCCATCACCACTCACCCATTCACACTGGAGCCTTCAGCCGTGCCACGCATGGGATAGGACACCCGCACGCTGGACGGCCTTGCACCAAGAGCCACTCAACTTCGAGCCTCGCTAGGCCCCTCCCCTGAGCTCTCTGACGGCCTGACCGACTGTTGTTCCCAGTGGGTGACCTCCCAGGACTCTCCTATCTGACCTCCCCTAATCCAGCGCCAAGTGAGCTGAGCTCCACAGTGCCACCACCAGCATCCTGGCTGTCACCACAAACAGACGGTCCTCTCCACATCTAGTCACTGCCACTTACCAAAACATTGGGAAAGCGGTACTCGCTCCTCGGTTGTCCTCACTGGGCTAGTTCCCAAATTCAATTGTTACAAAAGGAAGCTTTTTGCTATGAAAAACTGGAGAATGCTTCTTTTCTGTTTCTTTTTATTTCTCTTTCTTTTCTTTTTTATTTTTTTTGAAAGCTCAAAATTCATAAAGAAATAGTTCTTTAAAAAAATACTTTGAGTTAGATATAGATCACACATACCCAAAAGATTGGAAGATATGTACAAAATCTTTTTTAAAGACTCTCCAATTCCAGGGACCAGCCAAATAGCTCAGAGGATTAAAGCAGTTGTAAGCAGGAGCAGAGGTCAGGAGTTCGAATCCCGGGCCTGCCATGCTGGCCCCACCCCTGGGGCACACTGAGATGGCAATTGAGACTAGGCGTAGTGGCACATGCCTATAATCCCAAATCTTGGGAGGCTGTAAACAGGTAGATCACTATGAGTCCAATCTAATAGTGAGACCCTGAACACCCTGTAGACCCTTCCCTAAAATTTAAAAAAAAAAAAAAAAAAAATTCTCCAGTTCCACATTGTCTATTACAAACTGCCACAGCTGGGCTGGAGAGATGGCTCAGTGGTCTAAAGCACCTACTTAGAACAAGCTTAGCAAAAGCATCAGGGACGCGGTTCAATCCCCCAGCACCACATGCCAGCCAGCCCTGCCCCCTGGTGGGCTGAGCTGGCCACTCTCTCTCTCTCTCTCTCTCTCTCTCTCTCTCTCTCTCTCTCTCTCTCAAATAAATAAATAAATAAATAAATAAAAATTTAAAAAAAAACAAACTGCCACAGCTGAAGATATTAAGTAATAAATTATGGACGTGGTTGTAAAAAAAAAAAATGATCACAGGGCCCCAGCCCTCAGGCCTCAAAAGAAAGAGTTTTACCCTATATTTTTAGAGACATATTAATATGTATATATGGGGGTTTTGTGTGTTTGTTTGTTTGGTGGTACCAGGGATTGAACTCAAGACCTTGAGCTTGCCCAAGCAAGCACTTATTCCACTGAGCTGTCTCCCTGGCCCCAATATGTATATATGTTTTAAGTTAAAATAGGCTTAATATTTCTTCCCTTTATTACCAAGTCCTCAGTATAGCCTCTGTTCATTTAGCAGTTGCATCTTTCCATGGTGAGCACATCACTCATTGCTTTGTAGTTGGCACTTTGTTGAGTCACACCCTCAGGACCCCAACAGGACTGGGTGGTCTTCACCATAGCCTCCGTCACCTGGCACTGGGCTGGCACACTCTTAACAGTTCGTGCTGAGGGAATGGATAGAAACACCAGAGAGCTGGAATTCCAGCCCTGCTCTCTCACATCCAAGACCTTGCTCTTCCTCCCATCGGGCAGCCCTCCTCCCATGGGAAGCCGCTCATCCTCCAAGCCTCACACTCCCTCTAGCACCTTGAGAGGTACCTCAATTTCCTTTCCCTTTGCCAACCTTCGATCCAATCATCAGGCTGAATGCAGTCATCATTCAATCACTAAATGGCAGGTCAGAAGTCCACTTACACATTTCATCTGTCAACTCAACCAGAAGATAAAGAAGAGCCTAAGGAAGTCAAGGAAGTAGTTGAAATAAAAAAAAGATCATCCTACTCGTCACCATCCCCGTAAGAAAATAGAAGTGGATAACGAATGGATACAGAGCAAGACAAAGGTAAGGATGGCAGTGTGTTGGTATCCTCACTCCATGCAGGGCTTCTGTTTGTTTTGGTCGTTTGCCTGGTTGTTGGCCGGGTGGTCGGTCAGTTGGTCAGTCAGGTGTTTCATTGGTTAGTTTTAGCTCAAGCAAGGCACACACCATCAGAACTGTCAATTTTAACTATTCACATGGTGTACCATGTGAATATAAGAAAACTGTACCCAGGGCAGGCAAGATAGCTCAGTGGACTAATGTAGAGAGCCCATGCCGCGAATCGAGGCTTCAGAACCAAAACTCCTAGGGACCATTAGGTGAGGCCTGCTGCAGCCCTTGAAGCCTGCGCTAGATTACCCCTCCCACCGAGTGTGCCAAGATGGCGCTCATTTCCTGCTTCCGCAGTCGCTATACACCCGCCTATAATGATGTAAGATACCTTCCCTGAGATTGTAACCAATGGCGCTGTAACATGTATCAACCCTCGATTGGACAGTGTGAGGATATAAAAGAAATGCTCCGCGACGCGGAGGGTCGAAGACAGGAAGAGGGACGGAGAGAGGAACTGTGCTCTCTCGGGGCGCATCACTCAGGAGAACGATTAAAGCCTTTCCGCCGCACAAATCGTGTTGAGTGCTTTCCTGCTGGACGGGAGGGCACCCGACAGACTAAGTGCCTGCTCTGGCAAGCGCAGGGACCAGAGTTCTATTCTGGGTGGCATGGTAGTACATGCCTGTTATCCCGGCACAGGGGAGGCTGAAAACTTGAGTATCATTATGAGTCCAAGCTGCACAGGGAGACCCTGTACAAAATACAAAAAAAAAAAAAAAAAACCTTAAAAAAAGAAAAATGTATCCAATACATGGAGATATAGCTGAGGATGTAGGTTATTAGCAATATGAATAGGGTTTTTACTAAACTTTATTCAGAATTCTGCCTGCAGGGCCTGTATTAAGCAACTGGATGTGAGGGAGCAGAACTAAGAAAATGAATATTATTATATACAGGTACCCTCATAATAAATCAGAATGAATATAAATAATCAATTACACAGTCAATGGATAAACAATAGCAAATCCACACAATGGAATATTGTTCAACACTAAAAAGAAACGAGCTATCAAGCTATGAAAAGATGGAGGAAAGTTAGGTGCATTATTACTAACTAAAAGAAGCCAATCTGAAAAAGCTACATGTTGTAGGACCCCAACTGGGTGGCACTCTAGAAAAGGCAAATATCTATGGAGAGGGCTGGTGAGATGGCTCAGTGGTCTAAAGCACCTACTTAGAACAAGCTTAGCAAAGCAGAGGGACCGCGGTTCAATCCCCAGCACCACATGCCAGCCAGCCTCGCCCCCTGGTGGGCTGAGCTGGCCACACACACACACACACACACACACACATAAATAAATAAATAATTTAAATTTAAAAAAAAATCTATGAGACAGTGGTTGCTAGAGATTCAGGGATAAGGAGTAATAGGAAAAAGAGGATTTTGAAAATTTTCACATTCTGTAATATTGCAGCAGTGTGTACATGTCATTATACATTTGCCCAAACCGGTAAAAGATGCAACATGAATGTAAACCACAGGCTTTGGGTAAAGGATGTTGATAGCAGGAGAAGCTGGGGCTGGGTGATGGAGGTATTTGGGGAGCTCTGTGTTACCACTTAATTTTGTTATGATCTGCTCTAATATGTGAGGATTTTTTTAATGTATTTGGTAGAGGGTCTCACTACATAGCTTGAAGTTGTGGTGATCCTCCCGTTCTCAGCCTCCACAGCACTGGGATTACAGGCATGCGCCACTACAGCCCATCTCAGTGGCCCACTATGTGTTCCCTGGGGGTGGGGCTGGCAAAGCATGTGGTGCTGGGAATCAAACCCCAGTCCCTGCGCTTGCCTAAGCAGGTGTTTAGTCTGCTAAGCTATCTCTCCAGTCCTGTGAGGATTGTTTTTAAAAAACCAATCATATAGAGCCAGGGAGATGACTCCGTAGGATAAACGCTTGACTGGCAAATGCAAGAATCTGAGTTCAACCCCCAGTTCCGCCAAAAAAAAAAAAAAAATCAATCATATAATATATATATTTTAAGATTGATACTGTAAAGTTGATATTGTAAGTGGGAGTCAGACTTAAAATGTTAGGAGTTGCTAGGATGAGCTAACAATCAAGTCTGAGGCTCAAACAAAAGGCTTTGGAATGGTTATTAAAGAGACACGGAGACTTTAGGCCTTCAGTACTGAGAATACACCATAGCCTAGCTGCCAGAGATACAGGGGTAAACAAAACAAATCCCCTTTTCCCATGGACATACATTCTAGTGAAAAACGGAGCCAGTATACCAAAATGCTACTCGATGCTGTCAACTATGTTGCATCAAAGGCCTTGCTGTTCCTATTACCTGTGTGCTGGATAAGGAGCTCTCGGTTGTCAGGCTAGGAAAGGAGCTGCCCCCATACCCATAGGACAGTTGGGGAGGCCTGTTGGGCCAGGGCCCATAGTGTATGAAATGAGGGAGTGGGTCATGAAGGCACCTGGGGAAAAGGCACCTAGACAAGGACAGCAAGGATTACTGTGAGCAAGTAAGAGGTATAGGGGCTGAGCCTGGTAAGGCTGTGTTGGTCAGCTTGGCATCACTGTGACAAAATATTTAACTAATCCACTCCAAAAGAGGAAAGATTTGTTCAGACTCGTGATTTCAGAGGCTTCAGTTCATGGCTGCTCAGACCTGTTTGGGACCTGTGATGAGGCAAGAAGAACATCATGGCAGGGAACACGTAGTAGAACCAAGCTGCTCAGCTCAGGACACCCAGGAGACAGGGAAGGGGAGCAGAGCCAAAGCCATATGTTTCAGGGACATGCACACGGTAACCTCACGTCCTTGTACTAGGACTCTTCCTAACCTTTCCATCACCTCTCCATGGCAATGTCAACCAAGCCTTCAACACATGAGCTTGCAGGCAACCTCTGACATCCAAAGCACACCACCAGTTAATTGGGTTGAGCCACTGTCTCAAGGACCCAAAGCCTGTATTGGTCAGGATAATGTTCATTAGCTGCTGAAATAAACATTCTTTTCCAAAGTTAAATGACTTAGTAAACAGATTTTTTTTTTCTGTATTTTTAGGGAAGGGTCTACAGAGTGTTCAGGGTCTCACTACTAGACCAGACTCATAGTGACCCTCCTACGTACAGCCTCCCAAGAGCTGGGATTATAGGTGTGCACCACCATACCCAGTCTCAATTGCCGTCTCAGTATGCCCCAGGGGCAGGGCTGGCATGGCAGGGCCGGGGAGTGAACGCCTGGCCCCTGCAACTGCTTGCAAGCACTTATATCCACTGAGCTATTTGGCTAGCCCTAGTAAACAGATAATATCACTTTGGTTTTGGCTTTTATGGTGCTGGGAATTGAGTCCAGAGCCTCCTGCATGTGAGATAAGTGCACTACCAGTAAGCCTCGAGGCCTCATCCCAGATGTGTGTTGCTTCCTCACCTGATGGAGGTCTTTGGAGTGGTTTTCCTCCAAGGTAGGTCTGAGATCCAGACCCTTCTGTCAGGGATCTCTCCAGCATCTTGCAGTTCTTTGTATCCAGTTACCTGGGTAGAAAGTGAAACCAGAGTACATGCTTAAATTCTATTGGCCAGAACAAGTCACATGATCCCCTACCTAGCTACCCTAGTTAGCCTAATTCCATGTTGTTCTTACACTCGACTGGGGAATACATACACTTTCCAGCCACCCATGGGACATGCCAGACCACAAAATAAATCTCACCAAACACTAAAGTGTTGATACTATGTTTTCTTGTACTGATGCATTTTAATTAGTAATAATAATGTAACCAAAGACATTATATGCATTGGCAAATGTAAGAATATTCATAAATAAATGGATGTCAAAAAAACATCAGAAATATGACAAGATTAAAAATGAAGTAAAGAATGTCCATTTTGTATCTGTGTATTCAAAGTGGTTAGGATAGATATATAGTTACATTCTCTTAATGAATAGAGGGATTTGTTCTAATGGTGTTTGTA
>NW_004524698.1:3194409-3252836 GCF_000260255.1 Octodon degus
TATCTTTCTTCCAGTGAGTATGTCTGGCCACTTTGTCAAAGATAATGTGGCTGAGTGTAGGGGCTTCAGCATCTTCTAATCTATTTCATTGATCCTCAGGTCTATTTCGTTGCCAATACCATGCTGATTTTATCACAGTAGCCTTGTAGTATAATTTCAAATCAGGAATTGTAATGCCTCCTGCCTTGTCTTTATTGCCCAGGATTGCCTTTGCTATTCTAGGTCTTTTCTGTGAACCAGGGATTGAACTCAGGCACTTGCTCTTGGCAGGCAAACCCTTATTTACTGAGCTATCTCCCTGGCCCTTTTACTGTCACTTTTAATCCCTATTATTAAAAGCTGTAAAAGATGCCACTAATACTGGAATAAAGTGTGTTGGCACTGTGTGATGTGGGTGAGGCCATTTAAAAAGTAGTGTAATCCTAAGAAGTGGAAATCGACGGGAAGACATACCAAGTGAAGCCGATCCATAATCTGAATGGACACACAATTGGGCAGTACAGAATACATGTGGGGAAAATCATGTCCAACATGAAGGGCAGGGAGGCAACATGGTTGAGGAAGGGGAAGTGTATGCCATTGGTAGTACAGGAAAAGTGTTGTTCATGACGACATGGAGTATTCACATTATATGAAAAATTTTGATGTTGGACATGTGTCAATAAGGCTTCCAAGAACAAAACACTTGTTAAATGTCAATAATGAAAACTTTAGCACACTCGCCTTCTACCGCCAATGCCTGGATTGCCTAAGAGAATGTAAATACTTGATGGCACTGAAGAATCTGTGTAACGTGGGCATTGTAGACCCATACCCACCACTGTGTGACATTAAAGGGCCATACACAGCACAGTTTGAAAACACCATCCTGCTGTGTAGAGAGGTTGTCAGCAGAGGAGAGGACTACTAATCAGTCTAGAGCCACCTCAGCATCTTTATTTTCTAAGTTTTGTTGGAATACATTACACCAGAATTAACTTACTCCATGTTGTCTGTTTTAATAGTGGACCTGTGTAATACTTTATAATGTTTAAAAGAATTTGACTTTGATATCATGTCTGCATCCTGTACAACAAATAACCACTAGGAAGACAGTATGCAATGTGTTAATTATTAAAACTGTCCTACTAATTTGATTTGAAACTGTCATTGCTATTTGTTTCTCAATAAAATTATGGGGAAAAAAAGAATTTGACTTTGATCAAAGGCAAACAATCCACCTAATATAATTAATCAAGGAAAATGCTTTCCAGACTTTAAATGTTAATTGTTTCCTCCCTGTCTAGGAAATGCTCAAGTTAGGAATGATTTACATGTTTTGCTTGGAACACCTAAGTCATGCTTTTTTGATAGTTATATTGCCATATTCTTACTTAAATGCTTTCAACGACTGACTACATCCATTTGTGCACCTATGTCCTCTGGTATTGCTTTTTAACCTTCCTGGAATTCACTTTCTAAAATAAAGACATTTTCACATCTAAAAAAAAAAATGAAAGGCTAACTCCTGGGAAACAGGTGACTCGGTATTTTGAGAGGAACATTATAGCTTTCACTGCTCGTACAAAGGAGGAGGAGAATCATGAAGAAGACCAAAACCAATTAGCTCAGGGTCCGAGTCACAGAAGTAGAAAAACAGGATAACACAAAAGACCCACAGAAGGCGGAGGGCTACAAATGGTAATAATAAGCAAAACTGAGCATGGTAGAAAGCAAAGAAATAATAGAATAAGCAAATCATAAACTGGTTCTTTGAAAACAGTACTAAAGTTGGCAAACTTTCTGGCAAGGTTGATTCAGAAAATGTAAAATACAGACCAAGTATATAGCTCAGTGGCACAAGCGCCTGCCTGGCAAGGGCAAGGTCCTGAGTTTGATTCCCAGTATAGAAAATCACCCGTGAAATATAACTATCATAAAGACTAAAAATAGGGACATAAGTACAGCCACAGTTTTAACTATATGACAAAATATTTATGACAATAAATTCAAAATTTTACATAAAATGAACAATTTCCTACAAAAACATAACTTAATCTAATTTAAGAAAAAAATATTACAACTTGAATATGTCAATGTTATGCGTTAAATTGTGTTCCCAAAGAAAGATATGTTCAAATCCTAACTTTGGTGCCTCAGGATATTTTCTTGTCTGGAAATAGGACTTTCACAGATGTAATTCTCTTTCCTGATGGGACTGGTGGTGAGGTCAGCAGCCACGCACTGTGGCACGCACCTGTAATCTCAGCACTCTGGGAGGCTAAGGCAGAAGGACTGAAAGTTTGACCTGAGTTAGATAGCTTAGTAACTTAACCAGATCCTGTCTCAAAATTTAAAAAAAAAAAAAAATTTTTAAAAGGCTGAGATGCAGCTCAGGGCAAAGGCCCTGAGTACAAAGGTTGTCATACTGGAGCACAGTGTGCCCCTTCCCCAGCTCACCTTGTCAGCCTCTCCTCATGGAGGCAGGTGCGCAGTGTTCCCCAGCAAGTTGGGTGGGATCATCAGTGTGACATCATGTGGTTCCTTCCCAGTGCTGTCATGAGCAGATCACACTCAGGGAGTGCAGCTGGCGCCTGCGCACTCCACATAGGTTTGTCCTTCCTTCCTAGGTACATCAAGGTGATGGAAAGCTAATTCTCTACTCCAACAAGAACATCTTCCAAATTCTCTTTCCTGATGGGACAGGCCAGATACAGTATCCACTATAGCAGAGAGATGCTCACAGAGGCACAGATTGGCATGGCACAAGTCTGTGGTTTGGGGTTGGCATGCAGGTTTTGGCTGAGGACTATGTCCTCTGCCTTTTTCAGTAGGTAGGTCCCAAGGGATTCTCAGTGCCTTAACCATCTCTCAGCTATCCATCAGGAAACCTGGCGGTGCTCATCGCCTGCACCGGTGTTAAAAAGTTCGTATACGTCATTCTGGAAGATGATAGGAAAATGAGAGTTCAGGCCCTCATCAACAACTCTGGCGAGGCCACCTTCTTTGATGAAAATGGAGACATCTGGTAAGCTTGAGTCCCCAGTATCCCGATGAGCTCACGGAGGAATAATGTGGTGAAAGTTTGATCCCCAACCTACACTGCCTTCCTCCTTCCCTGTTTCGTAACTCTCTCACACTGGATACCAGAGAAAGGGCACCATGAGAAACTTATAGGACAGGCCCTTCCTTCAGAGACTGGTCAAGATCCTCATGGCACCATGGCCTATGCGAGGACAAAAGAGCCAGCAAGGCTCAGCAACCACGGCCTGCTGGCTGCACTGCCTAAGCACCTCTCCAGGGTCACACTTCCTGGGAATTACCCCAGAAGACCCAGGGGCCTTGAGGCAGGGTGGTGAGGGCTACAGAGACGCACGTACTGTGTACAGAAGCCACGGTCAACAAGGCAACTTCTAAGTACTTCATTATAATCAAGGAAACTCTTAGGTTCCCAGAGCTGGTGATAGTGGAAAGCCTCACCTTACCAACACAAACTAACTGGTCGCTTCAGACAATTTCCTCATCTCTGAGGTGATCTAGGCATCTCCATTCAGGCTTCCCCTTCCACTGTGGCACAGGAGTCGCAGACTATCTTGGATCAACTTATACTTGATTATCAAAGCCAAACTTAATTTCTTTTTATTCTAAAAAAAAATTTTCCCTCTAAGCCTTGGCTTGTAAAAAATTTTTCTTCACTCATGGGTATTTTAAACACCATTTCCCAGTGGATTTTTAAAATGGTCACAACTTCCTAGTTCTAAAAGTTCTGTGCTCTCCTCTAAGGGCTGTTAGTATGGAAAAATACTGCCTAAAAAATCTCATCCTGGATACAGGAAGTGGGAGTGGGACAAGAAGTTTGGTTTATCTTAAATAGTTTTTGGCAATGTTCCAATAGAAAATTTATTTTTCCATAATTTTATTGAGAAACAAATAGCAATGAGATAGAAAATTTAGAGAAATCTTTTCATTGATAAACAAACAGGTTCAGAGGATAAATCATATAAGCTGAATCATACAGAAGAAAATTGTAGGAAAGAAATTTTATGCCATTTTGATTCAGCCTTAAAAATCATTAAAAAAAAAAAAAGCATAAAGTGAGGTATAGAAAGATAATTTATCTTATCCCCATATCCCAAGGCCCAACAGAACCCAAGAGGATCGAGACTGCTCAGAGCACCAGCTGGCCTAATTTCGGATTGGGTTAGGGCAACTCAAAGTCAAGATCCCAGCTCTGAAGGGCAGGGCCAAGCCTGGAGATTTACATTCTGTAAATGTGTGTCAGGTCACTCTGCACCTCAGCAGGGCCAGCAGCCAGGCCAATGTGCACCTGACACATTGCTCATGCCTCTAAGTGTCCTTTCCCCCAAGGCTGTGACACCCACCCGAGGATCTAAGACAAAGACAAACACTCCAAGGGTAGGAGACCCCACTTCCCCTCATCAGAATCCTCAGAAGCAACCCTAAAGCCGCCTCTGTTTCAGGAGTGGGCTGCGAGTGTGCTGATTATTTCTGGGGCTCTGGGAAGGCCTCTGCTCTGTAAGGGAGTGGCTCAGGCATTGATCCTCAGGGCAGCAGCTACCTCGGGCCTAAAGGCCCTGTTCCCCAAAGCAATCTTGTTTCAGAGGCTCAATCTCTGGCCAGTAGCCAGTGGAGTTCCAAGAACCCCAATTTCTCAACTCCATTGCTTTCCTTGGGCCTGAGACCTGTGTGCTTTTGGAAGATTTTCAGAAACTTTGCTCATGGGCTGTCAGGAAAGAGAAATGCTGGCTGCTTCCCTTTCGAACCTGAGCTCCTCCCTAGAGCCCAAAAGAGGCAGGCTTAGTGCCAGTGAATTTCAGTCTTCCAAGCTGGCAGTCAGGCTAGAGTGGGCCTCATAAGTCTTGGCCCGTGGCCCACACAGTGTCCCATCCAGCCAGTCCTTCCCCTCTTTTGTTGCTCCCATTTGCCCCTAAAGCAGAGTAGGACCCTTCAAAGACATCACTGTCATTTTTATTGCCCTTGCTTCTCACTGCTGGACAGAGCACAGGCGCCTTGAGGTCTCCGATTTCCATGGTCTCCCCTCTCCACAGCACAGGGCCCTCGCTCCTGGTGGCACAGCCTCCAGTCCCAATGCACTTAATGTTCTAGACCCCTTGTCTCTGGCACCTTTAGCCCAGAACCGCGTACTCAGACAGGGAAAGATTTTAATCCCACACAAGAACTCTGTCGGCAGCCACTTCAAGGAGTAAAAAGCCAGTAGGGATCTGCTCCTTGCAGGCTCACATAAGATTCCTCTCTCCTTTCCCCTCGGTTCCCGACAGTAAGGAAATTCTAATTTCTACTGAGTTGCTCCCAGGATGGGCGTTTGATCCCCATACAACTCTATGAGGAAAGTACTATTACTTGCATTTTACAATTGTGGAAACTGAGGTGTAGAGAGGTTCAGTAATGGTCAAAGGTCACGCAGCTTGCTAGTGGCAGTGCTGGGCTTTGAACTGAGAACATCTGGCTCAAGCCCAGGTTTGCAATTCATCACTGAACGTACAACCTCTTGGGCAGGTGAAGAAGAGTACAGTGGGACAGGTTAGGCCCAGTGATGAAGAAATACATGGGGTTTGAAGGGCCAGGAAAGAAAGGTTTAGGAAGCCAATGCCTTATCCATTAGGCAACTCGGGCTGCTGAAAGAAAGGTTTAGAAGGCAGGCAGGCCCCCATAAATTATGGACGGCTGAGGAGAAATCCGCCCACCCACCCTCACTCGGCACTGTGCCCAAGGTGCTGGCATGGACCTGAGTAGCCAGATCTCCACGGGTCCTGCCTCTAGGAGTTCATCTTTAGTCTGGATTTATAACAACACTGAAAATACTGGATTAGCCAACAATGACCCCATTGCTCTGGGAGACAATACGTGCATAGCTACACAGGTCATGGAAGCTAATGGGGAGGTCTATAGATCATCGTCAGAGAGCTAGAGGGGCCCCTCTGAGAAGGGGGCATTGAAGGTGAGACTTGAAGGAGGTGCAGCCTGCCAGCCATGCATGAAGGGCAGGAGACCTTAGCACGGAGAAGTTACAAGCAAGGAAGAGTATGTGTGACCCAGGGACTGAAAAGTGTATAGAAGTGAGGCTAAGCCACAGCTCTGGGCCCTGCTCTGCCATGGGGCCCAGGGCCCAGCACTACAGCTGCCTAACATAACCTCTCAGTCCAGGTTGAACCTGAGCAGAAGCCTGGGCCACTACTTCCCCAAAGGCCGGCCCCAGAAGGCCTGGAACTGGTGGGATCTGAGGATCCACATCCACGAGCTCCCTATCAAGTGTATCTCCTTGAAAGTCAACAAGTACATCCAGGTGCAAATAAGAAGCCAAGATCAGATCCTCTTCTGCTACTTCCATGATCAGAAGTGGGTTTGTTTAAATCTGGGCACTAAATACAAGGTAAGGCCTTGATTTTCTCTACCCTCTGTGGGCCCAGACACCCACCTACATACAGACTGTGGCTCATGCAAGGCCACCTTCCTTTAACTGAGCTGACATCCTCAGCTCATTATAAGCCAGACAGAAAAACAGAGACGTCACTTGCCTTGCCTCACCTCAGAGTCACATCAGCCTGGCCATGGAAGGCCCAGCCTGACAGCCAAGGATGGTCACTCTGCTGCTGTCCACCCTAAACACTCAGCCCCAAGCAGTCACTGAAGATCCAGTGTGCTTTGCCTGGGCCGAGCAGGAAAGTAGTCTCCGTGCACTAGTTTCCTAGGGCCACCATAACAGATTGCACAAATCAGGAGGCTTCAAACAACAAAGGATTATTCTCTCGCAGTTCTGAGGATGAACTATCTGACATCATCCAAAGGCTCTGACCAAGGGGCCCATCCTTGCCTCTCCCAGATTCTGGTCATCCCAGGCATGCTTGGCTTATAGTTATACCGCTCCAATTTCTGCCTGCATCCTCCTCATCTATCCCCTTTCTGCCAAATCTCCTCCTCCTCTTTCATGAGGATACTGGTCATCGGATTTAGGGCCCACCCTAATCTAGGATGATCTGATTCTGAATCTGCAATTACCTTAGATACTTAGGAAAAGACTTCATCATCAGTGAAGGTCATATGCACAGGTACAGCAGTTTAGGACTTGGCTGTATCCTCGTGGGAGAATAATTCAAGACAATACTAATGGCAAGTCTGGACCCCTGGAGGTATCATCATGGTAGGGGAAGAGGGTGGACTCTTGAGATGCTTCCTAGGGACCAGAGGTAAGGAAAGGAATAAAGAGGCCACCGCTGAGACTTGAACATAGCCCTATTCGTGCTCCACCTCCCCTTCCCCACTGCACAGGTAAGGCTCCATCCACAGACCCCACTAGAAAGGCAGTCAGTGGAGACAGCTAAGTAGATACAGACATGTCTCTTGGGAGACGAGGCAGCTGGAGGAAGAAGTCCAATAGCCAACTTTAGAAAAATTAAGCTGCGTAAATATTATTTTAGAAGCGAAAATGTAGGATTAGAGTGACCAGCTGCCCATTTGTTCAGGACTAAGTGTTTCCCGGGATGTGGAACTTTGAATGCTAACCCCAGGAATGTTCCAAGCAGCCTTGACCAGCTGGTATCCTGGGTCCCTTTCTGACATAGCCACATTTTTCAAGCTGAATAGTGGTGTCCTAACATCCCTGCCCATGTGGATTTCTTCCAGTAGCTGAACCCAGCTCTACTGACTTGCCTATTCACACTCTTGCCTCAGCAGTCACAAGCTTCAGGGGGAGCGGTCAGATCTGGAAAGGGCACAGGGGCCTGCCTGGGCCTCTGGTCTGTAAATAGCAGTGGGTTTCCCCAGGAGATGAGGTCCAGGAAAGGGAGAGAGAACCCAGAAAAAGGCTGCATGGACAGGAAGATCAGGAGGCCTAAGAGCCCTGGGACATGGAGGGGAGTTGCACCCCTAGAGGGAGATGGAGCGAGCCAGCACAAATAGAAAGAGTCACAGAGACAGGAGAGGTCAGAGCTGGCCTGCTGCCTTCTGTTAGACAGCCAGCTAATTGTACAGCCCAGGAATGCTACCATGGGTGAAGCCATGTCATCATCAGGAGACCTCACAGAAATAGGGCATGCTGGTATTATTCTTTTTAGCTTTACAAAATGTTATTTTTTAAGTTTTTTAGTACAATGTAGATATATATTATGATTGCATTTATCAAGGAAATTTGTTACCTTTACATGATTATATTATTTGTTCTTTATCATATCCTCTTCACAAGACTTTTTATGAACCTTTTACAGGCCACAAAGGCACAGGGTGACACTGAGACCGCCTCACTGGGGCAAGGCCTCATCTCAACAAAACCAGACAGACTCTCAGGTAGAAGTGGGGCTCGTCAGTGGGCACGTGAGGTCTCTGAGCCCTGGAAGTTCCCTGACCCAGCCCTGAGGCCTAGAACCCATAGGCAAGAAGCTCAGCCCCAGAGACAGCACCGCCTTCATGGCCAGGCCACCTTCCACTCTGGTGTGGGGTTGAGCCGGCATGTGGCCTCGGCCCACATTGCCCTGTGCACACAGTCACAAGCAGTGGCCAGAGTGTGGGGATGCAGCAGAAAGGCTGCTAGAAGTAGGCTAGAGAAATGGTTCTGCCCTCGAGGGCACAGGTTCCCGGGAAGACCTGCCCTGGCAGCAGGCCGCCATTCCTGTGTAGCGGGAGCAGAGCCCAGACAGCCGTGGTCCTCACCTGGCCTTCTGTGAATCCCACAGTTCATAAACCCAGAAGTGCTGAGCAACATGAAAAAGACAGCAGCCCTAGAGGTGGTACCTGGCCCAACAGCTTGGAAGATCAAGATCCTTCTGGGAAAAATGAATGGGATCTTGAATCTCCTGACCGTTCCTGACCTGGAAGACTTCATCAAAGCCACCACAATGTGGAAAGTGAACATGAGTCTGGCAAAGAGTAAGTCTCAAGTCTGACTTTCCGACAGTCACCAAATTTTCCCAGGCTTTACCCAGCCTCTACTGAATGTCTTGGGAACAGCAAGTTCCCAGGAACTTCATGGAAAACCCCAAAGACCTGTTTATGTCATTGGAGACTTGGTTTATAATTTAAGACCTGTCACAGCTCCTTGGTTGGGGAGAAAACAAATAAGATTTTTCAGGGCTGACCAAATCTGTGACTGAGCATAAAGACAATAGTTACCTCTGGCCCGACAGCTTTGGAGGTGCAGGGTTACTGCAACATACAACACATGGCAATACCTGCCCTGCCTCCTCCTATGCTCGCTTCAGAAGTTCTTTTGCAAGGCTCGGAAAACCAAAGACTTTCAGAATTACTTTTTCTTCATTTGTTGCCCAAAAGTTTGAATAGTTATTGTATGACATCTTCTAGATGCTTTGTATGATAATACAGACTTGGCAATATTCTTATTAAAAGTTAATTTCTGTCCAAAAAAAAGAAGTTCTTCTGCAGCTGACAGTACCTTCCCTGACTCAGAGGATAGACTGTCCAGCTCGGCCCCTTATAGACTGTGTGCTCTTGGGCAAGCAGCTTTAGGCCTCCATTTTCGTAGCTGTAAAATGCCTAGAAATAGTGCCCCCACCACAGCGCTGGGAGCAGTGAACAAGTTCGTGCATGCCTCATTGCTAGAACAGTGGCTCACCATTAGAAATTATTGGTGAGTGTCATGCCGACCATCTCAGTCCCTCCCTTCACTCCAGAGCAGCTCCAAGGTGTCTGTCAGATGTACTTTGCTAGGTGCACGTCTGCATTTCCCTAGTTTTCCAGAAAGAGTTCATTCACCTTTCTCATTATGGTACTCACTGCTTTCAAACAAATTACGAACCTGGGCTACATACTACACAAGTTAGGCCTCACAGGGCTCACAAGTGCTGTCACAAATGCTGTGACATGGACAGCATTTTCTTGAGGAAAAGAGATTAAATGCCTGACTCAAGATTCCATACTAGTTAGTGCCAGTGAAGACTGGGGTCCCAACCTACCTGACTACCTGATAACCATTCCGATGACAACATGGGGTTTTCTACGACCCCCTATCCCAGGCTGAAGCCCACCTCCAAATGCTGCTGCTAAGATTCCACTTCGTACAGAATTCACCCTCATCCTGCCCCAAGGAGCTGTGGGGACTTAGCCCTAACACCAAGCTGTGTTACCTCTGCACAACTCCCTATCAGCCTCCAGGGCTGGGCCTCCTGACTTGGGGTCACCAAAGCAACACCTGGACACAGGGTGGGTAGAAGGCAGAAATGGCTCTGGTCTTGGATTCCCCTGCTTCTCCACCAGTGTCACCTCATCTTACATTTGCAAATACTTTATTTCCAAATAAGGTCTCATTCTGTGGTACTAGGGGTTAGGATTTTGGTGTAAGAACTTTGGTAGGCCTCATGTGGCCACAATTCATCTCTTGACAACATCTGCTTCACACCCCTGCCTTCTCTCAGGCCAACATTTCCAAAAGAAAAAATCCTCCTTGGCTCAGTATCATTTTATCTTCATTGGCCTGGCCAAAAAAAGGCACTTCTAGAAATGCAAATGAAGTAGATTTGGCTATGTATCCATACTAAACTGGTAGGTTCAATGATTTCCTGAAGGGTAATTCATGAGTATATGCTCCAAGGTACATGGAGCTCCTACCAATGCCCTCCAAAATGGTCTCTTCAGTATTTAATTAGGACATCCAACAAAGCACCTACCATGTGCTGAGCAGACCGAGAAGACTGTGTATAGCTGGTGGCCAGGGTGAGATGGGGAGTGGCGAGTAGGAAGGATTTATAGAGTTGGAAAGAAACAACGAAATTGTAGTTTTATGGAGGACACAGTAGAATGGAACCAAGGGAGAACCTATGGGGAGAGCTGAGTCACAAGAACCTCTTCCTGGGTAGAGCTGCAGAATGAACAGCAGCGGGACATGCTGGGAACTCCAGTGAGAGGCAAGGGCCTCTGCAGAGATACTGAGAGCCAGACATGAGTAAGGATATGGCATTTTGAGTTTGTTAGATAGTATCTCTTTTGGCTGCCCAGCCCCTCTACCCCCAATTCTCCCTTTATAGAATGGACTCTCCCATTAGAATGAATCTAACAGGCAGTAAAACTATAGAAACTAAAAAACATTGTATGAGTCAAGGTCCTGTCAGTAGGCAGGAGGAGGAAAATGTAAATAACGTTAACAAGTTAACACAGTGGTAAAAACTCTTTAAGAAAACAGCAGCAAACAGCACAGCACACTCTTTCCCTCTGCCCTCCCATACTCTTTTTCTGTTTTTGCTTCTACTTTTTTTCTGAGCTGTGGGGAGCTCATCGAAGAGCAACTTGGTGCGCCATCCTGCCTCTGCTCAATAAACAGCACAGAAGGGAAGCCACACACCAGAGCCAGAGACTCCTTCCCTATGAAATGGACCCCAGCATCCTACAAAGCTTAACACTGCCCCAGCTGGGAAAGGAAAACCATCACCAGGTGCAGCCCCAGAATCTGCGATGGCAGAGTGAACTTGTGGCTAAGGAGACCCTCCTCGCCGCTCAGCGCTTAGTGTAGCACAGACAGCCACAACTACAGCAGGAGGCACAGCCGGGAGGAGGAAGGTGAGGTCTGGTCCAGCCCTGTCTCACCTGCAAGTCTGCACCAATGCCTTGGGCAAAAGACAAATCTGCACGTGTGCTGCTTCCTGCTCTCATCCCCCGTGTTCTTCCATCTCTGGTCCATCCTCTAGTTCCTCTCTGTTCATGCTAGTGAGGTTTTCCCTTGCCTGTACTCAAGGATCATCATGAATGAGCAGTAGAAGGGGCCAACCAAGTCCCTGTGTGATTAGGATTCACAGCTTTATATTCCTGCAATGATAGGAAGTGTTACTGGGCTCTGGTAGTAAAGATACCTCTGGAGCTCCAGCAAGGAATACTGAACATGAGAACCTTGCCCCGGAAGTTACACTGGAAACAGAAGTGGCAGGAATCAGAGCTACTATATGTGGGAAGAACAGGCAGAACTTGGTGGGAATGGGACTGGGAGAGGAAGGCTGCGCGACACTTGCCCTACAAATGACCATTTTGGAGGACATTGTTTCTGAGCACCTACAAGCAGCAGGAGTCATTCTTGTAGTTTACTGGAGACACAAAGTTGCTGTGCCATGGAGCTTCCAAGGTGGGTTGGCAAAAAACATCAAGCAAAACAGATCATATGTCAGGTATGAGGACACCAGGGCGGCCAGGCCAGCTGGTTGTCAGGAGTTGGGAATTGCGGAGATGCTATTCCACTTAGACAGCAAGGCGCTGCAACCCTGGCACTGCTAACATCGTGGGCTTTTTCTTGTGGGAGCTGCCCTAGCATTGAAGTATGTTCAGCAGCATCTCTGTTCTCTACCCACTAGGAGCCAGTATCGCAGGCACACACGCATGCACATGCACACACACACACACACACACACACACACGCATGTCGAAACAATCTAAATGTCTTCAGAGGTTGCGACATACACCCTGGTGGGGGACAGAGTGGAGAAGGAGCCCTGCTTGCAGAGATACAGTTACAAATTATTTGAGGAGGGGCCAATGAGATACCTCAGGGGTCTAAAGCACCTGCCTAGGCAAGCTTAGGCAAATGGGCAGGGACTGCAGTTCGATTCCTGGCACTACATGCTGTGCCAGCCTGGCCTGTAGGGTGGGCTGAGCCAGCCACACACACACACACACACAAAAAAAAAAAAAAAAAAAAAAAAAAAAAATTTAAGGGACTCTTTTGGTTTATATTTAATAGCCCCATATGTGTTTATCTAGGTAAATGTTCCAAGTGTTTATAAGCATGTATCCTGCAATTTGGGGGTATTCTGGATTTACTAATTGGGAAACTCAGGAATTGTATTTACCTGGTTCATTGTATTACCTGGCGTCTTTGAGTAAAACAAAAACTTCTTCAAAAACAAAAAAGTCAACATCATGAAAACAAGCAAATAAAAACCGTAAGTTGATTAGTCAAACTGAAAAGGGACTGAACAGATGTAACAACATAGTAAAGTATTCACAGGGTAGAGACATGAGAAAGCTGCAATATGAGCTACCTAGCAGATACTGGGCTTATTTACTAGGTGTGCTTATGGTAGTGGGAATTTTGTAAAAAGGCATGGATCCTAAAGTATTTAGGATGACATGGCATGACTTCATAGCTTTCAAATAGTTCAGCAAGGGGCCGGGGAGATGGCTCTGTAGAATAAGCACTTGCCTGGCAAGTGCAAGGGCCTGGGTTCAATCCCTGGTTCCACCAAAAAAAAAAAAAAAAAAAGTTCAGCAAAAGATTGTTTATACAGACTGACAATTATAACCTTCTTGATTTTAAAATGTGTACAAGAGCTCAATATTGTAAAGAAATTTTAGAATACATATTTTAAAAAACTAAACGTTACATGGCAAACACTAGTAACAATTTGAGGGCTCATTTATAATTTATATTTTACACTAAAAATAAAGCAACAGGGCCAGCCAGATAGCTCAGTAGATTAAAGCGCCAGGGACGGGGGTTCAATCCCCAGTATGCTGTGCTGGCCCCACCTCCAGAGCATGCTGAGACAGTGAATGAGACTGGGTGTGGTAGCACACACCTGAAATTCCAGCGCGAGGGAGGCTGAAAACAGGAGGATCAGTACAAGTCTGATCTACATAGTGAGACCCTGTAGACCCTGTATTATTTTTTTTTAAAAATCAAGCACTAAAGTAATATCTAACAGTGAGCATATGTGTACAATTGCAAACTATTTCCAAAAACCTGTATACTTAATACGTCTACTTAGTGGATGACTACCCACCTTCCCCAGTATTGGGGATTGAACATAGATAGGGCCTGTGCAGTGGGCTACATCCCCAGCCCTTTTTATT
The DNA here is from genome assembly GCF_000260255.1 of Octodon degus. Taxonomy (NCBI): domain Eukaryota; kingdom Metazoa; phylum Chordata; class Mammalia; order Rodentia; family Octodontidae; genus Octodon; species Octodon degus. Next base: position 3,208,210 of record NW_004524698.1, read on the forward strand.
TTCTGGGACAGTCTAAGTTGCGCAGGCTTGACTGAGATAAAAATCCTCCTGCCTCAGCCTCCTAGGGTGCTAGGATTACAGAAGTGTGCCATGTCCAGCTATGCAAGCGAGTATCATGTACAAGTCTTCAGCAATCACTTTCCCTTTCACTGGTGTCCACGCTGAGAGACTGAAGATAGACAAGCAACAAAAGAACATTCACAGTAGTACTCCAAAGGAGGAAGCAGCGAAAGCCCTCCTTTTTGAGATCTCTTATCAACATCCCCAGGTTCGTTTTAACTGACAACCCCCTTTTAAGAACTAAGGTTGGCTATTTTGCCTTACTAATAAGGTAAAAGAAGCAAATTTAAAGATATGGACTTGTTAAACGGGGGTGGGGGGGGATTGGTTTTTGTTGTTTTTGCAGTACTGGGTATTGAAGCCCAGGGCCTTGTGAACACCAGGAAAGCACTCTTAACCTTTCGGCTACAGTCCTAGCCCTTTTCAAATCTGAGGCAGGGGTTACCCATGTTGGCCTCAAATTTGTAATCTTGCCTAAATCTTCTGAGTAGCTGGGATTATGCCCACACTCAAGATGTTTTACTTTTACTACAATATTATATTTCAACACAGTTATCTGCACTGTCAGTACTCAGGAAGCTCGCAATTTTGCCACAAAACAAAAACACTGTTTTGCTAGTTTGGATATGGAATCTTCCCCCAAAGGCCCATGGTGTTACTGAGAGATGGAGGAAACCTCACTGGGAGTGGGGTAGTGGGTGGTCTTCCTGTTGGTGGTGTGTGCTGAGCAACAGTGGAACCCCAGGCCACACACGCCTCTTCCTCTACCACCTCCCAGTCATGAGGCGAGTAGCTCTTTACCTCACACTGCCTGCCATGGTGCACTACCTCAGGCACAACAGAGTCTATCAGTCACAAAGGGGAAGCCCGAAAATGTGAGCCAAATTAAACCTTTTTTTTAGTTGTTTTTAACATATTTGGTACAGAGTCTCACTACACAGCTTGGACTTGTAGTGATCCTCCTGTTTCAGCCTCCCCAGCAGTGGTATCACAGGCATGCACCTCTCGGTGGCCAGCTCAGCATGCCCGGAGGTGGGGCCAGCACAGCATGTGGTGCTGGGGATTGAACCCCAGTCCCTGCACTTGCCTAAGCAGGTACCTAGTGCACTGAGCTATGTCACCAGCCCAACCTTTCCTCTTTGTAAGTTAATTTACCTTAGGTATTTATTTATTTATTTATTTATTTATTTAGGTCTTTCTGAGACAGGGTCTCACTATGCAGTTCAAGCTGGACTTCAGCTCAATTTGTAGCCCAGGCTGGTCTCAAACTTGCAACAATTCTGCCTCAGCCTGAGTGCTGGAATTACAGGTGTGTACCACCAAGCCCAGCCACCTCTGGTATTTATTACAGTTAATGGAAAGCTGACTACAGTCTTTTAGATAAACCCGAGGCTTTTGTAGATAAATGGATGCAGCTCGAGTCTATATTGGTAAGTGAAATAAATCAGATCCACATGTACAAACACTGTATTATCTTGCTAGTAAGAATTTGAAAGTAATGAAAATCTAGGGGCTGGGGAAATGGCTCAGTAGAATAAGCACTTCCCTGGCAAGCACAAGGGCCTGAGTTCAATCCCTGGTTCCACAAAACAAAAAAAAAATCTAACTTCAAAAAAAAAAAGAAAAAGAAAAAGAAAATCTAAAAGGTACAGCAGATACTGTGAAAGGGAAATTGTTCAATGGGAAGGAAAAATGGCGGTGAGGAAAATGACAAATTTAAGAAGGGAAAAAGATACATTTGGGTATTTATGTAGAATAGCTTAGATAATTGTATTGTCGGATTCTATTCATCTTTTGGAGCAGTTAATGCTTAACTTTTTTGGTTTTTTACTTTTTTTTCCTCTTGAATTTCTTACAACTTGGTATTGCTTTTAGGGGCTTTTTTTTTTTAAACAAATCTTACACACATTTATATCTAGTAATGTGAACAACTAATCTGAACATAGCATCATGTAATACAGCAATATTGAATTATTACTTTTAGTGAAATCTTTTGTTTCTAACGCTTTTTCTTTATCTCTAATATTCTTTAAAAATAAATTTTTAATAAAAGTCTTTTAATTAATGAAATATTAAGATGGTTCTAAAATGTCTTCTCACAAGAATTACCTTGCCAGAGGAATTATGCAGTATACATTAAAAAGGGGGAAATGTGAGGAAGGCTGGGGTGCTGTGGATCAGCACCACAACCTCATTATAATTCTGCACTCCAGTCTGCAAGATATTATCGCTAGGCAAACCAGATGAAGGACACACAGATTCCTCTGTGTGTGGATCTACAAATTCTCTCAATAAAAACTTCAATGAAAAAAATCTTTAAAAGAATCCAAACAAGTATCAGACACAAGAAAATAGCAAAATCTTTATTTTTTTAGAAATTCATTTATTAAAAACAATTTCTCATCAAATAATATAAAGTATTTTAAATTAATTATTTGAAAGTATGTACACTCTCTGTATAAGTAAATACCTAAAACTGTACAGATTTAGACAGATATTCACTTAGCAACTAGGTGGGTCACTATCACCTACTTAGCACTTAGTAAGGTGTTTGAGTGTTTCAGAAACAAAAGATCAAAACACAAAAACAGTGCCATTAAGTATTTTTATCCTGAAGAACACACTCTGCTCTGTACATCAAACTACACCAGTTACATTGTTGTACAATAATCATGCCCTCATTTCTTTGGAAAGGCTACTTAAAAACCAAATGTACATATAATACACAAAAGCAGATATTTTACAATATCTTACAAACGTGTATTGAAAACACTAAGAAGTAAATACAATCTCAATTCATTCACTTCAAGGCAAAAAAAATATGGCCCTCTTACCTTTCACTTTCTCAAAACATGAGTAATAAGTTCCACCAAGCAATATCCACCGCCGAAATGAAGGTGGTAAAAAAGGGAACTCTTACAGACACCAGCATGGAACCGCCCACACCTTGAAGAGCCGCGCTGCACACGTGGGCAGCACAGGCACACAGATACCGCCTGCACCAACAGGCGCGGGCTCCTCCACAGCCTAGGCAGTGTCCATCCCATTTTCATACCAGGGTTTAAGGAATTCGGAACTCTTTTTGAAACAAGAGCCACACGCTGTTTACCACTACAACATCAGAGGCACAATCAATCTAGTTCCAAATTTAAAGAGGGAGGGATCTGTAGGGAACTCGCTATGGGGCCTCACGCGTGTGATCCCTGCTGGGGTGTGGTGCTTCTAAGACATGGGCAGTGTTTGCTGTCCTATGTGTGTTGGCAAAACGTATTCTGCTGTAGTGGGGCTGCAGGCCCACCAGGCTGGTGCACAGCACAGCACAGGCTGCTGGACAACTGGAATGCACATCAAAGTGTTCACTTTACAATCAGCAGCTGCAAACAAAGAGGCTGCTTGCAAAAGGACCAGAACTAAGCTTCATTCAGGAGCACTCAAGAGACCAGCCACTTATCAGGTTTCCTCCTCTCCTTTATAAGTAAGCGTGAAGACACCCTAATTCATAATTCGCACTCACCTCACTGACGGCTGTACCATAAGGATCCCTGTGGGAGAACTATGCCTGCCTACAGCAAGAGGCTATGGCTCCCTGCTTTGAATGTTCTGCACAATAGCAGTCCAAGCTCAAGTCCTAGAGCTGTCCATGAAACCCTCACATCAAACAGGAACATGACACCCTGAATCCTCAGCAAAATAAGATGCACATTCTCAGAAGCAACTCCCAACCAAACATCAAATAATAGGAGAAATATTACATTAAATATAGAAATAAGGTTTCTGAGGCAGGAGGATCACCAGAAGTTCAAGGCCAGCCTGGGTTACATAGTAAGTTCAAGGCCAGCCTGAACTACAAAGTGAGAACTTATCTCAAAACAAAGTTTATGGAAATTAAAAACAAAAAATACATATATACATAGTCACTGTGGAATGCTCAGTGGTGAAAAGTGTTGTGTTTCATGCATTAGCAAACCTTACCTTTAGCAGCTTTCTCAGCTGTATTTCCATAAAGTTCTTAGCACTACTCACTGTAACCTATTTTATTGCACAAACATTTGATTTCAAGCTCCTCCTGGCTACCTCTTAAAAACTTATATTTCTTATATCCATTTAAATGAGATCACTACATATCCATTCATCTTTGGCATTTTGATGTTTTCAAAAGGGAAACACTTGTCTTTTCAACATTTTGCTTCTGCTTCCTCCTGTGGGCAGCTCTGAGCAGCACGCTGGCAGGGGTCTTGGGGACAATCCTAGGTGGGAGTCCTAGGAGTCCTGCAGGCCGTAAGACTTCTCAGCCCATTCCAACTTTCTGACCAGCCTGTTTATTTAGGAACAGACAGCAGGAGGTTTACCTGAAAAGCAAAGCATAGGCCTTGTTAGCTCTGCTTCACAATGCCACCCCACCAAAGAGGCATCCACAACATCCAGTGGCAAAATAAGACCATTTTCACAGGCATTGGGCACTGTCATCTAGAGACCCAGTAAGGAGCTAATCCATCACCAAATCCAGGGCCTCAAGTCACTTAAAGTCTTACTGGCAGAACAATATATGAATACATATGATGGATATTTCTTAATTAACTAGTGGCACCTTTTTCTGTGCACAGTGTGTTTTGGGAAATCTGTGCATACACCAAATTCTTTAATTTGGCACTGCTATACTCTGGCAAGTTTAACAGTGCCCTGTCTGCTCTGTAATGGAGGCCCAGGACCCTAGAACTAGGTCACCGTGGGAACAGCAAGGGAATGGCAGCTTGCCTGACACACATGGATCACCCAGGCTATGGAAAGGGGAGGTAATTGGACCTGCTCGGAATCTTCCACAGCACAACTGCTCTGGTGACCGAGAACATCACCCCCATCTTTTTTATACACATACGCGACAAGAGGAAAGATATACAATCATCTTAATGCTTTTCTTCTACCAGCAATACAAAACTCAAGTCTAATCATGAACAAAGAGACTTCAAACAGACAACTGAACTCCAGGGAAGGATATGGACCTGCTCCAGCTTCAAAGAAACCCTGACAAGGCCGAGAATGGTGTGCATGCCTGTAATCCCAGCACTCGGAAGGCTGAGGCAGGAGGATCACTGAGAGTTTGAGACCAGCCTGGGCTACAAAGTGAGCTCAAGGCCAGCCTGCACTACACTGGGAGACTCTGTCTCAAAAAGACTTAAAAAAGAAAAAAAAAGCAGCAGCAGCCCTGACAACAGCATATGATCTGATATGGTCCTAGACTTGGGGACTTGTTATACACTAGTAAATTTGGACTATGAGCTGTGAGCCAGGCCACAGCATCAGCATCACATTTCAAGCTTTGAAAACTGTACTGTGGGCCAGCCAAACAGCAGATTCACGCGCCTGCAAGCAGGTACAGGGCGGGGGGTACGATCCCCAGGCCTGCCATAATGGCCCCACCTCTGGGGCACACTGAGACAGCAATTGAGACTGGGTATGGTGGTGCACCCCTGTAATCCCAGCTCTTGGGAGGCTGTAAACAGGCAGATCACTATGAGTCCGATCTAGGAGTGAGACCCTGAACACTCTGTAGACCTTTCCCTAAAATAGAAAAATAAAAAAAAGAAAGAAAACTGTACAGAAGTAGGAGTAGCATAAAAGAATGGCCTTTTCTTATGAAATATACTCTGTAGTGTTAAGGAGTATAGTGTTTACCAACCTCCTCTCAAATGAGCTAAAAGGGGATTAAGGAAAGGAAAAACTATGATGACAGAGCAAAGGGAGAAAATTATGAATCACATAAAAAGAATGCATACTGGAACTCTCATTCCATTTCTGTACCTTTTCTGTAAGTCTGAAAGAATGAACTTATACTACTATATACCGACGCTATAGTTTGGATCCAGAATGTCACACCAAGGCCTGCCCCCAAGCACCAGCTGCTGGGGAACAGTGGAAACCTTAAGAGGCAGGAGGTCTTCAGGTCACTGGGAGTGCACCCCTGAAGCGGGCAGAGGACCAGCACTCCCTTCACCTTCCTCTGTTTTGCTGCCTGGCCATGAGGTGAGTTGCCTCATTACACCATAAACTTCCATTATGATGTGCTGCCTTGCTGCAGGCCCCAAAACAACACAATAGGCCACGAACTGAAACCCGAAAACTGTGAGCCAAAATAAACCTTTTCTTTTCATAAACTGATTATCTTCATTATTTATTACAGTAATGGAAAACAGACTAACACAATTGGATCTTATGATCTAGTCATTCCACATCTACATTCATGTAACTGATTATGACTATAGGGAAAAAAATTAGACGTCCAAAAAAAAAAAAAAATGGATAACTAATCTCCTTCGAATTCATAACCACCCAACAACTGAGCCTTCCTCCAACTTCTCACATGCCTGCCCCTCCCCACTCAGCAATGAGCTTGCTTCTTACTTTGGTGAGACTGCGACTTACTTCTTGGACTAGGATCCCATAACCTCCCTCACGCCCACCACCTCCCGCTTCTGTGCTCACACTCTCAGACATCTCCTCTCCGCGGCAGACCAGAAAGCATCCACCTGACTGCTCCCAAGACTCCACCCCACGTCTGCCTCTCATGACACTTCCCCACTCATTGGAGCTTTCCAAGAACATGCAAACATGTGACTCCCAATCATTGAAAAAACAACTAAAGCAATAGAAGGATAATCCAGGGAATAATAAAGAAAAAAACCCCATCTATAGGGGAGGGAGGGAAAAGGCTGGAAAGGGCTAGAAAGTGAAAGAAAGACTTCCGTAAATTTACCTTGTTCTGTAATTCTAACTTGAAAGTCACATAAACATTTCACATAACTACAAAGCAAAATTAAATCCTGAAACCCTGACAACAAACCTAACTACACAGCAAGCTGGTGTCACAATCACCCAGGAAAGTCACTTAAAACGACTTATAAAGTGTTTTGACTGTACACGCCTACAACCACGGGGTTATCTTTTAAAAATATGATCCCCATCTCTCCACACAAAGACATACAGAGCCATTAAAAAAAAGGAAGTTTTGACATACGCTGCAATATGGAAGAGGCCTGGAAATACTTAAAATGAAAGAAGCTAGTTATGGAAGATTATATGTTGTATGATTTCATTTAATGAAATATCCAGAATAAGCAATAGAGACAACTTGTAGGAAAAAGTAGAATAGAAAATCTGCTAACAGCTAAAGAGTAATGAAAATGTCTGGCTTCAGATAATGGTGATGATTGCACAAGTTCATGAATACATTAAAAACCACTGAACCTTTTTAAAAAGGCCCCATTTCCCCCTTCAGGTTTCTTCTTATTATAACAAAACTTCCCCAGCTCCCTTCTCCACAGCCTCTACTCACTTCAACCAGGCTTTCACCAAATTTTCACCATTCTCCAGTCCTTACCATATACTAAATGCCTAAACCACACCAAAGTTAAGACCAGAAGAAAACTATTCTCCAAAGCACCAGCTACTCCTAATACATAAAGGGCATACTACAGATTTGCTGACTAGACTGAATGAGTGACAGGTAACATGAATTAGCCCTATATTCAGTTTTTTAGATTTAGGAAGAAAAGAAAAAGCACTTCTAGCATCTATTCTAATCTTTAAGATAAACTCCATTTTTTCATTTAAGTGTGCATTTTTCAGTCAAAATGATCCAGCAAGCTAAATAAACACCAGTATTTAAGTCTTTCACAAATAGGTCATTATTTTAAACACAGCATTTCTCACTATTAGGGTTAAAATGTAAAAGCTTTAAAACTGTCCCTCAAAAACAAGTCCAAGTTTGAATTCTTCCTCATCAGGATAGACAATATACAGTTATAAATATTAAAACTACAACCAAGTTTCCTCCAACATGTTATCTATTCAAGTAGAATAACCCAGGGGACATAAAGTTCAGTGTGGGGATTACCTGTTCCATGGAAGGACAAGCAATGATCTGGATGTCTTCAGGGCTGAACTCTTCCTTTAACAGAGCATGAAGCTTCTGAAAAACTTGCTGAATATTATTCTTAAAAAAAAAGAGGATGTCATATCAGATGTACCATAAGAAACACAGACATCTTAAACCTGAAGCACTAACAATATTACATCACTGTAGTTTTCACTAAAAACAAGTAGAAGAAATGTGTTTTTCATGAGATTACCAAAGATATAATTAGAACCTAATGTTTCATATGCTAGTATAACTTGATGAAGACTTATCAAATAATATTTCCTTGAAAAGCTAATTTTAGAAAACTCAGTCCTCTCAGGTAATACTAGTCTTCAGCAATTTCTTACACAAAAGATAATAAAGTTCCAAAACAAAAAAATGTACTTTAAAAATCAGCCAATACCTTGCATAAAAGATGTGAGCTCAACACAGAACTTGAAGCTACAAATTCTTCAAGTTCTTCATTTGCTGTGACACTTAATCCCTCAGTGGCTGTTGACAGTCATTTGTTTCTACTACTCCCTAGTAAAATGAAGCTTAATTCCTGAAATGCTGCTCTCTCAAGGGCTGAACCACACACAATATGAGGATCTGAGATTTTGTTTACTCATTTCTAATTTAAAAGTTAAGATTAAAAACTTAATTAGGACCAGTGGAGAAGAAAATTATATTTTATCGATAAATAATAAATTCTTGTAGAGCCGGGGAGATGGCTCAGCAGAATAAGCACTTCCCTGGCAAGTGCAAGGATTTGAGTTCAATCCCCAGTTCCACAAAAAAAAAAAAAAAGTAAAAAAAGAAATAATAAATTCTTGACATAAGCACGAACACATTCTATGGAGTTACATTTAGTGGACTACAGGTACATAAATAGGCCGCAAAGTGATCACAAAACATATTATGAGTTTGTATTTCCTGGAACATAAAAACTAATTTGGAGGACAGACACCTTGCTGAGAATATAAAAGTTAATGTAAAGTCCTTCACTATAAAGAATAGTCTTTTAAAAGATGAAAAAATAAAATAAAAACTTAAGATAAAGTGAGGATGTGTGGGGGAAGATACACTGGGATAGATACTCTATCTCTACGACTAATTAGACTGATTAAAGGACGAAGCTACAGAGATGTCTTTAAGTCTTTTTGAGACATTAGGTGTTGAGGGTCTTTGTTAATCAGCAATTGATTTACTTGGTTACTGGACTTTATGTTTCAGAATCAGTCCATTATTCAGAAACTTAAAACAGGGTTCGCTTCATCTTAATACTGGATATCTATTTAAGAATTCCATATTAGCAATTTTGCTTAAAGGAAAGTAAAACTGTTACCAGCTACTGATGTTCATATTTTATCAATGTCTACAGAATGAGTAATAATAGAAGAAACACATTAGTTAGTTTTGCAGCCATTATAGTTGCTACCAACTCCTCATAGAAACACAAATATTATGTGAATCTTTTGTATATAACATCAATAATGCAGACCTGGTAGTGAGACCCACTAATAAAAGTGCCAGTATGATTAGGAGAGAGAGAGGGAGAGAGAGAGAGAGACAGAGACAGAGACAGAGAGAGACAGACAGAGACAGAGAGAGACAGACAGAGAGAGACAGAGACAGAGAGAGAGAGAATCGTGGTGATTATTAACCAACTTCACTAGAATAGAATACAAATACTTTTAAGTATCTATAGCAAGAGAAAAATGGTAGATCAGAAAAGAACATTGGAGTGCACTGGCCAACATTCAAATAAATTATTACTATGCTACTCACCCTAACAGGTTTAAATAAGATGAACTCTGTATCTTTATTGGACAGGTACAGCGACATGCTTCTCAATGTCAGGGGCAGCTTTGTTTTCATTGTCTTATATGCTGCTGCCACAAGGTCACTAACCTTTGCTGCAAAGAAAATATTGCCACATAGAACAAGAAACATTTCCATTTTAATGAAGAGGGGAATAAAGAAATAGAAAAATATTTTATTTTCTTATCAACTTTAATTATAAGCCCTATAATCAGTAAATAACCACTATAGACAAACTCTATTGCCAAAGACTAAGACAATAAAAGAATTCCTTGGGCATACTTCAACACATTTCCTGTGGCTGCAATATGCATTGTTAGACTTTAGATGTAAAAGAGAGTTTTACAAAGTGATTTTTAGAGACACAAGAATTACTTCATAATAAATAAGCACCTAGCTTAGACCTTCTGGAAGACATCCACACAAATTGAACTAAATATCTGTTACCTTTTTACCCAACAGCATCAGAGAATAGAATTCCAGAGCTTTAAAAAAAAAAAGAACTATGAAACCCCAATGCAGTGTCTGAAAGGTGTACAAAGGAAGAGCAGTCATCTGTTTTAAGTATTTAAGATAAGAAATTAGAGAGTTACGAAGAAATAGTCAGAATCTCAAAGATGCTCAATGTCACTCAAAATTAATGTAAATGAAAGCAGTGAAATATTTACAGGTGCCAAAAAGACTGGCTATCTGTGCCTGACAAGGACGCAGGGCAGTGGGTATTTGGTTCTTCAGATCCACAGGGTCCACATTCATGGATTCAACCAAATGCAAATCAAAAATATTCAGAAAACAAAAACAAAAACAAAAACAAAGTTGTGTCTGCCCTGAACATACTGTATGGACTTTTCATTTTGTTATTCCTTAAATAATATACTGCCTATATTAACACAGCATTTATATTGTACTAGATATTATAAATAATCTAGTAATCTAGAGAGGATCTAAAGTATGTATCACCTTATATACAAGACTTAAGTATTTGTGGGTTTTGGTTATCTGTGGGGAGTCCTGGAACCAACCCCAAACAGAGACTAAGGGACAACCATAGCCTGATGGGAGTAGAAAACAGTTCAACTTCTTTTGAGGGATATTAGGCATTATCTAGCAAAACTAAAAATACACATATTCTTTCACTTAACATTTCAACTACTAAAAAATTATTGTATTAATAAAACTCACAAACTACCAATATATTCAGGGACTACATAAGGACTTTCTATTCATTCATTCCTTTATTTATTTAGTTAGTTAGTTAGTTAGTTAGTTAGTTAGTTAGTTAAGGATCTCTGGCACAGCATGTGGTAATGGGGATCAAACCTGGGTCCTTGAACTTGCCAGGCGGGCGCTTAGACCACCAAGCTATCTTCCCCAGCCTCAGGACTTCTATTGACTATAGAGAATCATAAACTAAAAATAATTTACCTATCCCTTCACAGCATTACTAAAGAAACCACGTTATGGGGAGCGTCCTATGCATTTATCACATGGTGGCCTGAGCTGCACATGCTGGTGCAGGACTGCAAGACACACAGGAAGTGAAAACAGCAAGGGTACAGGCTGTAGCCTAGCCTCATCTGGGTAACAGTTTCTGAAGTCCAGATAAACTTGTGTATACATAAACATAAATAATCCGGGTAGAGAAACCATAGCAGTGGTTTCCTTTTTACATAGTAAAAGACACTTTCTTTTGAGAAGGGTTGTAAAACAAAGCAAGAAGGTACCAATGTTCAGAGACAGACAGACAGACAGACAGACAGACAGACAGACAGACAGACAGACAGAGAGACTCCAGAATGGTTTGTTTTTCATTATATAGATGAAAGTTCCTTCTGGATGCTTACTCTATGGGATCCAGTTCTGTCACCACCAACACACTTCACGGATCACTATAATCAGTTTTTCAGAGCCACTGAATCCCCCCATAAAACCCTATCCTAGAGCAAATTAACAAACAAGCATCCTGATTTATAACTTACTGTCCTGTGAGTTTATCATGATGTGATCTCCCACAACCTGACGAGCTCTGTACGGACTGTAACCCTGGATTTCCAACGAGCTCTGTACAGACGGTAACCCTGGATTTCTAATCTAAAGTGGAGGGGCTCATGATAGTTTCTAGGTACTTTCAGCCCATAAATCTCTTTTAACACTGAAGTGTGGGCTTCATGTATTCCAGACCAAGAAAAACCAGTTACATCTCCTGCAGGACTAAAGGCACAGAAGACAACAACCACAGAGTGAATCCTCTCTTGGGCATGATGGGGCATGCCTGTAACCCTAGCACTTGGGAGGCTGAGGCAGGAGGATCACAAGTTTGAGGCCAGCCTAAACTATGTAGTAAAACCCTGTCTCCCCAAAAAAAGACTACACAATAACTGCTACACTCAGTAAGACTGCCTCATTTAGAAAAATACCAAATGGGTTAAAGAACAAAATAGCAAGCCCTATTTCAATCAGCCCTTTTTGTCAACTTCTTTTATCTATTCCCGCTTTACTAATGACATTCTAACAATGCTTAAGAGCACAATACATGTAATACTGTGAATTCTATTAGGATTCCACTTGAGAAAATAATAGCCCCTACTTTGATCTTTCTAAAATGGAAAGAACAATATGTTAATTATGCATCAAGACTCTGGGCTTACCTATACTAAATATGCCTATGCCTATCTGCTATTTTTACCTTTTTTAAAAGAGATTCATTGCATCTAAGTTTCATTTACATAAACATTCAAATTACAAATCAGCTCTTATTTCTAAATAAGCCTTACAAGCAATTGAAACCATAAAACCAAAGGCTGCAATTAATCCAAAGATTAATATTGCTCCAAGGGTCAAGATGTGCTCAGGACTAGTAAGTCTGCTTCTTGACTGTGAGAAATCAGAACAGGGAGTTGGCACTAACTCAGACCAGAAGTAGAATGTCCAGTCTTGTCAGTAAAAGATTCTGACTTCTGTCTCATAACAGGATGTACAACTGCAGCACATATGCTGCTTTTTAAAGGTCTTAAAGATTTCAATCTAATATACAATACTGGTGTTTAAAATAACAAATAACAGTAGAACACCACTGTCTCCATTATAGTAAATAACGTCACAAAGTTAATTTGCAATGAAAAAAAATCAATGCAAACAAGTACTGACATCCTCAATATGCATACAAGGAACCTCTGAAATGCAAACCTTTCTTTTGAAGACAACCAATAATGCTCTACAACTATACATCTTCCTAAGAAACACACAGCTACTATGAACTTCTTGGCCCAACTTAAAATTAACCTAAGGTATTCATAGTAACTGAAAACCCTGGAGGTTTAAAATGGCTTCAATCTCTTTTCCCAAAGAAAATGAACACCTGACACGTATAACATTCTTATGGAAAAATCAGTCATATCTTTAAAAGTTGAGTTCATATCAGATATCTGTAGACAACCAATTTTCATGAATAGAGAACCAGAATCTCTCCTTGGAACTCTTTCACCAAGAGCAAAATGCTGCTTTCCAACTTTGACACAGATCACTCATAATAAAAACACTGTCCTTTCATGACTCAGCCTTTTTAGTTTCAAAATATGAGTCAGGAATGGCCAGAAACACCAATGTAATAAACTGATTTGTTCTGGTTAATGCCTACTCAAAATGCCATACAATGTACAAGAAATAACATAGGTATGACTATCTGATATTAAAGAATTCCCTCACCATTCTGGGGCTTCATCTCAGCAAGAGAGCATTTGTCTATGGTGACAAAGGCCCTGAGGTCAATCCCAAACACACATACAAAAAAAATTTTAAAAAATTCTCTCTTACCCAAACAGAAACCAAACTACTCTCCAGCATAAAACAACAACAACAAAAAAATGAAGACAAGAAAACACTGATGGGGGCTGGTGAGATGGCTCAGTAGTCTAAAGCACCTACTTAGAACAAGCTTAGCAAAAACAAAGGGACCGCGGTTCAATCCCCCAGCACCACATGCCAGCCAGCCCTGCCCCCTGGTGGGCTGAGCTGGCCACACACACATGAAAGAAAGAAAGAAAGAAAGAAAGAAAGAAAGAAAGAAAGAAAGAAAGAAAGAAAAGAAAAGAAAAGAAAAGAAAAGAAAAGAAAAGAAAAGAAAAGAAAGAAAAACACTGAACTTTTCAGATGTATCTGTAAACCAGGCAATGATACTGCCTGCCTGCCAACTCCCAACTGATACCTTAATTTTCACATTTTTTTCAAGTACTCTAAAATATCAAAAGAGGATGTAACGTGAAGAAAATATGGAACAAAACAGTGGCTCCACATTTATAGATGTACTTGAAAATAACTCTCCATAACTTCATTCTGTCACAAAAATTATTTCCATCAAAGTTCTATCTAACCAAAGAATAGTAGACATATAGAAATCAGTCTCCATTCGGGCCACATTTTTAACTGGATAAATTTTTTAATATTCTTTCTTTCTTGTTAGCCGCTTAAGAACTATCAGCTCCAAACTGAATCTTGCATTAACTCAGAGTGAATAGGGAACCAACTCCAAGCTGCCACAGTAAAGGAATATAAATGGAAATTAATAATAGCCTAAAAAAGGAATTCCCATAGTAAAATCTGAATACCTGGTTGTGCCCAAGGCTGCTGGGAGAGGGTATACTTGGGGCCTCCCTGGCTGGCCATTGTTTTTAGCGCTGAAACCTAGAAAAGGAAACCAAAACAAAAGCTTCATGTCACCAATGACGAACTGTACTGTTCTTAAAGTATACTCGACACAATTTAAACCTATTAAAACACATTGATAATCTAATATGCAACTCTAATAAAAATGCATTGCTTGTAATCATTTACAGCAAATTTTTAAGCAAAGCTTCTTTTGTGATTTCATGGTACTTTCCTACTTTCATTCAATTCTTGCTTATACCTTTTTTTTTTAATGGAAAAATCAGTCACACCTTAAAAAGTTGAGTCCATTATCAGGTGTCTGTTGACAACCAACTTTCATGGATATAGAACCAGAATCTCTCCATGGAACTCTTTCACCAAGAGCAAAATGCTGCTTTCCAACTTTAACACGGGTCACTTATAATTAAAGAAAACTTTTTTGAGACTGGGTCTCATTATATAGTTGAGACTAGCTTTGAACACACAATGTAACCCAAGCTGGCCTCAAACTTGCAGTAATTCTCCTGCTTCAGTCTCCTGAGTGCTGGGGTTATGGGTGTATACCACTATGCCTGGCCTATGTTTATTTTTCTTTATGAGATGCAGATTAAAAAAAGAAAATAGAGGCTAAGGAGATAGCTCAGTAGAAAAAATGCTTGCCTGGCAAGCAAAAGGTCCTGAGTTCAACCCCCAGTTCCACCAAAAAATAAAAAAGAAAATAGAAAAGAAAATACACATGTGAAGAGATTAATTACAAAATTGCTAAGAGAAAGGTATGTTCACACTTTGTATTATCCCAAATGGTTTCCAGTGTAAAAACTCAATATACTCATGTATGTATATTTATAAAAATAACAATACACTGTTCTGCAAACTTTTTTCCCATTTTATATTCTGAATATTTTGCTGGGCCTGTCAGTTTAATAGTTACCTAATATTGTTCCAGAATTTAACAAATTTCATGATGACACATATTGAAAGTTTATTTTCAAAACATACAGCTTTGCATGTTCATCTGTCTTTTTATTAAGGTAATCTTTAAATCAAACCTCAAGGAACATTTCTTCATAGTTTTCCCAGATTTGTAAAGATAATCTCTCTAAAAAAGAGAGCCAGAGAAAGACAAGGAAGAAATGGCTGGTTCTTGGGGGGGAAAAGCTTTCCCCAGTTAGTCCCATCTTTTTTAAAGTTTCAGGGACGAACAAAGACCCAGTGTTTTTGGATGGCACTACTCTGTACTCTTGAATGTTTACATTACCTTCCCATCTTGATTTCCCAATAGACTATAACTCAGAGAGAGCAGAAATTAAATTTATAGGTCAAATTCTATCATGGGTACTACATCAACAAAAATTTATAGTATTACTAAGGAAAATTAGTAACATTTCAGAGGAACTATTAAAAATATAAATTTGCCATACATTCATTACCTAACTGCCTAAAGGAAAATGAGAATACTTTACATTAAGTCTGAGTTTTTAGCAGAAACTGGTCACACAAGAGTTAACTTTTAACTTAATTAGAAAACAAATAATACTTCCTTTAAAATGTTTTATTTAAACTTTTTGCTAAAGCAAAATCTTCACCTCAAATTTGTCTATTTTACTATAACATTTCTGCAGCATTTTACAATTAAAGCTTTTACACATATAATACAGGGGGGTGGGGAGATAGCTCTTGACTGGCAAGCGCAAGAGCCTGAGTTCAATCCCCAGTTCCATAAAAAAAAGAAATACACATATAATACTAACTGAACCTCATCACAACCTCAGATGGGGAGGGAGAGATGCTATTGCTACCCCACCAAGGCTCTGGACAGATGACTGGCTTTCTGTCAATGAGGAAGTGTCAGAAGGGGTCTATGACCACATTTCCCTGACTCCAAGCTCTAAGTTCCTTCTATTACTATGGCAAGCCCTACTTTAAGAGTATAAGTAATATCCAGTAGGATATTAATTCTAAAACAACATCAACAGTTTTTGAAGTTTCAAGGAAAATAATCTGAACATTTTCACAAACACTATCCCAACACTCAAAATAGGACTACATTCCCTCAAGTTATTCAAATAGTTGTGAAAGACTCTTTTGCCAAGGGCAGGAAACGACACAACAGAGCACATCATTATTCTAATTTTATTGGTTTTCAGGAAAAACTATTAATTGTATCAAAAATCACAAAGGAACCAAATAATAAAGATGTAAAAATGTTATCTCATGTACTTAATCAGTCTGCGAAACTTTCACCTCCCACTTCTCAGTCTGTGAAATGAAGATGCATTTGTCTGAGGGAAGGAATGTGGTAAGAATTAAGAGAAGTGAAGCATCTCCACAGGGAGCCCACAAAGGGAACAAATAAACAAAGGACCAATAGGGCCTGGGAGATAGCTCAGTAGAATAAGCACTTGCCTGGCAAGCACAGGGTCGAGTTCAATCCCCAGTACCGCCAAAAAAAAAAAAACAAAAAGAAAAGAAAGGACCAATAAAGAGAAAGTAAGAGTGAGTCAGAATCACATCTGTTTTCAAGCTCAAAACTCCATCTTCTAATAACCTGAACATGTTCTCCAGGCACAGTCACCTTCCTGATACACAAGAATGGCTGGTACTGTGCAGGTCCAGGAGACAGTGAGCGAGAGACATCAGCCCACATGCAGGAACTTACAACATGGATAACAACACATAGTTAACCAGAGGTCAGTTATAGCTAGCTCTGCAATATTTGTGCTCTTCCTCTTGAAAATTGAAAACTCCGCAAGCATATCTAAACCTCTGCAAAACAAAAGCTTCTGTGATAAGAAACTCAGTGATTTCTTAGAATCATTGAGATATGACTTCCTATCTCCTTCTGCTCAAGGTTTCACTAGCAAGTAATTCAAAAAGAAAGCCAGGGGAAAATGCAGAATGACATTACCCAGTAGGCATCGAGGTCTATACCTTTGTCATGAACTCCTCCAGCTGCTCTACAAACAGCTTGCTCTGCTGCTGAATAAACTGCTCACAGGCTGATTTCAGATGCCGGTCTACATCTTTTTTAGAGTCAAGATAATGTTCTCTTATCTCAGGAGTACCCTTAAAGAGAAGATGACAATTTCCTCCTGTTTTTATGTGCCTAGAAATTACCAGACATGTAAAGAATGTCATTTAGATCCCACCACCAATGAAAGAGACTCCTACCTCCAACAAGAACTCTATCAAGGCATTGTTGCTATTCAGCCTAAAAAATCTTGGAACGGTCATGGGGTTCAGGATTTTAAATGCTGCATCTGTGAAACAAAATCACTCATCCAGTGAACATGTACAGCTGCAACAGAGAAATCTAGCTGGCTTCTGCCACAAGGCCAAAAGACACGCATCTCTACCAGATCAGCTTCACAGATGGCTGAGGGTGAGACGAGTGCCTGTGACAGCTACAGCACAGTTACCTTCCAGGGTCAGAACTACAAAATTACTATTAATCTCAACAATCCACTTACTGAAAAAAAAAAAAAATTAAAAATCAGTACTTTACTTTTAGGATGTCAAGCAGATTTTAAGAAAATATTTACATACTTACCCTGCTTCTTTGTTAAGGTCCTAGCTGGCATAAAAATTTATTCACTTAATGCAGCATGAATAAACTAATGTGTCAGCCAGGAAGAAAACACCAAGAGGACATATTTACCCCTTAACCTCCAGACTAGAATCTACACAAAGGACTGAGGTTTCATTGATGTTCAAATGCAATAAGATAAAATGTTAGTTGTAAGAGGTTAAAAGGCTTAAAAGTGAAAATAGCAAGTATTAGGTGAGAGTTCAAAAAGATCATTGCTTTGCTTTGTTTTGTCAGATGGGAGAAGCAAAGCATGAAAGGTTTCCAACCCTGGTTTTGCACATACACACTACAATGCTACCACCTTGGCTCCAGTGTTAATGAAAAAGAGTCTCTATCAGACTCAATGTTCAAATAAAGCTCTAGTGAAACTGTGTCCGCTATCTCTTTTCTATGAAATGCCTGAAAGATTCTGTCTGTCTGCAACAAAATTAATCAAATCATCATTTGGAAGGGTTACATAAGCTTCATAATATTTGGGAGAAAATACACTATAAAACAAAACTTGCCAAAATCTTATGCTATTTCATTTTTTCATTTGCTCACCTCTCACGCCATCCATAATAGAACTAAGTGGCAATAACTTATCAGAAAAACGTGAAAGTAAATCAACTGCTCAATCCTATCACTTAGATAAAGGACTACGAGCAGTCCAGAACAAGACACAGCACTGTTCCTACACCTCACATTGAAAGAAAAGAAAGAAATTAAGGAGAAAAGCCAAGAGAGCGCAACTCTTATGAGATTATGCTCTTTAAAAATTGTGCTTTCTGGGGTCAGTGAAACAACTCAGCGATCTAAAGCACCTGCTTAGGCAAGCGCAGGGACTGCAGTTCGATCCCTGGCACCACGTGCAATGCCAGCCCCACCCGCAAGGTGGACTAAGCTGGCCAAAAATTTAAAAAAAAAAAAAAAATCATGCTTTCTTTAGCAGCTCAGGTGGCTGAAGCAGGAGGAACACAAACCCAGGGCCAGGCTGGGCAACTTAAGACTCTGTCTCACAATAAAAATTTTAAAAAGCAGGGAATTCAGCCCAGTGCAAAGCTTCTGGGTTTAATCTTCAGTACCATCCAAAAGAAAAAAACAGAAGAAAGAATTCTGTAAAAGTACACAATATACACAAGCTTTAAAGCATCAGAAAGTATTTTAAGTGAACACAAGTGAGCATTAGGGGGAAAAAGAACCAGGTAAAATGACTCTAAGAAGGCCACTGAGAGTCTCCCAGGCAAAGCAAGCCCTCTCTGACAGACGAGCAGTGGTGAAGAAACTAAAAACCTGCTGTCTTTGGAAATTCTGCTTTGGCATTGCTCTGAATCACAGAACACATAAAATAACTTCAGCAACTTTTCTCAACTACTGCAATAAGTAAGAGAGAAATTAATTCATTACATCAACAGATGGCTTAAAGCATAAGAGCTTAAATCTCTTGGAAGTAACTAGGGAAAGATAAAAGTTTACAAAAATTTACAAGTAAGGCAAATAAGCAATATTTTCATAGATCCTTAACTGCTTGCAATCAAGCGCTTAAAAAGTAATTACTTTGATCTCTTAAAAATAATCTCAAGGAAAAAAGAAAAAAAAAAAAAAACAATCTCAGGGCTGGGGAGATAGCTCAGCAGCATAAGTACCTGCCTGGCAAGCAAAAGGTCATAAATTTAATCTCCAGTATCCCCCCCCCCAAAAAAAATCTCTTATTTCAGGGACAAATCATTAGAATTGTTTAATTATCTTTTCCAAGATGAGTCAGTATTTATTACCAATTCAAAGACCCTATCTACATGATTAGTTAACCAGATGATTTAACATGAATGCAACTTAAATTCATTTAAGCAAATTAAATTTATAAAGTAAAGCATTTTAACATGTATTTTCACTCCTAATGATCTTGATAACCACAAACACATCCCAACAACTT
This sequence comes from Octodon degus, assembly GCF_000260255.1. NCBI lineage: Eukaryota > Metazoa > Chordata > Mammalia > Rodentia > Octodontidae > Octodon > Octodon degus. The sequence continues at coordinate 3,228,133 of NW_004524698.1, forward strand.
CAATACTGCATTTTACAACTTTAATAGTGAATTTAAATCATGCATTAAGGTTGATAGGGAAGCTGTAACTAACACCCATTAAAATCTTGTAAGAGTGAGGAAAGAGTGGTATAGAAAACCCAACTCTCAGATCTTAGGTAAGTACTCCTCCCATTTTTACTCTGGCTTCCCAAATATTCATAAATTGATAAATTCAAATCAATATTTAAAGTCATACCAATTAGCTGACATACACTATTTAGTACTAAGTAGCTATTATACTGATTTTTCATTTTCTAACTGGTTATGGTGACATGTGGTAGAATGTAAGAGAGTTAATACTATATTACAAATTAAAATGGGAAGGAAATACAGTACAGTTCTCTTCCCCAGCACTCAGGAAGCTGAGATAGAATGATTAACAGGAGTACAAGGTCAACCAAGGCTATATAATGAGTTCAAGGCCAGCATGAACAATACAGTGAGACCCTTTCTCAAAACAACAACAGCAATCCAGTTTGCTTCATAAGGAAAACATAGCAAGTTAGAAATAATTAGTGTACTGACAACTCAGCTTAGCATAAACAAGTAACATATTTAGTAAGCAAAGCATGCAAAAAAATTGCAGATGAACATAAAATAAACCTACGACCTGTGCTGACACACTTGGACAGGTCAAACACACCCAACTGTGCCAGCCAGGACAACAAAATACCTCTAGTTTTCTTGAGGTCCAGGGAAATTTCCTTAATGGTGAATTCAGTGTGAAATGGAGCAATTTGTTCACGAAGAATCAAAAGGTGCTTAATTAAGAAAAGCTGTCCATCAATCTGAGTCTAAATTGTAAAACAGAAAAATGATATCATAGATTAAACCAAAACAGCAGCATATAAAACATGCATTAATAATCAACATTAATCTACCTAAATTTATACTCCTGCTGTGCAGTGAGCTCCCTCCCCCATATCACTCATGTTAGATGTTTAACTATTACTTGCTCTACTTAGAAAATCCAAAAAAGGACATCGGACAAAAATTCTCCACGAAGGAAAGTCAAACCTATTTTAACTTACTGCAGTGGTAGAAAAGATGCCTCAGTCTGCTCTATTGAGCAGAAGGCACACAAAAGCTCCAAATAGTGAACATAACTTGGCCTTTTCACGGCCTATTACTTTCTATTAAGAAAGACAGCATTCTCTGTTTGATCAAAGGGTGGTTTCGATAACCAGAACATCAAACAGGCTCCTATTTATGCAAAAGTACACAAGGAACCTCCAAATGTAAACTAGTTTGAGGGTCACCATCTTGGGTTATAAACAGAGGATGGGCAATCTACAGCACCGAGTTCAGCATGTCCTTTGCCCTCTTGGAACTTACCACCTATGAGAGACGTGATTGAGGATTCTCTAATCAGTCATAGCTTCTATAAGCAGTCTGTACACTTACAAATGCAAAGCTATTATTTGCTCCTTCTTGCTGCTACTCAAGATTTTATTTTATTCTGAGAACATCTCTAATGAAATTTTTTAAAATTTATTTATTTGGTACAGGGTCTCGCTATGCAGCTTAGACTCATAGTGATCCTCCTGTCTCAGCCTCCCCAGTGCTGGGATTACAGATGTACACCACCACACCCAGTTTCAGAGGCCAGAACAGCAGAACCAGCATACCATGAGGTACCGGGAATCAAATTTGGAGGTCCTTGCACTTGCCAGATACGTGTTTAGACTGTGAGCTATCTCCTCAGCCCCTCCAATGAAATTTTTACATTACTTTAGAAAAAGATAGTCATTGTTCAAGTATGCAATATAAACTTTAAAGGGGTTTTTGAACAAAGGATCCCTCCCTAGTCTCTCTCCCTTCACTTCAAATAAACATCAACAATGTACGTAAGACTTTTACAATGGAAATTCCACTGTGCACTCTACAATACAGAGCATCAAAAAAGCACAAAATGCTACACATACCTTAGTGCCTGCTCTACTTTTAAAAGAGCAATTCTGATGTCAAAAATTGCACACAGATTTATTTTATTAAAGTTGTTGTAACCCAGATTACATTATGCTAATTTAGTGGAAGACTTAGCAGCTCAATTTAACTATATTAGAATAATTTCTCCCCTTAAACTAAAAAAGCACTATAAGACATTAAGTCATCTTCCTTATTTCCTGCTTATTCATTAGTCACTTTTTAAAAGTTGAAAGGCAAAAGTACCATAAACTCAGCTATGAAACTAAATAAACTAGTGTTTATCAAACTGAGTGCTTCCACATGTACTCACACCCCTTGTACCATGTAGGAAACAAAATTAGCTAAGAGATGGCCTACAGACAATCAGGGCAGAAGACTCAATAATCAAAAGGCTTACCTAAGCATACAAAATTTTTTAATTTTCACTGTCAAAAATCTTGAAAATGAAGACATGTTTGGGGAATGGGGCAAATGTCACCCAAAGCTCTCACAGTCCCGTATTTGCTTCAATGCATTTTTGTTACATAAGTCATATTGTGTATCTGACTTATATCCTTTTTTTTAACCTTATCAAAGTTAAATGTTGTTTACTTTTTAAAAATGTAGTAAAATATTTTACCATATGGAATACACCCCCAATTCACTTAATCACTTTCCTTATGTTAATATATATTTAATTCCAGCTATTGTTACAATTGCAAAAGGTTAGATTGTCAATATATTTAAAACTTAAACCCATCTATGCATAACTTTATTTTTTATCATCTTCTAGACTGTATATCAAAATTTTATCTCTCTGTTCCATTAGTGGGAGGTCAGAAAGGTACAGCTTTTCTGGCAACAAGAGGCTAAATTCTTCTACAGAAGACTTTTTATTTTCAAAAATGTATCTAAAGCCCTTAAGTTAGAAATCAATTTTATAAATCTACAAGTCATAGACTTTGAACAGTTTAAACAGGAATAAAATTTTGGATGAAAATAACTTGCATAGCTCCTTTCCTACAGGCAACAGGCATTTTAAATGGGAATTAAGCCACGCAACACTATTGACCATGCTCAAATAAAACAAAAAGAATCCTAGGGGCACGGAGAAGGTCGTACCAGCACCCTCCACTGGGTCCTATCCTGATGAAAAATTTGGAACCATGAAGTCATGGCCATTATGTCTAGTCATACAATCCAGGAGCAACAACTGTTTCTTTTCAAAACAGACAGATTGATTTAATCCAGGCAAGGCCACGAAACTACTCAAAACAACCTTGTAGAGATATTAAATTGCTACATTTCCTTGAAAATGCTTTCTTGGCATTCCAGGGAAAGAGCAGTATCATTTCCTCAGTTGATAAGGCAATGACAAGGAACTTTATAAAGTTTATTTTTGGTATTTTAGTAATCTGCCTTTCTTAGTGCAATTTATTAAGGACTATAATGAAATACTAGCTTCTCTCAAAGGGCCTCAAAATACAATCAGAAAAAATATCTTACTGCCAAGATGGCATTTCTGTACTATAAATAACTACTATATTGTATAATATTATTATAAGTAATGAAATTTCACCTAACACTTCATCAAACCTTGTTTTTGCTGATAGACTCTGATGCTCCAAGTAAGGACTGAATGCAGGCTGATAATGCTTCCTGTGATAATCCTTGGAACACGGCCCTCTGGTGGAATAAAAGAGAAACATCAACCCGTTTCAAGTCAAAAAAAACAAAAAGCAGCTAAACTTGGCTTACTTGCCTTCACCACAGGATTACTCATTACTGTGCCATCTTCCTAGAGCTTTTACTCCCCTCCCATCTTTCTAAACCAACACAAAGTCATATTGATGCCTGCACTCTCATGTGTGCCCCTTTGGTACATTTGTACCAGCACGGCTGCATGCTGGGCACCATGGGAGATGTTGGCAAATACGGGGCCTCCAGGCACAGAGTTCTGACCTCATGGAGCACTCACCCCAGCCTGATTTAATGTTGTATGGCTGGGTTTTAAAGTGCTAAAACTTTTGGATTTTTAAAAAAATAAAGTTCTAAAACTAATTGTAAAACTCTCAGTAAATCTTTTTATAAAAATTTAACCCATACTTGGTAATTAATCTAGTATTTACCAAGATACTTTAAGGTTCATTTTTACAGCTCTTCATTATGGTGTTATTTAAAATAGCAAAAAACTGAAATAATACATTCAGTGATGGAGGGAATTGACAAAATACTAGTAAATCAAAATACTGTGCATGAATATGAAGAATGCTGAAGAAAGTAGTGAAATATACGAAGTTATACATTTTAGGTAACAAAATAAAAGTAATAGAAAAAAATGTTACAAAATGCTACATGAAGTAGGAGACTTAATTCCAGCACTTCTGTATAGTCCCAGAGGTGTAACGAGTTCACAGGACAGAGACTCCCATCAGTCTCCTTGCTCCCCTCCTGCCTTCACTCCATCTGAGATGGAACTGACATGGGTGAAAATGAGCAAGACATTTGCTACCAGGCTGCAGTTCTGGCCCTGGTCTCCTGTTGACATTTTCTTTTTGAATTGCTTTTCTCCATATCCAGGCTACTATCTGAAGGGGGATCAGAGTCACATTCCACTGGGCCCCTGATCTCACCTAGGAAGGTTAGTAACAGGCAGCTTAGACCAAAACTGTCTTCCTTACCAGCTCAGTCTTACTGGTTTTTCAGTGGGTTTGACTTTCCTCACCTTGGGTCAGTAAGACTGAAAAAGGGTTACTGGTATTTACTAGAAATTTAATTTACCAGTACTTTGTCAACCCCCTGAATATTTATATCATTTCAGTTTTTTTGTTTTAAACAAAAGCATAATAAAGAGCCATATACGTGAACCTTATAAAGACAGCTAGGCAAAAAAAAAAAAAAAAGAACAAGCCTAACACACAAAACAAAAACAGGCAAAACGACCTGTTCAGCCTACTTATTATTTTGCTACAGTGGTGTCAAAGCTCACTCAGGGGCTCCCTTCACTAAGGTCTATGGTAACAAAGGGTGCTAAGTAGATTATGCCTCCTGCACACTTTCCTTGGGATTCTGGCTCTATTGCAGGAAATTTCTGAGTCCTAGTATGCTACTATCTAATATACCTAACAAGGAACCTGCAAAGGAGGAAATGCCAAATGTCCAAACTTTCATCTCAAAGAGCTTATGAACTATGCAAATCAAATTAGAATAGTGTGGACTTGACTGATAGCACGCAACAACTGTAACCTTGGATCCTAGAACTCTGTAGTATGGAAGACCAGTATGCAGTACGAGAGCTCCCATATTCCTTTTGAATTATATCCTTTAAAAAGTAGCTGTTTTTATCTTTTAAAAAGCCATTACATGACTGCTATATTAAATCACTTCTCTGTACAGTTGGAAAGACTGCCTTAACTGGCCAAGTTTGGTAACTTTGGCGTGAAATGAAATAAGGGATAATAAATTTGTGGACAGATGTGCTATTACAGGAGGATGACAACTGGATCACTAAACCAGAGTGCATCTCTTCTCCTCTACAAACTAAGGCAGACAAATTAACTGTTTTAAGCTTACTTGTGGGCACACACACTCCTCTGAGAAGAATGAAAGCTCAAGTCCTTCTTTTTAGAAAGGTACAATACAAACTATACATAGAACGTACCACCATTTCAAAGTGTCCAGAGACCCTCCAAATCCCTGTAATGGATTCCAAGAGTCTACAGAATGCTCAGTTTAGGAATCCTTAAAAAACTTGAGCTTCAAATTATCTCCACACCTAAAAACCATAACTCTAAGATTAAGTAAAATACTATACTAAAATCTTAAAATTAAACTTTAAAAGTATTCCAAGTGAAAGAGTAAGCAATTCACAGTAAAATTATAAAAATTTACACATACATCTATGCATCTGTATAATTTGGAGAGACAGACAAGAGTTCTTCGAACTGTAGGGTACCACATTCCATGAAGATCTGCTGGAGAAATTGTGGTTTGTGGTCTAGGATTAAGGGATTCTGTTGAACCTAAAATTCAAATAAAAAAGACTGTACACTTCAGGCATGTGGATATCCATCTTAAAATAAATTACATGGCAACTATAAACTGTATTTGCTCGTTAACTATAAATAGGACATCAATTTTTTTCTAGTCTCATCTTTAATCAAGAATATCCTTAGAGGGGCTGGAGAGATGGCTCAGTGGTCTAAAGCACCTATTTGGAACAAGCTAAGCTAAGCAAAGCACAGGGACCGCGGTTCGATCCCCCAGCACCACATGCCAGCCAGCCCCGCCCCCTGGTGGGCTGAGCTGGCCACACACACACACACACACACACAATAAATAAATGTTTAAAAAAAAAAGAATATCCTTAGAAAGCTAAGGGGAGATTTAACACAAGTGAGAACACAGGTACACTCCAGCCTAGTGTACATGCTCAACCTAAACTGCTTTTCCCAAACTAGGTTCAACAATCTTTATGAAATGAACAGCATGCACATATTACAGATCCGAGGAAGCAGAGCTGTATGCAGTCAGATGGAAGCGAATGGGAGCCAGTGGAGGTAGGGAGTGACAAGAAAACAAAGCAATTTTAAATGGGAAGATTAACCAAAGCTGACTCGCCACCTCCCATGCTGAGCTGTATCACTTCCAGACTTACTCAGCATATTCAGTTGCAAGGGAAGAGAGCAGGCTCCCCCACCCATGAAGAGTCAAAAGGCGACCTCTGGCAATGGGAGGAACAGCAGGAAGGCAGTGCCGCTAAGCAGCCACCTTTGTAAGGGAAGGACCATCACTGGCATCTAGGACCAGATGGCAAAGTAACCACAACAATGGAGCTGGTATAAATCTCCAGTACAAGAGGTAAAACTGAAGTATGGGTGGAGTGTTAAAGGACTTCAAGAAACTTCATTAACATTTTAGTGCAGTAACAATTTATGGTTATATAAGATTTTTTTTTGAGAGATTCTGAAGTGTCAATGACATCAGTAATTTAAAATGATTAATATAAAAATGTGTGTATGCACATGCACATGTATGCTCATTATGGTTTAGATCTACAATGTCTCCCCAAAAGTCTCACAGATGCAGTAAAGAGAATGGGTCAAACAGGCACTATACTCATCTACTGCTGAGTACATTAGGTGACTGTGTTGTCAGGAAGTGCCACTGATCAGGAGAGGTGGGGCATATGGGGTGTGTTCTGGAAAGCTCTCTCTCCCCTCAGCTCCCTTCTGCTTCCCAGATGCCACAGGATAGGCAGCTGTCTGCACTCTTCCACCAAGTCTATGCCCTGAAGCCAACCGACCATATACAAAAATCAAGAGCCAAAGTAAACCTCTCCTCCTCTGGGCTGTAGGTGCTTGGAAGGTATTTCGTGCCAGCAATGAAACAGCGCCACTGCATGTATGCAACAGGAGAGGTAATATACTGAAGTCCTGCAGCCACATAGTTAGGCACAGATGTTCATTTTTCTTTTTCTGCTTTTCACTTGTCTACATATTTTAAATTCCTTCAATAATAAAAAAGCTAAAATTTATCCATGATATACTAGCAGTAAGTTACAAAACAAACAGGTCCTTTTTAAAAAGTTCTAGATTTGTATGCTTAAAAGAAGGCTTAGAGGTCATGTGACATAAACATGAGAAGGCATGAGGAAAATGTGATTTATTGCTTTTACTTTAAGTTTTATAAGCTATTTTATCAAAAGCAAAGCAACCAATATTTAATTTTTAAAATCTCTTCCATAAAACTTCACTTTAAGATCTAGTCTCTATATAAAGGCTCTTAAAGAAAAATATAAAACAAATTATATCAAAGAATATTTACATTAAGCATCTACAGTTTTGCTAAAAATTTTGCTATCTGCAGAATGTCTCCTTGGAAAATTAAAAAAAGTACTCCCAACATTTAATAAAAAAAAAAAAATGCTTGAAAGTTTTGAAGCTAGAAGTCAACTTGTCATTCATGTTTCCACTGTCCAGTTACACTGCTAACCGAAGAAAGTTTACTTGCAGAGCAAACCACCAAACCCATGTGTCTCCTGCTTCCCCTTCTGGAGAACAGAGCCACTCACAGCAGACCTGTGCTTTGCTTTCTCCACCACCACCCCCTGGGCCTAACCTCCCCTCATTTCTCTACAGAGAAAAGAAAGTTGATGCTTTTGATTTTTAAAGATTGGTAATTGGTCCCTTCACCAGCTGGCCTCTCCACCAGGGTTACTTCACTCTACACCACAAACCCACATCACAAACTCAATCCTATTAGAGGGCTCTCATTCGTTGATTTCCAAAATACCTGTCTGGATTTGTGGTACCTACTGTTAAGAAGTGACTCAGATTCCTACTGGTGCTACAAACCCAGAGATCTTGGGGAAGCTGGGGCTCTTTAAAACTCATGGGGAACAGAGTTGTAGTATCTTTCACTTTACAGCTGGGAGAAAAGAGATGCCTTATCTACCCTTTAGCTTGTTATCGAGATGACATATGAGTGATATTTTGGTTTTCTTTTTGTTGTTTTTGAGATGGGGCCCTACTTTGTAGTCCAGGCTTGTCATAAACTCTCTATGTAGTCCAGGCTGGCCTCACCTCACACTCATAGCAATGTTCCTGCCTCAGCCTTCTGAGTGCTAGGATTACAAGTGTGCACCACCACGCTGACTTCCACGAGTATTCTTAAACAATCTGTTCCATGAAAATTCCAAGCTATCCTATGGATCTGCCAAAAATGTTTTGACTCCATCCCAGCCTTCAATACATTTATAAAATATAAATCTGAATGCATAATCACCCTGATACAATCTACTAGCTCAAAGTTCAAAAGCTATGAAATCACAACATGATGCTGACCGCCATCTGGCCTGCCTCACTTGCCTTTCTGCCTAGGCCCACACACACAAAGCCACGGCATTTCCCAAAGCAGCCATGCTCTCTGAGGATTCCCATGTGCTTCCTATATGCTTTTCTAGCTATCTAAAGCAACCTGGCTGCCTCTGACTCTCACACTCCAGCTTTCACACTCCAGCTTCCAGATGCCACCCCTCACACAGACCCCAGCCCCCATACTCAAGGAGCCTTCCCTTCACAGAGCCCATGCCCTAGGAGCTCTGCCATGGTCCAAGAGCACCTCGTGTTTCCTGTCAGCAGCTCATTCACCACTGAGTCACACCAGACGTTCATCAGTCTCTCCTCACATGTGGGTTATTCCAAGGCTGAAGCTGTTTGCATGCCTGGAACACAAGTCCTTAATAAAGGTATGGACTGAACAAATAAATGCTGGAAGAAAAGACCTCATAACATACCAGATTTTGTTAGACTACTAGACTCTGCTTCTTCTAACCGGACATCAGAAAATGAAGCTTCTGAAGGTAACTTCTTCTGGTCATCTTTTAAGCTCTGTGCAATTTGCTGCATAGAAAAATCAGAAAGAAAATCAAAGAATAGTTTTCAGCAGTATTAGGCAATATGACATAGCTGAAAAGATGGTGGGAAATTCATATAAAATCAAAGTGCGACCCCACTTAAGGACTTACTAATTACAAAGGGGCAAATATACTTTCCTAATAATCACCTTAACCATTTGTGGAACAAACCGACATTATGTGTCTTTGAGGAACTCAAGAAGTGAACATCTAACAGGGGATGGTGGTGCACATCTGTAATCCCAGCACTCGAGAGGTTGAGCCAGGAGGATCTCTGGGAGTTTGAGGCCAGCTTGGGGGCTACAAAAGGCCCAGCCCAAACTGTGCAATAAGACCCTACCTCAAAAAAAAAGAAGAAAAAAAAAAAAAAAGAAGTAGTAGTAGTAGTACTAGTAGTAAACATCAATTATTTAGTATTTTTACCAAAAAAAAAAAAAAACCTGAATCTAAGCAAAAGGAAACAATCAAATCTATAATAGGGCAACATTGTTAATAAAGTTGGCATGGTCTCTCCAAAGAATCAGTGCTATGAAAAACAAATGAAGACAGAGAGGAAGGAGTCTCTGATTCAGAGAGCAGAGACATAAAAATTAAATGTAGCACAGTAAACTTGCATGGATTAGACTTTTTAAAAGTGTGGTCCAATTATAAAAGACATCAGCAGCCTAGCACCAGCCCGGCAAGTCTGAGGTCCTAAATTCAATCCCCAGGAACTCTCCCACATCCCACCACACACACATACACACACACACACACACACACACACACACACACACACACACGTGAAGGACAACAGGAAATTTGAATAAGACCGTATTAAAAAATATTGTTCAAGAGACCAGCCAAATAGCTTAGCAGATTAAAGTGCCTGGTTAGGCAGACACAGCGGCCAGGGTTCAATCCCAGGCCTGCTGTTTCCACCCCGCCCATGGACACACTGAAATGGTGCTTGAGACTGGGTGTGGTGGCACACGCCTGTAATCCCAGCTCTTGGGAGGCTGAACACAGAAGAATCACTATGAGTCTGATCTACATAGTGAGACCCTACAGACCCTGTACTAAAATACAAAATAAATAAATATATATATATATATATATATATATATATCAATTGATAATTTTATTAGGTGCATCCAGTCATAGTGGCACATGCCTATAATCCCAGCACTCAGCAGGCTGAGTCAGGAAGATCACTGTGAATTTGAGGCCAACCAAGGGTACACAGTGAAACCGTGCCTCAAAAAGAAAAAAAAATTATTATGTGTAAAAATAAATGATATTGTGGCTATGTGGAAAACTTATTCTTAGAATAAAAATTAAAATACATTGCAATGAAGTATCAATATATCTTCAACTTACTCTCAACCAATTTGGCAATAAAATAAACACAAAGAAATAAAAGTAAATGTGACAAAACATTAACAATGGTGAATCTAAAAGGAATAAATTCAACTGGCTATATCATGATGTTTTAAAGTGTGATAATTATAGTTATGTTAAAAATTAAAATATCCTTACCTTTTAGAGTTATCTACTAAAGTATTTACAGATGTTAATGTTTGAAAGTTGCTCTAAGACAATTAATGGGAGAAGAGAGAGTAAGAAAGTCTAAGTAAACAAGACAGGCCATTATGAGGCTGAAGTAACTGTATATAAGTATTCATTATACTAAACTTGCTTATATTTGAAAATTTTCACTGAAAAAGCAGTAGGTTCTAGAGCTGAACATGGTGGTACACACCTACAATTTCTGCTACTTAGGAATCTAAGACAAAATCTCAAGTTCAAGGCTAGCCTGAGAAACACAGTAAGATCTCATTTCAAAAGAAGTTGTAGGTACTCTCATTCTACTATCCAGGAATTTTTTTAACCTCTCTCCAAAATTCAAAGAAAATAAAGTTATGTATGGAACTGAACAATCAATGAGATAACATAACCCTTCAAACCAGAAGCTACACATCTCTACTGTAATTTTCAGAAAACAGCCTCCAGGGCTCATACCATCAACTATGGTGGCTGCTGTGTTACCAACTCTCACAGTTTCATTTTGTTTTGTTTGCAGTACTAGGGATTAATGTTTTTCTTTTCTTTTTCTTGTCTTTTTTTTTTTTTTAATTTATTTGGTTGTTGTAGGGTCTCACTATGAAGCTCGGACTCCTGATGATCCTCCTGCTTTCAGCCTCCCCAGCACTGGCATTTACAGGCATGCACCTGGGGGCAGAGCTGGTACAGCAATGTGGTGCCCAAGATTGAACCATGGTCCCTGTGCTTGCCTAAACTTGCCTAAACAGGCGCTTCAGTCTGCCGAGCTATCCTGCTGGCCCCAGTACTAAGGATTAAACCCAAGGCCTCCACACTGATCTATATCCCAAGTCTTTTCTATTTTGTGGCAGGATTTTGCCAGGTCACTAAACTGACTAAGCTCAAAGTTGCATTTCTCTACTTCAGCCTATCCCAGAGTGCCACCACACCCAGCTTCAAGCCTTTCCTATGCCATTTACAAAGAAAAAAGAAAAGTCACACCATTAAATGAATTTTAAAATTAAGAATGTATACATTCTGGCAAAGTAACAAGAACTAAATAGAATGTTTTAAAACTATAACTGAAAGACAACATATTCTCTTCAATGTTTTTAAAATTTTTATATGCTATGATTTTTATGGCAAACTTATTTTGATTCTACTTTCCGAGCAAGAATTAAAAAGAAAAATCCTACTTTAGCTGGTATAATATACTCAAAGGTTGTACAGGGGCAAGAAGTAGATGCACTGTGAAGACCATACCTCCATCATGACTAACTTATCAGGATATGCCAGGTCACCGGGGGCCGGTTTGTAGCCTGTGATGTCTGTCTGAATATAGATGTGCGTTCGATACACAAGCCGCTCTTGTACGTCTTCCAACATCTGCTTTGCTCCAGCTGCAAATGCCCCTAGTTGTTCAGCTAATAAAAAAATGGAAGCATCTGCCATTTTAGACATAGGAAATTACTTTCTTATAAACGAGCAAAGATATTACTTTAAACACCTTTGCTTCGAAGACTGATTACATTCTATTTCAGAAAAGTTTAATAAATGTTTTTCAGAGGCTGGGGATGTAGTTCAGTAGTAAAGTTAATTGCCTAGCTTGTGTAAAGCCCTGGGGTTAATCCTCAGTATGGCAAAAGAAAGTAAAATAGTCTTTCAATTTCAATTTAAAATTGCGAAATAAATTGGTCCTTATGTCTCCTTCCTAGGACCCTGTAAAATTATTTCTATTAAATACTGAATCTACATTTTAAGAGAGTTTTGTGCTCTCTAAAAGTTATTTCACACAGTTCCACATCAATCCTAAGAGATAATTAAGGCAGCCTAATTTATTATCATCCCAAATTTTACATATAAATTGAGTCCTACAGACACTAAATAGCTTGTTAATACTTTCACAAAGAAAAAAATGTAAAAAATGAAATATAAGTTTCTACAGTACTATTCATTTCTAAGATGCCATTAAATGTCAGTAATTCAGTAACATCTTTTTAAGAGATGGGGGTTGAAGACACTATAACGTAAGCCACTCATTAAAAGAGTACCTTATATTCAGAAACAGTAATATGAGAGAAAATGTACATCACAGAGCATCTAAATATAGTATGAATATTTGAAGAGTAACACACTTGTAGTAGTATCTACCAATGAAAACCAAGGTGAAAACAATAAATTCTGCCCACAAAATGACTTAAGAGTATTTTTTAACTTTCATGAGTAAATGTTTACAGCACATAATAATTACATTTAGTATGGGATGCTGATACCACCCAGAATGCACTGAACTTTGTATTTTTTTGAAGGACCTAACTATATCAATAGGAAAACCATATTTTCTATAACTGAACAAAATAGTAAAGAATTGATCAGATAGGTAAAGCAGAGTTATTCCACAGGAATACTTTCATTTGTACATTTCATAAATGATCTACTATAACTATTAAGTATGCTAAATAATTGCTGACTTTTAAACAAAAGTATGTAATATATTCAATTACTTTATGTATTCTAGCACTCCAGTAACAACCCCTGACTTAAAACTAATAGCCAACTCTCTCTGGATTTTAGAGGCCAAAATAAAAAGTACCTAACTATTTTATTACTAATTTTTACAAACTTTAAAATTCTTTCTATATATTATTTGAACCATTAGTCAAAGTTGCCCCTTGATTCAAAAAGGAGAAAGATGTTAGCCTAACCTTCAAAAATATCAAATTTTTACTTAAACTGTTTTCTTTTTTTTTTTTTTTTTGCGAAACCAGGGATTGAACTCAGGCCCTTGCAATTGCCAGGGAAGCACTTATTCCACTGAGCCATCTCCCCGGCCCCTAAATTGTTTTCTGCAATTAAAAAATATTAAGTATTTTAGTGCAGAAGTATAAAAAGTATCTAATTTTTTTCAAATTCACTGAGTCACAAATACAATTTAAAGACCTTTTAAATGAGCACTCCTATTTACTTACCATTGTTCTGTACATGATCTTCAAGCACTTCATTTTTAAGAATGCCACAAAGTTCAGATAGTGTCTCTAAGTGAATGACATGAATGATCAATGGCCTGAAGACATCATACAACGACATACACAATTTCTCCAAAAGCTCACTAAAATTGAAGAATAAAATATGGTTACAGCAGAGATGTCAGAATTTTGTCTTTTTTATTTTTATTCTTTTGATACAGGGTCTCACTAGGCAGCGCATACTCAGTTATCCTCCTGTCTCAGCCTCCCCTGCAATGGGATTACAGGAATGTGCCACCATGCCCAGTTTCGGGGCCAGTAAGGCATGTGGTTCCGAGGATCAAACTGGGACCTTGAGCTTGCCAGGCAGGTGCTTAGACCACAAAGCTATCTCCAGCCCCAAATTTCTAATACTTTAAAAGATTCCTTGGGCCGGGGAGATAGCTCAGTAGAATAAGTGCTTGCCTGGCAAGTCCAAGGGCCTGAGTTCAATCCCCGGTTCCACAAAAATAAATAAATAAATAAATAAATAAATAAATAAATCCTTGATTTCTTTTAGTCAATAAAAATATTAAGTACTGGGAAAGAGTATCTGGGAAAAATGAGAAGTGAAAGGTGAAAGGTAATTCTGTAAACTGCTTTTGCTTTAAAAGCTCAGAATCTATAAGTAATCTGCAGCAATTTAAATTCTCTGTCACCAACAGTCAACCTACCACAACATTTATATTTCAGCAATAATTCTATACATGTCCTTTCAAAACCAAAATTATCTTCTGATTATGTTTTATATTCTACTTCACTATGAATCAACTGGCATGTTTCCTCCAGGAAAGATAGGTTCAAAATAAAACTGAAAGTATTTTGGACATTTACCAAGTACTGTGAGAGATTTAAATATTTAGAAAGAAGAAAATTAGGTTGTCTATATTCTTCATACTGCCAACAGTAATCTTCTGTATACAGTAGTCATCAAAAATGACCATCCCAACTGAAACCATTATATACATTTAGCTCTTTCTAATTTACAAGACTCTTTTAAAAGTCTAAATGGTCAACATGAAGAAACCAAAAATGACTAAGAGTGCCTCTGAAAGACATTTTTTTTTATCTTTTTTTTTTTTTTTTAAATGAATTTAGGCCAGGGTCTACAGGGCTCACTACGCAGATCGGACTTGTAGTGATCCTCCTGTTTTCGGCCTCCCAAGCGCTGGGATTACAGGCACAGGCACGCACCACCACACCCAGTCTCAATTGTTGGCTCAGCATGCCCCGGGGGCAGGGCCGGCATGGCACACAGGGGATGAACCCCAGGCGCTGTGCTCTGCTGAAGCAGGTGCTTTAGTCCACTGAACTATGTGGCCGGCCCTGAAAGATAGTTTTCAAGAAAAAAATTACAAAATTGTGTCCATATTTGTAACTACCTTTCCTTAGTCCGAATCTTAAAATTTCTGAACTAAAAGGAAATACTGTGCTTAGTAGAGGTAATAGCTACAGATCTCAAGACATGGTTCCTTATACAGAATTACTATTTACATGTACATACATGTATATACATATATACAGAATTACTATCATATCAAAGTATCTCCATTACATTACAGACAACATAAAAGCACATTAGCCTTTAAGCTGCATGCTTTAATACCTACTATCCTAGCCAACAACATTCTGTTTACATATGCAGAAAAGTTAAAGCACAGCAGTTGGTTGTACAATACTCCTGTAACATACTGCACCATTATGGCCATTAGCAAATTACATCTCATCAACAGAAGATAGGCTCCACGTGCCACCTACTCTAATTTTGGTGTCAGCTTTGTGAAAAATTCATTATAAAGTTGGTGCTCATCCTGGCACACATGGACCATGAAGGCACAGCCACTGCGAACCTGTGGTAAACAGACACATACCTGTAGTTAAACACTTACAGTGCTTATAAAAGCCTATACTTTATTTGAAAAAAATTATGTGTATGTATTTATAAAATAACTTATCAAAGAAAAGAAAATATTTTTTCCATGACTTAATATTTATTATAATTACAAATAACTTCTATTTTATTAATGCTTTATTTTCTAAATTTTGTTTTATTTTAAAGAGAAAAAAACAATAGAAATAATGGTACAAAATTTCAAAACAAGGGAATAAGAGATTAACAGTGGTTAATTATTGCATATTGCTCTCCTCAAAGTACCTGCTCAGATTACAAGATACAATCATGAAAACTGACCAAACAATGTAAGCACAAACCTTTCTTTCAATGAACAGAAATCAGTAGTATAACCCTCTTGTATGTGTGCGTGCATGTGTGTCTGTTTTGTTTTGTTTTCTTTCCCTTTCCTGCTTTTTTGCTTTTTCCCCCACCCCAGCTTCTCTTGACTTTTGAACAGTTTCTTCCCATTTCACAATATCCACTGTACATTGTGGATCTTATTTACTCTTTCAGCTTCTCACACTAGGGAGGTTATTTTCTAAAATTTTAATAATGATCACAAATTACTTTTCTAGTTGACAAGAAGTGTATTACAAGTGTATTACAGCCTGGGCTACAAAGTTAGCTCAAGGCCAGCCTAAACTGCATAAGGAGACCCTGTCTCAAAAAAAAAGAATGAATGAATGAAAGAATGAACGAATGAAAAGGAGTGTATTAAAACAAGAACCTTTACTTTTTTTCTATGGTACGAATTAAAATCACACTAAACAAAAAAGTTCTTCTGTAGCAAAAATTAAATTGTCAACTCAAATCCACAAGCTTTGAAACTTCATCTTTTAAGAAATACTATTCGTGAATGTTCTTACCTCAAAAATAAAGAGAACTATTTTGCAAAGTTGAACAAGACTAACAAATTAAGGTTTGTCATAATGGAAAGAAACAGTTCACTGATACAGGAACTGAAGCTCATAAGCTTGCTAGGTCATATCTGTCTGAGATCCTGTTCCCCCAAGTAAGTTGTGCACTACAATAACAAGACATCAAGGACAAAACCAGATTTGGAGAAACAGAACTATAGTTCTGAAGGTCTAACACTGAACCGAGATAGATACAAACTTACCAAGGCACAATGGTCTCTATTATTTTGACTGGTTAACTCTGTGACAGTACAGGCAATACTAGGGCCCAAAAGGAGCTCCCGTTGGAAAAGGTAACATTGATGGATATCACTGAGCAGCTGCCGATATCTAATAGAAAGGCAAATAAAAATAGATTGTGGCATGAACTTTTGATTTCAGGTATGTAAATTAAATCTGATCTTAAATCCCAGAATAGGTGGTCAAACCTAGAAAATCATAACGGTCACCTCTCATTTGCTCAGATTAAATGCTCAGAAGTAACAGATATAAAACAAAACCCAGAAACTGGGGATGTGGCTCAGCAGTAGAGTTCTTGCCTTGCATGCACAAGGTCCTGGGTTTGTTCCCTAGGACCACAAAAAATAAGTAAAACCCATAATGAAGTGATGCCATAAGCTCTACCTGTTAAAGAAAGATTTCTCCTCTAAGAATAGAGACCTCATGTCTGTCCAGATGAAAATGAACTCCTGCTGTGGAAAAAACTGGCATTTGCTAAGTCAAAGCTGAGACCTGGCTCTCCAAAATAAGTTGTGTGCTAAGAACAAGCTGGACACCTGGTGGTGCCCGTAATCTCATATGCTTGGGTGTCTGAGGCAACAAGGTCATAAATCTGAGTTCAGCCTGGGCAACTTAGTGAGCTGCCATGTCAAACTAAAAGAAAGAACAAGGACGCAGCGTGGCACTCCCTGGTTTAATCTCCACTACTGCAACCAAAACAAAAAGAGCAATCTTCAGAAAAGATGAGAGGAATAAAAAATAGCACCATGAGAAGAAGGTAATCTGGGAATTAAAAAGCTGGATACTCACTCAGGTATCTTTTCAGATCGTTCTTCTATTTGTTCAATAAGGGTCTGCAGAATAAAGAAAATCATGGCACATTAAAAAGCCAAATGTATTAACTTGTCATTATTTTTTTATAATAGTATCACATGCTCACTTAAAAACTATAAATATAAACAATAATCAACTTTCATACTAAAAAATAATCACATATAATATTTCAGTATATTTATTTTCAGGTTTCTTGGAACACAGTTACCACAGCTTTCTTCTTAGAACAGAAATTATACTACACGTTCACCTTTATAGTCTGCTTTTAAATATTAATAGTATTTAGTTGGGTGTGGTGGCACATGCCTACAGCACCAGCACTCAGGAGGCTGAGGCAGGAAGACTGCTGCAAGTTCAAGTCCAGCTGGGCCACATAGAGAGGTCAAGACCAGCCTGGACAAAAAACAAAACAAAAAGCTAAACAAAATAACCTTAACGTTATTTCATACTTTCCTATTAAATAATGTTCAATAATAGATGAAAAGGTATAGAAAGCTTTACCATAGTACCTAGTAAACATTATGCTTGTTTTTGTTTTTGGGGGGACAGGGTCTTGCTCTGCAGTTCAGGCTGACCTTAAACTTACTGTGTAACCCAGGCTGGCCTCAAACTCCTGACAATCCATGCCTCAGCCTCCCGAGTGCTGGGATTATAGGTGTGCACCACCATCAGCAGCTCAAAAAAAAAAAAAAGTAGTAAACATTGTAAACATTTAATCAATCTCATTATAATTCTTTAAGACATTATGTCAGCCAGGCATAGTGGTGCATGCCTATAATCTCAGCACTCTAGAGGCCGAGGTAGGAGAATTACCATGAATTTGAGGGCAAACTGGGCTACACAGTTCAAGGCCAACCTGAAGTACACAGCAACGCCCTGTCTCAAAGAAACAATAAAAACTAATGAAAATAACAAAAAAATAAAACATTATGTGAATGTTACACATCATCTTATTGATCATTCTCCTACTATTAAGATATTTAAACTGTTCCCAAAGAATCACAGCCCATTGGTGAGGATCCCAGAGGGAAGCCAGGGGTTTGAGTGTCTGCTCTTCCACAGCTAGGGGAGCCAGGCAGGCCATCCGGTCCACTTCTCTGAGACCCTACTTCCTACTATTTAAACTAGCATTAGGAGAGTACCAACACAATGGCACAAAAGAAAGAGTACTTGGATAGACTTCTAAACTAGTAGAATAAAACTTTTAGAAAGGAATCATTCACATCAATAGTATTTCCTGCCTCTGCCAAACCCTCAAAAGAACTGACATAGCCATAATTTACATATTTCCAAACGACAAAACAATGCCTAACTTTTGTTTCTTTCATAACAGATCTCCCTATGTAGTCTCGGTTAGGCCTGAACTCACTCTGCAGGCAGGATGGCCTCTAACTCAGCCCCTCCTACCCCAACATCCTAAACGCTAAGATTATAAACATTTGCCCCGTTGCCTAACCTTAATTTGCATGTATTTCCACATTTTCTGAGAGTAACCTGGTTATTTTATATTACATATTCATCTTGTATTGATGTATAGGCATCTATGGTTTATTTTAATTTTTTTTTAACATTTATTTATTGGGGGGGGGCAGCTCAGTCCACCAGGGGGCGCAGCTGGCTGGCATGTGGTGCTGGGGGATCGAACCGCGGTCCCTGTGCTTTGCCAAGCTTGTTCCAAGGAGGTGCTTTAGACCACTGAGCCATCTCTCCAGCCCCTAGCTATCTATGGTTTATTATGAATTTTTTTTTTTTATTTTAAGGAAGGGTCTACAGGGTGTCCAGGGTTTCACTACTAGATCAGACTCATAGTGATCCGCCTGCTTACAGCCTCCCAAGAGCTGGGATTACAGGCGTGCGCCACCACGCCCAGTCTCAACTGCCATATCAGCATGCCCCTGGGGTGGATCCAATGCCCTGCCCCTGCACCTGCTTGTAGGTGCTTTAATCCGCTGAGCTATTCGGCTGGCCCTTTTTTATCTTGTGAAAACATTCCAATTTTTGTCATAGTTTTGCTATTTACAATCCAAAAATTTAACGTTTATTTTACACCATTAATTTCTTTTCCAATAATTTTTCTAGCTTTCTAAGGGACCTGTTTATCATTTCGTATGTATTAGTTCACTTACTATGTACTTTGATATTATTATTAAATGAAATGATATTTTTTAAATACTCAGCAAACTCAGCAAATTTTTCCAAAACTGTTGTAGAAAACTTCAGCCCTACTCTTTCGATTTGGAATGTTTCTGTAAGTGTATCTAGGGCCAGCAAGATAGCTCAGTGGACCAAGCACCTGCTTTGGCAAGCACAGGGACCAGGGTTTGATCCCCGGTCCCGCATGCTGTGCCAGCCCCGGCCCCAGGATGCACTGAGCCAGTGACTGAGTCTGGGCATGGTGGCACATGCCTGTAATCCCAGTACTGGAGAGGCTGAAAACAGGAGGATCACTATGAGCCTCAACTGCACAGTGAGATCCTGTAGCAAATACATTAAAAAAAAAGTTAAGTTCTAGAATTTCCCATCTCAATGCTCTATCAGTGAATTATTAAATCAACACTGTATCTTTAAAAAATTCCTATAGTTTTACTTATTTCTCAAATAAAGCTCAAGATCACATAAAAGTAAATCCTACTGGCTTTCTGCTAGAAGTACAACCAGTGTACTTCCCAGTGTAAAGATCACTGGGAAGAATTGACATTTTAAAAATTAAGTCTCCTAATCACAGAGATGTTTTTCCCATTTATACAATCTTTCATGAATTTCTGTCTAGTTTTGACATTTTCTCCATCCTCACAGTTCTAATTACTGCTAGGTAAGCATTTTATGCTTTCTACTACTAACACAGGCAGGACCACACTGCACAGACTAACCAGGCACTTCTAGTATGTGCAAAAGCCAATATAACAATGACTTTATAATCACCCACCACAATAAGCCTCTTAGCTACACCTTTATTCTTCTAATCAAATTATTATCAGTGGCATTTGACTAATAAGCAAAAACAATTAGGCACAATGAAATAAATCTCATACCATCAATTAACCACTATTTATCTATTATTTTTTATAAATAAAAGGGAGTTTCTTCTACATCCAAAACAAAACAAACAAACAAAAAAAGCAAAAACTCCTTCCAAGCAGCTGACTTTGTAGCCAGAAGCAAGAAAGTAAGAGTTAGAAAAGGTAGATTACCCTTTCTAGTAACCTCAGTGAGCAAAAAGGATATCCATGCATCAGCTCCAATTATTTGGATTTCACATGTTATAAAATGTATCAGATTTCCCGTCTGCATTTTCAATCTCCAATCAAGATGAAAGTGCATTCCTTTGTGTACCAAACACTAAGTACAGTAAATAAGATGCATAGCCAACATCACGGAATAAACTACCAATGCCTTAATTCAATCTCTGTTTTTACCTGGATCACCACAAAGTATTCTTGTTATCAGGCCTATCTCAAATTTCTCTTCATCACAACCCATTTTTACACTGCAACTTTCATTTATGAAATGATCAATGTAACCAAATCACTCTCTTCATTGTTTCCCTACTTTTCTTAAATTAATGAAACATAAGTTCCCTGTGAGATGGTCTTTTGCTATCTTTCCTGTTCTTTCCCATCACACCCCACTAACATTTTGTGTTCCTGTAACAAATTACATAGTTCTCCTAAAATGCATTTCTTTTTATGTCACTACAACCTTCACTATAATGCTGTTCTCTCTGTATAAAATATCAAACCCCTAAATTACAGTACAAGTTGGAGCTTTTTAAAACTCACCTTTATCTAGAAACCTTCCCTGAGCATCACAGGAAATAGCATTCCCCCCTCTGTAAACTTGAGCACCTAAGACTATCTCTAAGATACACAGCTGAATAGGAAAGGATAATCTCTCATTCATATATTCATTTTCCTGGAATAAACAAAGTACTTCAAAATGGATATATACATAAATTTCCTAACGATATCCTCCCATTTATATTAACAGACTTACTCTGACTTTGGGGGCAGCAGCTCGAAACTTCACATAAAATAGTGTGAAAGAATTGTCTGCATTAGGCACAGATGAAGGGTCCTAAAGGGACACAGAGAAAGACAGGGAAGGAAAATAATTAGCAAACAAAAAAAATCACTCAGAAAATCTAACACTAACCATTGTATCTGACTATGGCTCGGCCTCTATACCAACCAAAGCTAAGAAAAATCTCAAAGAGATTACATATTATTATTGCTACAAATAATAAACTTTTAAGAGGAACTATCATTTCTCATCCACCATTATAGTTAAAATTTATCCTGTATTATATAAAACTCTTGCAGGACAAAGACCTGAATATAGACTCATACTGACACTTTCTGGGTATAAGACACTGGCCAGCTTACTTACCCTCTTGGAGATTCAGTGGATCCATAAAATTACCATGACATACATTTAGTGAGACTTTGTAAAGCTCAGTGGTAAAGTAGTAGCATAGTAGGTAACTCTATTCTATTAGTTTCCTAAAGTTAATGAAAATTCTGAAAATTGTATAGTCTAGCTGTTACATCAGTGAGAAGCAATGTCAACAGTAAAATGCAACTCAAAAATCACTGGCTTTGGGGCCGGGGAGATAGCTCAGTGGAATAAGTGCTTCCCTGGCAAGCACAAGGGTCTGAGTTCAATCCCTGGTTCCACAAAAAAAAAAAAAAAAAAATCACTGGCTTTGAGTCAAGTTCAAGAAGACATTCCACGTTTTTTAGAAAGCAACCGTAAAACAACAAAATAGCCATTTTGGTTCTATTTTCTTCAGAAAAAAATACAACCAATGACCATCCTAGCTAGTGCTACTCTTATTTTCTAATCTAACTTAACTCTTAACTCTCCATGGAGCATTTATTACAATCTGTAACTACTTCGTCTATTTTTTTGCAATACCAGGAATTGAACTCAGGTCCCTGCACTTGCCAGGCAGGCGCTTATTCTACTGAGCTATCTATCTCCCCAGCCCTCTTATTTATTTCTTTTTTATGTATTTAGTACAGGGTCTACAGAGTCTCACTGCACAGATCGGACTCGTAGTGAGCCTCCTGTTTTCAGCCTCCCAAGTGCTGGGATTCGTTTCCTTCTGTACTCATTGTTTCTCCCAAATATAATAAGTTCCATATGGTAGGGACCTCACTAGTTCCTTTTTTGCTACTATAGATTTCCTGTTTCAATATAAAGCCTTAGGGGATGTGCAATAAAAAATATTTGCTAAATATAAAAAAGCATAAAAACGACCAAAAAAAAGCAAAGAAGATTATTTAGGATAGGAGTGTAACTAAGAGGCAATCCCCTTCTCTTAGATGTGCATGGCCCTGGGTTCAATCTCAGCCTGAACCATTTTATTACTTTGGTATTTTCCTTCAAATATTTTCATAAAATAGAAATGTTTTAAGTGACATATAATTGTATCTCTGTCTGTCTCTCTCTTTTTTTCCCATTGAGACAGCTTCTTACTAAGTAGTTCTGGCTGGCCTTGAACTATGTACCCCAAGCTGGCCTCAAACCCACAGTGCTCCTCCTGTCTCAGCCTCCCCAATGCTGAGATTACAAACATGCCACCATATCTAGCTCATTTTATATTACCAGAAGCTTCTCATACTGTTAAATATTATATAAAATTTAATATTATAATTATATAAGTGGACCTTGATAGTAAGGATACTTTCCCCTATTACAAATAAAACCGCACTATGTATCCATATTTAATAAAAAGCAAAACTTTGGGGGAATTACAAAGTATTAATTGTAGATACAGATTACAGAAAATAAGTGATCTTTATTGTGCAAAAATAAAGCTGTTACTGAGATCAGCTAACTTACCCTTTTAAGTAACTGATTTGTGAGTGCCTGTAGTGTGTTCACAGTATATGTCTTCATGAGGTGCAATGCTTTAGAAAGACATTGTTTAAACTTCAGTAAGTACACAGGATAATCTTTAAAATTAGGCTGTAAAACAAAAAAGATTTTCAAAGAAGCAAATACTAACAGAAAGCTAGATTTTAATAAAAGCCAAGATGTCCCTTAGGTAAAGTGACATATGAAGTCCAACTAGATAAAGAACAGAGAAATCCTTGGAAAGAGTCATTAAACCAAAGGGTGTAGCCAGGCACGGTGGCACATGCATATAAGCCAAGCACTCCGGGAACCTAAGATTGGAGGATCACCAAATTCAAGCTCAGCGTAAGCAACTTAGTGAAACCATCTCAAAATAAAAAACAAGTGCTGGGAATGTAACTCAGTGCAAAAGGTCAGGGTTCAATCCCCAGGATAAAAGAGAGACAAAGAGGGTCAGGGAGATGGCTCAGTAGAATAAGCGCTTGCCTGGCAAGCGCAAAGGCCTGAGTTCAATCCCCAGTTCTGCCAAAAATAAATAAACAAACTAACTAACTAAGCTATAATTTAAAAAAAAGAGAGAGAGACAAAGAGACAGGGAGATGGAGATACAGAGAGAAGTAAAACACAGACAGACAGACAGACAGACCCCTCTCTCTGTCCGAGCAAAGTGCTTGTTGCTTTAGTTTCCCCCAAGTAACATTTTCAAATTCCAAGGACTATCAACAACTTAAAATATGATTCATCTTTTTGTGCAAAATAAAGCTGAGTCAGCCCAGAACAATTCTACTCTGGAGCAACCTCAGGAGCAGAAGTACTGTACTTTTATACTGCTACCAATAATAAAGAATTTACTAGCTTTCCTTCAACATGTTATAAATATGTACAATCACCCCAATTTTCATAAAATAGAAACATTTTACATGTAGGATTGGTTAGGAGACCCCCAAGAATACAAAAAATACTTATACAGTTCCTTATATAAAATGGCATAGTGTTTTCTTACTAAGTAGTTCCGGCTGGCCTTGAACTATGTACCCCAAGCTGGCCTCAAACCCACAGTGCTCCTCCTGTCTCAGCCTCCCCAATGCTGAGATTACAAACATGCCACC
>NW_004524698.1:3253216-3261065 GCF_000260255.1 Octodon degus
CCAATACAATGAGAATGTTATGTAAATAATTGCAACAATATGGTTTAGGGAGTAATGAAAAGAAAGTCTGTACAAGGTCAGTACAGATGTGATGTTTACTTCTGAGTCTTTATGATTTGCAATTCATTGAATTCACACATGCAGAACCTATAAATAAAGACAGGTGACCATATGTTTTCTTTCAGAAGAAATAATTATAATAACACACAAAAAGTATTACAATGGGAATGTTAAGATTTTGTTTACAGGGCCGGGGAGATGGCTCAGTAGAATAAGTGCTTGCCTGGCAAGTGCAAGGTTCTGAGTTCAATCCCCAGTTTCGCCAAAAAATAAAAAATAAGATTTTGTTTACACATCATGTAACTCAGTTGTGTCCCAAATTTTCTGATCAAGGAGATTATGGGGGGCCACAAAGCAATGTGATTGATGACATAGAGTGTGCCTAAGGAGAGTCACATGGAGAGAAAACATTCTCTCAGGCTTTCACAGAGAGCAAATTGATCAAGCAAGGATGGCCATGACTCATCCACATGGCTGACACTGACAAAGGATCTGCAAACTGTGGAACAGGGTAACAGGATAAATCCTGAGGGGACTTGACTGACCTTATCAGATACAAAAGATACATTTCTTGTTATACAGGTCTTGCTTTATCTTGGTCTTAACAATACAGCAGAAAAGTATGAAAACAAAGTATAAAATATAAAGCCATATTAATATGCTGAGCTGCAAAAGACTCAAGTCAACAACTTCTGACACTGCCAATCCTATAGATAACCCACTACTATTATGGACTACTGGACTATATTGGATTCTTTAGCTGAATTCATGCACCTACAATATTTAAATGACAATGGAATACCCATCTCTAACAAAACTAAACAAAAAAGGGAATACAAATGAAGGACCATTTTGTATCTGTATATACAAAATAGTTAGGCTAGATATACAACTACTTTCTTTTAATTCAATAAGAAGATAGATTTGTACTAATAGTATTTGGACAGGATATCATGTCTGCATCTTGTACTATGAATAACCACTAAGAAGATAACAATATGCAATGTATTAATTATTGAAACTGTCCTACTAATCAGTTTTGAAACTGTCTCATTGCTATCTGTTCCTCAATAAAATTAATTTAAAAAAAGATTTTGTTATACAAATACCACTACTTACATGAGATGAAATATAGGTTATACAGTCATCTAACTTGGCCAGCATCGGTATAAATCCTTCACTATTCACAGACAATGTAGGAGAGTTCAATTTCTTCAAAGAGAAAAAAAATCAATTAATTGACAAAACAAAATATAGGTAAAAGTTTAAATTTATTAATTAGAATTGATATTTTCCTTTAAGATATACTAGTACCTTTACAATATATTTTAAAAGTTATCAATATATCCTCAAATACAGTCCATGTGCACTAATAAAAAAAAAAATAGAAAAGAATACTGGCTTAAGTCAGTTTATTCCTACTAAGCTTTAATGGGACTCTGCATGAATTAGCCAACTTTTTTACTACACCACCACACAATGTTGTATTGAAATAATATATCAAGTACTCAGATTTCCTACTCTGTAGTACTTTATAACATATATAATTTTTCCACTTTCAAGCACTGGCAATTTTCTTATGGTGAAAGGATTAATTTTAAGTCATACTGTTAAAGTAAAATATTATTAGTCAATTATTTCATAACTTGATATACAACTTGCCAATAAACTATTCCATGGTTCACTGCATTCCATGGTTTTACTTCTACACACAAGCTTTATTTCTTGCTTTTATTAAACTGTATTGGCCATTTTCATAATTTAATAACATGACTTATACAGAATTATGATTAATTTATAAATCATAAACAGAAATATAACTTACACAACAGTTTTTATGGGGATTATTTATGGGGACGTTATGAAGGCTCGACAATTTCTTCAAACTAAACATGTAAGTTTACTCAAAAACTTTTCACTATTGTAGTAGTACAATCACAGCAAGATTTAAAATTGAATATTCTTTCTTATAATTTTCTTCACAGTTTGTAGATATAAGGCAACCAACTAAAGATTTTAATAATAATACAACTTAAAATACTTAAACCATAGTTTTAACTCTCAGCTAATAATAGTATCTCTATTTAAGTTACAGTGTAATTCAAACCAATTTATAAGATTAAAAATTAAGAAAGAACATAAAAATCACTTTACAAAAAAGTAAAAAGCACTTACTGTAGTAATAGTTTCCAATTCATTAAAATAAGAAAGCTTTTGTTGAATATTTTCAGCCAGATCAACAAGTTCCGACTTGCATTTTTAAAAGAGAAAAATCAATTACTATTAAGACCAAGAAAATCAACCCTCCAGTCTCAAGATTTATATTAGACATGTAGGTTTACAAATTTCCAAATAATGGTCAAATATTTCTGTAGTCATGAATTAAGAGATATTAATTATTACAGTAAATTTACTGTAATAAATTACTGTAATTTATCACAGTAAATTTCATGATTACAAAATAATAAATGATTGTCTTCCAAAACCTATAAAACACATGCAGAGAAAATTCCAAGACATAGTTTTCAGTATTTTATCTCTAAGTCACCAGTTTAAGTGCAATTTCTATCAATGCATCTTTTTAAAACACCACTACTAGCACTCTATTTATGAAATGTTACTAATAAAGAATGGACAGACCAAACTAACATATGCACCAAATTCTGAAACTGTACTGAAAATGGCTCATAACAAAGGAAAGCTTGCATTTGCCCCTCTTTATATGAGCTCACTGAGAAAGCAAGCTGTCCCACATACTTATTAGCACAAGGATTCTGGCCAGGGCTATCGCTCAGCAGCACAAGCACCTGCCTGGCAAGTGCAAGATCCGGAGTTCAATCCCCAGTACCAAAACAGAAAGAAAAAGCACAAGAACTCATTCAGAGCAATGTTCAACGTACACTTAAAAAAAGACTGATGGGGCTGGGGAGATGGCTCAGTAGAATAAGCACTTCCCTGGCAAGCGCAAGGGGCTGAGTTAAATCCCGGTTCTGCCAAAAAAAAAAAAAAAGATTAAACCGCCTGCTTAAAACAGACGCAGCAGCAAGGGTTCAATCCTCTGTGCACTGTGCGGGCCCCGCCGCCAGGGCACACTGAGCTAGCTATTGAGACTGGGCATGGAGGTCCAAGCCTGTAATCCCAGTTCTTGGAAGGGTGAACACAGGTGGATCACTAAGAGTCCAATCTACGTATAGACAGAGACCCTGTAGACCCTGTACTAAATACAAAAAGAAAAAAAAGAGATTGAGGAATTAAACTGCATTCATCTATTTAAAATAAAATATTAACTATAATCACTGGCCTTCTCTCTACTCCAAATTACCTGTTCTTTTAGGAGCTGTTCGCAGGCTTCATGTAGGGTTCCTGTCTTATTAGACACAAAAAGATACTGCTTCTGCAATGACTCCAGATGCTGAAGAGCGCTGTTTACATCATTCAATATAGCATCACACTGCTCCTGAAACCCAGACAAGTAATCCCTCATCTGTCTAGAAAACAGAACCAAAAGGGGATTGGCAGTAATATCTTCCCCCAATAAGCACAGTCAAAAAAATATGAAATGTCTCATTTTCCCTACAAGCTTGAATTTCAAGAGCAAAGTCTGACCTACTAGCAAAAGTGATTATACTTCAGAAATACACCAAAAGCTATGTCATAAAGTGTTTCAATATTTAAAAACAACAAAAAATTAACTTTAACTTGGCTTTTCAGATGTCAGGTAATGGCTCAATTTTCAATGAGTGAGACTCCAAGCCAACCCAAGGCATCAAATACAGTCAATAAGGGATGGTGTGATGCTGTAGAGAATTCCCGACTGGGAATCGGAAGTCATAGGTCCAAGTCCCAGCTCTAAGCCTGTGTGATGTTGAGCAAGTTACTAAATATTTATAGGTCTGTTCACTCTTTTATAAAACAGAAATAGTAATTAACTTTGCACATAAAGCTGCTATGAAGATTAAAGGAGATCTCACACCAAAGAGCCTACCACACTGCCTAGCAATAACAGTCATCTATAAATGTTTGCTGAATATGAACACCAACCCACAATTCTGAAATCAGCTAGAACCTGTACACTCAGTATATACAACTAGAACTACAGAGTTAAACCACACCTAGACAGCCATCCTTAAAGTCTCTTATGGATGCTTCTCCTTATACAGGAAGGTAACAAACACTTCTGAGAGTTCATGTAAAACTACTTAAACCCAGTCCCTTCCAGAGATACCTGGTTTTTTAATCACCTGGCTTTCAATACCAGTTATTATGACCCAAATCCTCTCTCAGGCTATTTTTAAACAAAATGTGTATGTTGGTGTCTTCTCTGCAACTTAATTTATTTAAGAACACAGAATATGAAATGCATGAGGTAACTGTGATCTAAAAATTACAATATCCAACAAATATAGGAACCAGACATACCTATATTTTATTCCTTCATCCTGGTCCATCTGAGTTTGCAGTTTTGCAAACCATGAAAAAAACTGAAAAAATAAAGAATATGACATTGTCAACTAAAAAAGATACAACGAAAAGTGATTAATACGAAACTGTAAGACAAAAGGGTAAACAATACCTACATCTTACTGTTTAAAGCTCAGTCATAAATAATTAGCTTTAAACCTGGTGTTACAGTTTATATCTAGATTTCCTGCCAAAGTCTGGAGGTGACTGGATCATAGGAGAATGACACTCATCAGTGACGAGTCTACAGCTAAACGTGACACTGGAAGGTGAAGCCTGGAGGAGGAGGTGGTCACGGAGGGTACGGCCGAGAAGGGTCTCTCTCCCTTCTCCATTATTTCATTCTGTTTTCACTGCCACATCATGAGCTGTTTCTACTCTGCCATGCTGCCCTGCACTGGACCCAGCCAACTATAAATGGAAACCTCTACAAAATGTGAACAAATAAACCCTTTCTCCTTTAACTCCTGAGTATCAGGTGCTAAAAATAATTACTACATATTCAATATTTACATACTAAGAAAACCAAAGGATGTTAAAAAAAATTGCCCATTTGCAAAGTTTTGTAAGAATATTAAAGTCATAATTATAAAGAAAATAAACATTTCTTCCAAAGAAGTTTTTTGGTTTTTTTTTTTTTTTTTTGGCAGAACTGGGGATTAAAGTCAGGCCCTTGTGCTTGTCAGGCAAGCACTTATTCTGCTGAGCTATCTCCTCGGGTCCCCTTCCAAAGAATTTAATGTCTACTCATTAGTTTGCCAAATTTGAGTAGTACACATCCTTATGTAAGTTTCAATATTGCTGTTATCTAGTAATAAATTTGAGAATAAAAGTTTGAAATAAGATTATATAGTGGTTTAAGAATACAGCCTTTGCAGCCCACAAGATAGTTCAACAGACTAAAGCGCCTGCTCTGGCAAGCGCAGGGTTTGATTCTGGTCCCTCATACCATGCCAGCCCCACCCTCAGGGCACACTAAGCCAGTGACTGAGTCTGGGCACACGTAATCCCAGCGCCGGGGAGGCTGAAAACACGAGGATCACTTTAGTCCAAGCTGCATAGTGAGGCCCTTTACCAAATACATAAAAACTGGAAGAAAAAAAAAAGAATAAGGCCTTTGGCATCACCTAAACCATCACTTTGATCCTGGTTCTACTACCAATGTTACGAAAAATATTTATTATTAAAAAAGTCAGGGCTAGGCATGGTATCGTCTGCATGGTATCATCCCAGCACTCAGAGAGACTGAGGCAGAACTCCAAATTTGAGTCATACCCAGGCAACTCAGCAAGATTCTGTCTCCATTTTTTTTTTTTAAGTTTTAAAAGGGCAGATATACAACTTAGTGCAAAGGCCCTGGGTTCAAGCTCAAGTACCAGGAAAGAAATAAAACAAAGACTGTAGAGATCAACCTTAAACTGAGCATAAACTTTCTGAGGTGATAGAAATATTTTATATCTTGGTAGTAGAGGTAGTTATTCCAGTGCATAGATTTGTCAAAACTCACTCAGCTAACACTTAGAGGAGTATAACCTGTTTTATATATAAATTTATAATTCAATATATTAGATTTTTAAAACTTTTTTAAAGAGATACAACTCAATATATTAAATTTTTAACTTTTAAAGACAGAGAGATACAGCTACAATTTTAACCCAGAAGATTTTGTTTTAGACTAAAGAAGTCACAGACATAGTGCTTGATTATCTGCTAGAATTCTTAAAAGGAATTTAGTGTTATAGGTTCACAGACTTGCCATGTACCCCAGCTACCACTTATTGAGCATTTATTGTGCTTGCCACACCCTGCATTTACATGCGTTCTATTATTTAAATCTTGCATTTTTTTTTTTTTTTAAATGTATCTGGCACAGGGTCTCACTACCCAGTTTGGATTCATAGTGACCCTCCTGTTTTCAGCCTCCCCAGCACTGGGATTACAGGTATGCACCACCACACCCAGTTTCAGTGGTCGGCACAGCATGGGGCGGCATGTGGTGCTAGGAATCGAACCCTGGTCACTGCACTTGCCTAAGCAGGCACTTAGTCCACACAGCTATCTTGCCAGCCCTGAGATAGGCATATAATTATCCGTGTTCCACAGATTAAGAAATCGCAGACCCAAGAGTGTAAGGAATCTAATCTGCCAAAGGTCACAGAGACAGTAAGCTTCAAGTCAGTCTAAGTCAAGAGCTGGAGCTCTCAATCACTCTGTATCACTGCCTCTGGCAAAGTACTGCATATGCAATTCAGTACATCTTTGTGTTTACCTGGAAAACACCTCAGCTTTAATTCTTAACACAACTGGGGCCAGGGAGATGGTTCAGTAGAATAAGTGCTTGCCTGACAATCACTAGGGCCTGAGTTCAATCCCCAGTTCCAACAAGAAAAAAAAAAAAAAAAAAATTCTTAACAGTATAATGAAAAGACAAGGGAAGTGGCTGAAGAAACTATGGCACATCTAGGCTTGCAATTTTTTTTTTTTTTTTTTCTGTATTTTAGGGAAGGGTCTACAGGGTGTTCAGGGTCTCACTACTAGATTGGGCTCGTAGTGATTCTCCTGTTTATAGCCTCCCAAGGTCTAGGATTACATGCATGCACCACCATGCCCAGATTCAATCTCTGTCTTAGCATGCCCCAGGGGCAGGGCCAGCAAGGCAGGCCTGTAGATTTGTAATTGGTGATAAGGAAAACCCAGAAGTTTACATATGCTAAGTTCCTAAAAAATAAAATAAAGCTTCATCTAAAAAGAATATTTACATTGTTTTTCAAAGGGATAACTAAACACCAGGCATGGTAGAACATTCAGGTAAGCCCAGCACTCAGGAGGCTGGGCCAAGAGGACCACCATAAGTTTGTGGCCAGCCTGGACTACATCATGAGTTCAAGGCCAGCTCCCACTACATAGCAAGACCCTGTCTCCAAGAAAAGGGAAATGGATATTACCTAGCAACAAGCAGAGAAGGGTGTGTGTGTGTATGAGTTTATATGTGTATACAATACATGTCTGCTTGAAGAGACAGGTTAATACGGACGTACACTGAGGAATATCAAAAGTACACAGAGTATTAAAACCCTTAATAAATATAATAATCCATCAACATCCAGATGTGGACTACCTTACTTTTATCTATCCCATCAATATAATTGAGTAGTAGAGTCATTTAAAATAATAGCTTGAGAGTGGGCATGGTGGCACACACATGTAATCCCAGCTCTTGGGATGCTGCAAACAGGCAGATCACTACAAGTCCAATCTAGTAGTAAGACCCTGAACACCCTGTAGACCCTTCTCTAAAATATAAAAAAATAAAATAGCTTGGCCAAGA
>NW_004524698.1:3261369-3269523 GCF_000260255.1 Octodon degus
AAAACAGGAGGATCACTACAAGTCCGATTTATGTAGTGAGACCCTGTAGACCCTACACTGAATACAAAAAAAAAAAATCTTCAACTAACACAAATCAAGAATGTTCTAGAGAGATTTGATAATCACTATGGTATCCAATTTCAGACTTTTATTTAGAACCCTTTTTATTAGCCTGTCCTGAGACATCTACAACAATGTAGTATCTTTAGAAAGGATATTGCCACTCACCTGCTGTGCAGTCTCAATTCTTTCTTCTTCCATTCCTAAAGAAGTGAAACCCTTCAAGAGAATGTCTTCTGTCGATTCAGGCACTATCGAAGTCAGGTCAATGGGCAGCGACTGGGAAGTTAAGCTGCATGAGTCTTCAATTGGGAGCTTGAAAAAAGAAACCCATAAAACATTTAAGCAACTTGAAAATTCTCTATAACTCAAGACTGAGCTTCCACCTCAATGGTTTGAAAAAGCAGTATTTCCATTAAATCATATAAGCTTAACCAATGCCATATGACACTAACACTTTTTTTTTTTTTTTTTTTTGCAGAACCAGGGATTGAACTCGGACCCTTACACTTGCCAGGGAAGTGCTTATTCTACTGAGCCATTTTCCTGGCCCCAACACTAACACTCTTAACTAGGCTCTCTCTACATTAAATGCTATTCTCCAAGTACTATTAGTAAGGTACAATTTTTTAGTTAGCTTTCTAATGGTGGTCAATCTATACCAATGCACACACACTTTTCTCACTTGTATCTCTTATTGAACTACCATCAGAAAAAGGAAAACCTGTGTACTAAAAGTAGCTTATTCTCCTCAGGATCTAACAGCAAAGCTTGACCTGCCTACAAAATTAACAAATCAGACCCAAGATTTAATCAACAAACTGCACGTCTGCATACCATCACTATCCACTCACACTTTCACCTATATTCCTGTTTACAATTTTTGAAATCCCACAGAATAGGAACAATTTGAGCTTCCAATCAGTTTCAGAAAAGCCCAATGGGCAAGGCTGCACTTCGCATCACTAACCTACAGTATTGCTAGTTCTCTATTACTAATGTTCTCTTATCTGTCATCTACACAAAATCTGTTTTTAAACCTGAGAGAAAAGGAAAGTGAATGCTAACAAAAGCAAATGGGCTCACTGTTTAGGTTTAATTCCAGTGTTTAGTTCTTAGTTCAGGATATTTAAGGTCCACCAACATAAGACATAATCCAAGGCCTAGTAACTGCTTAATACAGATATTGGTTGAAGATGGTATTTTCTGTTCAAAACTAAAATAAGCTCGATACAAAATGCACCACCAAATTAGAAATGTCATCCCTTATAGGTTCAGATAGGGCTACTGTCATTGCATGGCAAAGTATGCCACAATATAACTGCCTTAAAAGCTGTTTCTCTCTCTTAAAGACGTGAGACACCGAGTAAATTACTTATTTCTAATCCTCAATTTCTTTTCTCTGACACAGATATAGTGTCTACTATACTATAAGAGTATTGTGAAGGGGCTGGTGAGATGGCTTAGTGGTCTAAAGCACCTACTTAGAACAAACTTAGCAAAGCACATGGACCGCGGTTCAATCCCCCAGCACCACATGCCAGCCAGCCCCGCCCCCAGGCGGGCTGAGCTGGACACACCTGGACACACACACACACACACAATAAATTAATTAATTAATTAATTTTTTTAAAAAGAGAGTATTGTGAAAAGCAAAGAAAAAGACCAGAAAAGTTCCTGAGGTCCTCCCTCCTCACAAGCCCGACCTGAGAGCCAAAGGGTCCAGGTATGGGCGAATATGTTTATTAGGGCACCGCTTGTTCTGTAAGTAAACTCTTCCTGGATGGTAACATAGTCTGAGTGTTTACAAGGACCGTGGCCTGCCAAGAATTAAGTTTCTCAAACCCCATGAGACTCTATCTCCAGTCTAAAGAGTCACCAGCAACAGTGTGCTGTCAATAGGAGCACTGAGGACAGGGAGTTGTGCTAAACACCACCCTAGAGTCACCAGGGATGGAAGGGACATAATTCACCAGAGACAAACTGCACCAAAGCACTTCATGTAAGTGCTAATTTATTGAGTGTTTACTGTGACACATAGTAAACAACAAGTTTGAGGCTTTGCCATTAGTACCAGTAGCAGTACTTTTTATTTATTCTTATTAAAAGCAATAAGCATGTTTACAAAACTAAATCTGTTCTCCTTGGGAGCAAAAGTCACTAATCTATTTTTAATAATACTGTATCAGCAGTAGAATTTAGGTCTTCACATACAGGTCCTAACAAAATTTAATCACACAATTCTATTAGTATTCTTACATATATCTAAACACAGAATGTCTAACTCGTGTGGTCCACCAGCCACAGGCGGTCCTGAACATTTAGCGAAACAGCCCACGGTCGTGAACTTTTAACACTACTACATGATTTCTAGCCCTGTTTTTCATGACTGGGTCATGCAGTACTTGAGCACAGAGTACAAGCGAGAGCAGAGACACAGGCAGAAGGCGCAGTGTGCTGCTAACTCTGCTCGCTTCCACCACCCACAACCAGGGAATTTAAGCCTGCATGTACTAGACATTACTAGTTACTTGTGCAACTTGGCAAGTAAAACAGTGATTAACAGTAATAGTATATTATTATTACTGTTTTTAAACTTTTATTTGTCTATTCATTTGGTACAAGGTCTTGCTAGGCAGCTTAGACTTGTGTGATCCTCCTGTCTCAGCCTCCCCAGCACTGGGATTACAGGTGTGTACCACCATGCCCAGCTTTGGTGGCTGGCTCAGTTTGGGGCCAGTATGGCATGCAGTACCGACAATGGAACCTGGGTCCTTGTGCTTGCCAGGCAGGCGCTTAGCCTATTGAGCTATCTCCCAGCCCTGTATTCTAATACTTAACAAATAAGCAACCTTTTTGTCTCAAGTTACTCTTTTCTCGTTTTGCTGAGACAAATACCTGACACCCAAATTGAAGGAAGGAAAGGTTTATTTAGCCCAGTTACTAGAGGTTTCAGTTCGTATTCAGCTGGGTCCAAGGCAGAGTAGCACATACCAGAAAGCAACTTTTCGGGGCTGGGGAGATGGCTCAGTGGAAGAAGCGCTTCCCTGGCAAGTGCAACGGCCTGAGTTCAATCCCCGGTTCCACCAAAAAAAAGAAAGAAAGAAAGCAACTTTTCATGGAGGTAGCATAGAGCAAGAGCAAGAAAGGAGGAGTAGCAGCAGCCCAAGCAGCTGGTTTCTCATCCCACCTTACACTGTAATGCAGATGACCTACCCCAGGGCAGGTGCAGCACCTGCATCCACAATAATCTATCACAAACTCCAGAAGTCACCCCAAGACAGCATGAGGCTTTGGGGAGACACCTAGACACAAATCATAACACTTAAAAAAATTTTTCTTTGATATATATTACTAATACAATATCTGGTTATAACAATTTACAGGCAAAACTTATTTGACGAGTTTTTGTACTTTTTTTTTTTTTTTTTTAGTTTTTTGAGACAGGGTCTTGCTATGTAGTTCAGACTGGTCTTGAACTCGTGGCAGTCCTCCTGCCTCAGCCTCCTGAGTGCTGGGATTTCAGGTATATGCCCAGGTGGTTTTTGTACTTCTTATCCCACATCTGCTAAAAGCTATTTTAACTTGTTAAAGTATTTTATGAATAACAATAAACACATTCAATAATTAGGTATATCTGCTTAATAACTGGCACACATGGGTAGGCAGGTTAAAATACTATTACTGCAGGCTGAGGAGATAGCTCAGCGATCTAAACACCTGCCTGGCAAGCATAAAAACCCGGGTTCAATCCCCAGTACTGCAACCAGGTGTGGTGGTGCATACTTATAATCCCAGGGCTGAGCAGGCTGAGACAGAAGGATCACTATGTGTCCACACTGTGTAGCAAGACCCTGTATCAAATAAACAAGACTTTTTTAAAAATTAAAAAATAAATTTTTAAAAATCATAATAGATGAAAAATATCTGTATCAGTATGCTCAACACAACTAAAGAATCAGTGAAAGTTACATCCCTTAGTAAAACCCAAACTGAATCATAAAGAGCAAACAAATACAACATCAAAGAACTGTAGCATGGTAATGAATTATCGGATATACATTTGACTGGAATTTTACAAATAAAAAAAGCAAGAGAGAAAAAGAGTAGAAAAATATTTCAAGAAATAATTTTAGAATTTTCCAAAAATAATAAAAGGCATTCAACTACTGCTCTCAGGGAATCCAAGCAGCACGCACACATGCCACTCACATACTCACTTTAGACATCACAAATTTCTGAAAAATTTTGAAGCTGGCCAGAGCCAGAGACATGCCACATACAAATGAACAGCAAACTTCTCATGAAAAAATATACAAGTCACACAATAGAGTGGAGATCTTTAAAGTGCCAAAGACCAAAAAGAAAAAGTCTGCCTCAGAAGACAAGAGGAGGGGCTGAAAAGATGGCTCAGTGGTCTAAAGCACCTACTTAGAACAAGCTTAGCAAAAACAAAGGGACCGCGGTTCAATCCCCCAGCACCACATGCCAGCCAGCCCCGCCCCCTGGTGGGCTGAGCTGGCCACACACACACAATAAATAAATAAATAAAATGGAGGAAAATAAGGACTAATGAGAAAATTCATTACCACCAATCCTGAAAGAAATGCTAAAGGGAAAGCTGGGTGTGATGGCACACACTGTATTCTCAGCACTCAGGAGGCTGAGGCAGGAGGATCATTGCAAGTTTGAGACCAGCCTCAGCTACAAAAGTGAGCTCAAGGGCTGGGGAGATGCTTCTGCCTGTAATGCAGGTTCACTGACACCATCTTCAGCTGCAATGTGTCACACATTTATTACTGCCACTTTTAAAAAGTCCAGGGGACTCACATGTATGTACTCTGTTTTCTTGAACCAAAAAATGTTTATCTTCTAACTGACTTTAAATAAAAGCATATAAAAATTTGAGATACTTAAAAACTGTTATAAAGACAGTGCATCCTGATGTGAGTAAACATGTGTGAGAAAACACAGTATTTGAATTTATCAACACACATTCTATTTGATTACCTCAAGCACAAACACTAACCATTTTTCAATCACTTTACCAGAAGCAAGAGGCAGCTCTCTGTTCTCTCACTCTCTTATTCTTAACCAAACAAGAGAAAATGCCTCCATTTGTTACATATGTCAGTAAGGTTCTAATCAGACCTGATTCCCCCAGCCCCCAACCTGCTTGCCAGCAAAGGCACCACTATCAGCAAGGAACTCAGCTCAGCACTGAAGCTGTCATCAGCAGGCACAAGGCGTCCTAAAGAAGACGGACAAGGAATTTTGTAGGTCCTGGGACAACTGGAGACATCCCAAACTTTACACCGGGCCTTCAAGGACTCTGCCCAATAAGGAAGAACTTTGACCACAAATGTTTATTAAATCTTCCTACCTAACGTGCCCTGCCTTTTTTCCATCCCTATAAAAGGGGCACTTCTCTTTGTTCCCTATAAACGGTCTTTTCACTTTCTGTCTACCTGCACCCAGGCACAATAAATTCCACACCATATTGCCATTACACAAACCTGGTTGTTTTTGCTGGTTGTCTCCCCCTCCCACTCCGTGTGTGTGCATGCGTGTGTGTGTGTGTGTGTGTGTGTGCACGTGTGTGTTACAATGTCTAAATCTTCTCTTCTCAAAATAGCTGGAATGGAGTGACAAATCAAGGAGTGTGGTATGTTAGAAACTTGCCTGTTCTGACCTCTCCCTCAGCTGTGAGGTAACTCAAAGCCCACAGCTCACTCACACACTCCTGGCTTCCAGAAGGAACAGACAGATACCACCCTCTAGAGAAGGGCACAGACCCTGTGAAGAAGAGCTCCCAGATAGCCTATGCAAATGGAAACATTAACATATTAATTAATAACTACAATAGACTATCAAGCTTTACCTGACTAGCTTGACAGGGTCAGGGAAAAGCAGCACACTTCCTTTCCCTGCTTTACTTCTTACAGAATTAAGTTGGAGAAAAATCATTTTTAGAAATGACTTGATCAATTCATTCCTTACATGAAAGTTAGTATTACCTTCTCAGCTTGGAGCAAATTATAGAAATGTAAGACCTTCCCCAAAGCACCTAGTCTCTTCCTGCTTGGGTTCTGAGTGATATCTACACCAGCTAAGAATCACAGAATTCTTTTTCTTTTTTTATGTATTTAGGACAGGGTCTATAGGGTCTACAGGGTCTCACTACGCAGATGGGACTCGTACTGACTCTCCTGTTTTCAGCCTCCCAAGCACTGGTATAGGCATGTGCAAACGCACCCAGTCTCAATGGCCATCTCAGCAAGCGCCGGGGGTGAGGCTGGTACAGCACATCAGGGATCAAACCTCAGCCGCTGCGCTCTGCCTAAGCAGGTGCTTTAGTCCACTGAGCTATCTGGCCAGCCCTAGGATCACAGAATTCTGCTCTCTTCTTTTAAGTCAATCATGTGAAAGAAAACACATTAATAATGTCATACTAGGGGCTGGGGAGATAACTCAGTAGAACAAGTGCTTGCTTGGCAAGCTCAAGGGCCTGAGTTCAATCTCCCGTTCCGCCAAAAAAATAAACAAATAAAATAATGTCATACTAACAAGTAGCTTGTCCTGTAGTTATGTACTTTACATACATAACTGCATTAAATTCTCATAACACTCCATGAGGTAAGTCCCAATTTTTATAAAGAAAACATAGGCTTAGAATGGCTAAATATGTCTAATCACAGCAGCCTACAACAACAGGTAGAACAATGTATTACAAATAAATGTCAGGAGAAACTATTTTATCAAGCAGAAAAATTTGCCTTAGCTACTAAAAAATTTATTCTGCCTACAAGAAACCAAACTACAGCAGATTTGCTTACTTAATGCAAAAAACATAATAATAATTAAAAGCATAACTCCTCAAAAGGAAAGTTTCCATAACCCACAGGTGAAAAGTATCTTAAGTTAACAGCTTTATGAGGTTTACTGAGAGTTAGCTGGCTTCTTGCTATTCTACTAAACTGCCACGTTTCCACTGTTCAGGAAGTAATTTATCTCATGAAACTTAAGCACAACAATAAATCCTTTAAAGATATACTAGTTAGATGAAATGAAAATGGAGGCATTCTTTTTTCAACACCAACATTAAGAGCGGTACTGGGAATAAAATATATATATATATATATATATATATATATATTTCCCAAGTTTTCTCTCATTAGCTACAAACACTTAAGAGAAACATGGGCTACAGAGAGCTGAAGAGCAATGAAAATGTTCCCCTCAAAGATTCCAAGATGGAATGGAATGGCTACTTCCTTCCCATAGGAATCCAAGAGCAGGCTGCATATATCTACATGCAGGTACATACATTTTAGAGCCAGGGAGATAGCTCAGAATAAGTGTTTGCCTGGCAAGTGCAAGGTTCTGAGTTCAATCCCCTATGCCACACACACACACACACACACACACACACACCAAAAGACCCTCACTGAATTCTTAAAACTTGTTAAGAACATCCCCTATCCGTGACCTTGCACTACTTTTTCCTCCACCTAAAATACAATTTCTTAATTTCTCAAGGCTGGATTCTTGTTTTCTTTCATCAGTTCTTACTATAGAAATCATTTTCACTGTCTAATAAGATAAACTTCATTCCTTCCAATCACACCATCCTATTTTATGGTGTGACTCTCCAAATTTATCTTCTTGATTTTTATTACATGTTCACAATCACCATAACTACATCAGCTCTGAGGCTGGAGAGCTTGTCCTGCCTATTTTTCTATCCCAAATTCCTAACTCAGAGTAGGCACATAATGCATGTCAGATGATTAAATGCAGTTAATGATAGGTATCACTACATAAATATGGAAGAATGGAGTGAAAATGACAACACTCCAAACCCTCCCTGTGCCCACTGCAAAGAGTTAAACAGTCTGTAACACATGATAATTTGGGGGGCTGAAAATATAGCTCAGCAGCACAACTGTCTGCCTGGCAAGCCATGAAAAAAGTCATTTTTTTCCTTGTTGAATATGCCCCTCACCCCCTTCTCTGGTGCTATGAAGCTCAAAGATCCTGCTTGAATGGCAGACCAAATCTGTTATAAAGACTGAAACAGGGGCTGGGGAGATG
>NW_004524698.1:3270602-3316466 GCF_000260255.1 Octodon degus
CGCGGCTGGGCGACAGCAGTGCCCCTCCCACGGGAGGCGCCGCGGTGGCCCGAGAGGAGCGGACCGCGAGCGGCGAGGCTGGCGTGCCCTACACACACCCAGCCTCCGCCCCAGCCCGCTCGCGCGCGTCTCGTCACCTCCGCCGGCACTGGCAGGTTCTCCGCCGCCGCCTTCAGCTCCAGCACCGAGTCCGTCTGCCTGTCGGTCAGCGGCGCCGTCGAGTCAGGCCTCCGATCCCACAGAGCCAGCTTCTCGCGCGCGTCCCGCTCGGCCGCCGCCTGGGGCAACAGCAGCAGCGCCGCCTCCGCCATCGCCGCCGCGGTGGGGCCTCAACAGCGGCCGGGTGCAGGGGACCCCGACCGAGAAGCCCTGACAACTTCCGGCAGCACTGGGGCTTCCAGCACAGAGCCGGGGCGAAGGGGTGGGGCCGGAGTGCGCTGACCCCGGAAGCACTTACCCAGTGTTTGGGCGGGGCCAGAACCGGGACTGACGTGGCGTAAGCGGGTGCAAAGATTTCCCGTCACGCTGGAAAGAGGGGCGTGGACGCGACTCTCTCAGGCGGAAATGGGAATGCCCCTACCGGAAGTCGCTTCCTCAACATGAATAACTTTATTTATACCTTTGGGTCACGTGATTAGCACCTTCTCGGCCTTGGGGCCTTGCGGAACTCCCTGGTCTACTGCCTCTTCGTTTACTGCTAGTACTATGGGTGCAAGGTGTGATCGCTCTGTCCTCGGTTGACACCGCTTAGCTCAAAACTATGAACGCAAAGTTTTCCAACATCCATTAGTTTTCCCTGTTAGAAAACTAATCCATGGAGGGAGCCGGCGGTGGGTGGCGCTCTTGTCATCCCAGAATTTGAGAGACTGTGGCAGAGGGATCGCCGTGAATTTGAGGCCAGCCTGGGGTACTTAATGAGCTGAAGCCCATCCTGAACTACACTGTGAGAGTCGGTCTCAAAAAAAAACCTTATTTATGGAAGCAAAAAATTCAGAATACATATATCTAAATAGGTATAAAATACCATGAATAATATATCAAATAACTAGAAACAACAACCAAAATGAGACAAAAAATTACATATTGGAGGAGACTAGGGAGACATGGCATCCCACTGCATTTTGGGATACTGGACTGGATCCTGAACAATCATGACCATACATAAATATACAATAAAATATAAAAATTCAAATAAGGTCTTGAGGTGATAATATTGTGCTAGTGTTAATTTCCTAGTTTGATTGTGATAGCTGAACTCCCTGCACAACTTTTGCGACATTTCTGAAGTCTAATAACCCAAAGAATAAAAAATCTAGTAGGAAATATTTATCTGAAGAAAATGATTGTGATATACTCTTAAAAATGAAACCACATATAATCCTACTGACCAATGAAACACTCCCAAAACATTGATGGGTAGTTGGGATTACTGATAACTTTTACTTTTTCATTGTTTTATGCTTTATAAGTTTTTAAATCATTGAATCCAGCTTCAGGACACTATTTCTTCACCACAATTTAATGCAAGTCATCCAATAGCTCTGTTTATTTATTTATTTATTGGCAGAACCGGGAACTGAACTCAGACCCTTGTGCTTGCCAGGGAAGCGCTTATTCTACTGAGCCATCTCCCTGGCCCCTGTAGCTCTGTTTAGATCTGTGGCTCTATTTGTCTAAGTGCTTAAAACATTCTCTAGATCAGACCGATCTAGATCCACAAATCTCAAATGAAATTAAGCCTCTCAAAATTTGTGAAGATAATCCTTTACCAAACATCATCCTTCAAGGGCCAAATGCAAACATGTTCTCCCAAACGAACTTGTTACAGATTTTCCTAAATTCATAATTGCTTCATGTTACAGTTTGTGTCTAGTTGATCCCCCCGACACACACACACACACCAAAGCCTCAAGCAGTTACTGGGGCAGGCTTCTAGAGTTTGTTTTATTTATTTTACTCAACATTAATTCATGATCCAATGCTGGGCTTATGGGTATGAGTGCTACACCCGCCTAGGGACAGATAGCCTGCATACAATAGAAGGAAGGGAGAGAAGCTAGCTAGCTTCTGCCACCACTGCTCCTCCCTTTGCTCTTTGCTGGTTTTCACTGCCATGAACTGCTGCCCTTTAATTTAGTACATGGTGAGAGATAAGGGTCTAAATTCAGTCTTCTACATGTGGAAAACCAGTTTCTCCACAAGTATTTGTTCAAGAGGCTGTCTTTCCTCAAGTGCATGATTTTTAAAAGTTTTTCCTAAGATGTTTATTTTTAGTTTTTACACAGCCAGTATGGAAATTCCTCAAGCACATGTTTTTGGGCCCTTTGTCAAAGATCAGTTAGCTTAATGGGCCTGCAGATGTTTCCGCATCCTCGATTCTCCTCCATTGTCCACATCTGCATTTGTAACACTACCATGCTGTGTTTTGTCACTGGCACTTCTTAACAGAACTTGAAGTCTGAGATTCTGATGCATCCTGCTTTGCCCTTCCTGCCAGCATTGCTTTTGCTAGTCTGGGTTTCTTCTGGTTCCATATGAAGTTTAGGACTGTTTTCTCCAGTTCCGTGAGGAATGCTGTTAGCATTTTGATGGGGATTGCATTCTGCCTATCAGTTTTAAAAGTATGGCCATTTTGACAATATAGG
This sequence comes from Octodon degus, assembly GCF_000260255.1. Taxonomy (NCBI): domain Eukaryota; kingdom Metazoa; phylum Chordata; class Mammalia; order Rodentia; family Octodontidae; genus Octodon; species Octodon degus. The sequence goes on from NW_004524698.1 coordinate 3,273,248, forward strand.
TTCTGTTTAAACAAGAATAGAGGATATCTTTTTATTTTCTGGTTTTCAGAGTACTATAGTTTTTTGGTTTGGGTTTTGCTCCTTTTTTGAGACAGGGTCTCACTATGTAGTTCAGGCTGGCCTTGACTCAGTGATCTTCCTAGCTCAGCTTCCTCAGTGCTAGCATTATAGATAAGTACTACCATGCCCAGCTTGGGGTACCATAGTCTTAACTAAAGGTTTTTCGCTTCCTTGTTTAGGTTGATTCCTAAGAACTTAATTTTTCTGGATGCTATTGTAAATGATACTGTTTTCCTAATTTCTTTCTCAGTGATGGAGGTTGTTTTGAAAATGTGTGTGCTGGAATAACAACAGTAGCAACTGACTGAATTTCCTATACTCTTTAAGTGGGTCTCAGTCTTTAGGACCCATTTCTTTTCTGCACAGGCCAAAGAAACAAGTGGAGAGATAACAGAAAATCACCTAATCCCTTTCTCATGTGTGACAGAATGAGCCACTATTTGCCAAATACTGCAGTTCCCTCCCTGTGGAAGAATCATATACTATACTTTCCAAATCCCATTTAGTCTTGTCTGTGTGACTTGCAAATGACATGGAAATGGAAGTGACATGGGTCACTTCTGGATGACTTTGAGTCCTCATTTGTGCTTCACTTTCATATATTTTTCCCATACCATTAGACAGGCAATATTTCCCACAGGGCATGCAGCCAGGATTCCAGAGGAAAAACCACTTCAGTCAATCTGTGTTGGACATGTAGCATAATTAAGAAATTTGATTGTGCAGTGTTGGTGAGTGAGAGTCAGAGTCTTACTATAGTTCAGGCTGGCCTTGAACTCTGTATGTAGCACAAGCTGATACCAGTCCTCCAGCCTCAGCCTCCTAAGTGCTGGGATTACAGATGTGCACCACTATTCCCAGCTTTGGGTTGGTTGTTGAGTTTTGGCATTGTTGCCAAAGAAACCTGGCATACAATTACATGCTTTCCTCACTGGTTCAGTTAGTATTCGGTAATCCCCAAATGGTCACAAGTATTTCCCTTCCCCAGAGCTTGAGGAAAGATTTTTTAGTATGAATTGCAGCAGTGTCAGAGGCTCCAGGTCCGCAAACCTGCTCAGGTCTCAGAACTAGGTGAGTGGCCAGAAATCTATTATGGTGACCCAAACTAGACCTCTGCTCACCTTATAGCTTTGTTAGGTAGATCAGCTTATACCTTACTAGGCTGACCATCTATGTCATTCCTAGGGACACCACCAAAGGTCCTTGCAAGTCAAAGCATTCCGTTTGCCATGGTGTCTCTGTTGTCTGCTACAGTAACCGTACCCAGGATCCCTCTGTTAAACACTGCTACTTGGTATCTGAAATCACTCACTCATTTAACTGGCAGCATTTCTTATGGAGAAGATTTTAAATGAGATGCTTACAGGCATATCAGTGGTTTCCAACTTCTTGGTCTTGGTACACTTGGTTCTGTTACTTACACTGAGCTTTTTCTTTTTATTTATTTTCTTTTTGGTACCAGGAATCAAACTCAAGACCTTGTACTTGGCAGGCAAGCCCATTGAACTTTTTAAAAATACATTCACACAATACTTGTGTCTTGTATTCCCATCTCTGGAAAAAAAAAAAAAAAATATATATATATATATTTGGGGGTCGGTACCAGAACTCGAACTCAAGACCTTGCACTTGATAGGCAAGTTCTGTGATGCTAAGCTACATCCCCTCCACTTCTAATCTACTGAAAATTTATCATCCCTTCTTCCCAGTTGCCAGTTTAAACATAAGTATCTTGCCGAATGCACCTAGTAGGTATCATCCTCCAACCGAATCACTGTTCACAGGCATGTGAGCCACACCAGCATCAGCTGTTCTCACTGAACTTCATACGTGAAAATGTTCAAATTGTGAACAGGAGTCACTTTTTATTTTATGGATCCCTGTATGAACCACCATGGTAGATTAGCGCAACTTGCTACACCCAGCTGAACTGAATCAGCATGACTCTGAGCACAGAAGGCCCACCTGAGGACTGTTGCCAACAGCATAAAAGGAGTACTGGAGGGGAAGATGGTGTGCTGTTGACTCCTGGAGAAGCTTGTCACACTGCCTTTCTTGGCTGTTCTCATTGTCAGAGAAGCTTGGGGCCTTGCTATAACTGAGGATGGCTGCAGCTCCTTTCAGGGGAGCCCTGGTCCTTACCTTGAATGTTCATTGGCTGCAGTGCTGATCCCTCAGCCTGCTGGCACAGAGCCTTCATCCCACTGGCAGACTCCCTAGCTTCCGCCACTGATCTCTGGGACAACCAGGGGAAATCCTTGATACAAACTTGCATGAGACATTGTCATGGGCTCTAGGCCTCCAACTGGATTCATGGAGGACACTGCTAAGGGCTGAACTTGTGCAGGACACTGCCATGGGATCCAGGCCCTCAGCTGGATCCTTTGGGTCTCAGGTATGTGGACAGATCTCCTTGCAATGCTCTTTTGCATTTGACGTTTTGGGTGAATATTAAAAAATAATAATATGTAGGAAAGTGATCGATGATGTAGAGTGTGCCTAAGGAGAGTCACATGGAGAGAAAACACTCTCTCAGGCTTTCACAGAGAGCACATTGGCCAAGCAATGGCCGTGACTCATCCACATGGCTGACACTGACAAAGGTTCTACAATCTGAGGTACAGGATCTCAGGATAAATCCTGAGGGCATTTCACTGACCTTCTCAGACCCAAAAGCTACAACTCTTGTTGCATAGGTCCTGCTTTACCTTGATCTTAACCATCCAGAAGAAAAGTATAAAAACAAAGTATAAGAAGTAAAGCCATGGTGTTATGTTGAGCTGTAGGGGACTCAGGTCAACAATTTCTGACATTGCCAGTGAAGCAGAAGACCCAATACTATTACGGGCCACTGGACTTTTAGGGGTTTTTTTTTAACTCTTTTAAAATATTTTGCTGAGTTAACACACCTATAATATTCAAATGACGGAACTAAACAAAAAGGGGATACAGATGAATGTCCATTTTGTATCTGTGTATTCAAAATGGTCAGGATATATAGTTACATTCTCTTAATGAATACGGGGATTTGTTCTAATGGTGTTTGTAAATAGGATATCAAGTCCGCATCTTGCACATCAATTAACCACTAGGAAGAATGTACGCAATGTGTTAATTATTGAAACTGTCCTACCAATTTGGTTTGAAACTGTCTCATTGCTATTTGTTTCTCAATAAAATTATGGAAAAAATAATATGAATAATGTGTCCTGTATTAAATCTATTCCCTTGTAAACCCTGACTACAACAACCATATAACCATATCTACCTGCTGCATCTCATCTCTTTCAGGGCCTGCAAACTAATCTGAATGATGCATTGATACATGCCATGATACGTATGTACAAACCCACAGAATGCACAGAGTGAATCATAATATAAACTGTGGGTGTTGGATAATAATGTGTAACACAGGCACACAGTTCTAGCAGCTGTATCACTCTAGTATGGAATACTGAGAAGGGAGGAGGCCGAGATATATGCAGATTTCTTTCTCTCTTTTTTTTTTTTTTTCCTCTTAAAGATAACCTTTGTTTTTCTGTACAAGTTTTAGAAAATACATGCAAGTAAAAGAGCTAAGACAAAAATCACTCACGAACCTAGTAATACTTGCACATTTTTTCGTCGGGTACTTTTTCTCTGTGTGTGCATGCCTAGGTGTATGCACTTTTATTTTTTTATTTTTATTTTTCCCATAATTTTATTGAGAAACAAATAGCAATGAGACAGTTTCAAACCAAATTGGTAGGACAGTTTCAATAATTAACATATTGCGTACATTCTTCCTAGTGGTTAATTGCTGTGCAAGATGCGGACATGATATCCTATTTATAAACACTATTAGAACAAATCCCTGTATTCATTAAGAGAATGTAACTGTATATCTATCCTAACCATTTTGAATACACAGATACGAAATGGACATTCATCTGTATCCCCTTTTTTTGTTTAGTTCCATTATTTGAATATTATAGGTGTGTTAACCCAGCAAAATATTCTAAAAGAGTCCAGTAGTCCATAATAGTATTGGGTCTTCCTCTTGACTAGCAGTGTCAGAAATTGTTGACCTGAGTTATATGCAGCTTTCTGTACCTGCAAATTTTGCTGTGAACTTAAAAGGTTTTTTTTTTCTTTAAAAAGGGTCTATTAAGAAACATAATGTTCTCCCCTTTTTCCCAATCTTTTTTTTTTTTTTTAAGTAAACCACCATGCTCAATTCAAATATTAAGTCAGCACATTTAGTTCACTGGTTGTTTTCTACAAGCCAGGTGTCTCTTGCTGGTCCACAGATGACCAGGAGCCCAGCTCTGGGCTCTATCAAGACCCATGGCTGGAAGGCCCGAGAGAACAGGCCAGCCCACAGTGCCAGCGCAGCACACTGGAGCTGTGAACGTCCAGGCTGCCCTGCCAAGCCAGCTTCACAATGAAGCTCAGTGGCCTCCCCTGAGATGCAGGGCATTTCAGGTAATGGGGTTGGGAGGAGTCACACAGATATCAGGCAAGAACAAAGTGATCCCCAATACTCCATCTGCAGAGAAGTAGCCACTGCCACTGTCACAAAGGTTCTGTCCCAGTTTTCTCAACTCTATAGTTTGGCTTTGCTAAAATGTTTCCATTTATCTGAAATAACCACAAATCCTATTACTATATTTATATATTATAGTTTATTAAGTAAATGAAACAAGGTGTATGTCACATATTACAGTAATGTTTAAATAAAGAGTTCAAAATATGAAGGCTTAAGAAAAATGTATTCTCTTTATATAATGTATGCTATTTCTAACATGAATAAATACAGTAAACAGGAGTCATTTTTTATATTATGGATCAGCAACATTAAGCATCAATGATTACACAAATCCATAAGCAAACAAAAGCAAAACTACTTTCTTCAAATCAGTTATAAATACTAGAAAACCTTTTTCACATTTGAGCAATATTCAAAGTGGGGGAGGACTAGAAGCCATACCCCTAAAAATAACAGGAATAAGCCTCCCAGTTCCTGAAATTATTTCTCTGAAAACAAGAGGAACAAGTCTCCCAACTCCTAAAGTTGTTTCTTGGTTAGAAGCATTAACAATTGTGCTAATTCCTTCAGGAAATAGTAAAAGCAGGTTAAGATCTTGTTATATAAGGCACTTATAATAAATCTACAACATATTTTTTCTTAAAACATTATATTTTTGTCTTAAAACAAAAGTTTTAGGGTGAACTTTGAATTTTCCATTCTGATATGGACCTGTACATACTCTGAAACTAATAAATATTATCTGATAGTCTCTATATGGTCTTCAAAATGAATTCGTTGGGGGCCAGGGAGATGGCTCAGTGGAATAAGTGCTTCCCTGGCAAACGTAAGCATCTGAGTTCAATCCCTGGTTCCTCAAAAAAAAAAAATAAATTTGTGTTAGAAATTGTATACTTTAAAAATGTTTTCTACATTACTAATAAAGTGGTTCAAAAAAAAAATCAACTCAAAGAACTCAGTGAAAGCCTCTCTACAGAAAGTCTATTATATCCACGGAATGTTCTAGAAAGAAAAATATCTTCACACAAGGTTTAGTACCAGGAAGGCCGCCTGCAGGAACTCAGGGGTCCTCTAGTGCCATCTAGTGCCAGCCAGGGAAATGAGGCCTTTCATCTTACCCTCTAGGCAATTAATTCCACCAAAGGTCTTTATTTTTTTTTCGGGGGCGTGCACATTGCTGGGGATGGAACTCAGAACTTTGTATATGCAAAGCAAGAGTTCTACAACTAAGCCACACCCCAAGCTTGATCTTTCTTCTTTATGATGTCTTACCTCTTACTTTTGGTTTTTATCAAAGGAAATATTAATAAAGAAAAAGTTCCAGGCACCGTGGGATACTCCTATAATCCCAGTTCTTGGAAGGCTGAGGCAAGAGGATTGCCACAAGTTAAAGGCCAGCCTGAATTTTTAAGACCCTGCCTGCAGAAGAGGAAAAAGAGGAGGAGGAGAGGAAGATGACTTCTTGTTAGTGACTTTATTAGTGAAAATGGCTATGAAGAAAACTACCGGATCCACAAAGAAAACCCGCATTCCTTCAACTCTCAGGGAGGAAGAAGTCCCAAGGCCTAGACAAGCTAGAAATCAATCTGGCAGACACAAACTGTACAGAGTAGACTGTCCAAAAGCCCCAGTTAAAATTTATGTGGCTCTAAAGGGTAACTCCAGAGAGAGAAGTAAACATACTCACTTTCCTGGGATAACATCTAGAAATAGAAACTTAGTGGGGCTCTTAGAGACAGATTTTGCTTTGAAAAGAAAAAGATGAAGACAGGAAGAGAAGAAAATGATTCACAACATCACTAGAATATAATAAACAAGGAAAACGTACCTTTTGTCAGAAACTAGATAAACAGATGCACTTAAAGACATGGGGCTCAGCTGCAGGGTGCTTATCTAGCGCAAGAGGCCTGGGTTCCATTCCTAGCACTGACACATAAGAGTTCTTAAAATTTTAAGCAAATCCAGGTGTAGTGGTGTATGCCTGTAATCCCAGCACTTGGGAGGCTGAGCGAGGAGGACTGGCTTGAGTTTGAGGCCAGCCTGGGCTACACGTTGAATTCAAAGCCAGTCTGAATTATACAGTGAGAGCCTGTCTCAAAAAACAGGGCCAGACGCAGTAATGGTGCACGCCTGTAATCCCAGCACTAGGGAGGCTGAGGCAGGATGATTGCTGCGAGTTCAAGACCAGCCTAGGCTACGAAGTGAGCTCAGGGCCAGCCTGAGCTATATAGTGAGACCCTGTCTCAAAAAGACAAAAAAAAAAAGCAAGTATTTTCTACCAAACTAGGGTGTCCAAAACAGAAAACATTAAGATACAACATAAACTAAAAGTTAGAAATCTGGGAAATCCAACTCTTCAATTCACTACGAAGTTTCAACTAAGTCAATAAATTATAGACATGTACCACCATGTCCAGCTCTGCCTATTTTTTCTTCATTTAATCCTTACAGTAATTATCCCCATTTTAAAATCAGAAACGATAAACTTTGCTAAAACTCGTAATTACTAATATTACCTAAAACAGAAGCCAAGCTGCTTGAAAACATCTCCATCAAGTCAGTGTAACCTTTGAAGTCAACACATTACACTACCATTAACTTAGGCATTAACACATTGTAACAATTCCTCACAAAGGTCAACATTTCAGAGGCTTAAAATCACTTACTATAAGTGAGAGATCCTGACAAAAAAGGAAACTATAAAGCAGTGAAAGGATTTATTCCCTGCACTGTCTATACCTGGGCTTAAAAAAAGTCCAAGTCTCCATGAACAAATGTCCTCAGCTGACAGGAAGCCAAAGCTCCCAGCTGTTCTGGAACAGTGACACCCTCACAGAGGCTCCCACGCATAGTTTCCAGGAACTTTTCAGGGCAGTCTGATACTTGCAGCTGGGAGCTGGGAGGCATCAGGGGCTACTCTCCCAGAAGAAAACGGTACACATTCCTGATTTTCTTTAGTAAAAAACATGCATTTCATATATTATCTTGGATGTCAAAGGGCACTTCAATGGTAAGGACCAGTGTTGGTGTGCCAAAGTTTAGGCCATCAAACACTATGAAAGGCATCTAATGCCAACACACAGCAATCTGAACTAATCTCGATCTTCATCTGTTGCTCCCATCCCAGAATCTGTGATGAACTGAGCAGTGAAAAGCAGAGAGAAATGCCGAAAGCTCTACTGTTGCAGAAGTTAGCGTTTTCAGAGGGTGCCTCATGCAGCCTTTACTCGTCACAAATCCAATCTCTTCAGCTGTTCATATGTCACAAAAAACTGTAATTATGGGTTAAGGCTGCCAAATAAAACACTGTCTTACCAACTCCAATAAATAAAAGCAGACCTAAAATTAGCACAGCTGCTAACCAATATGGACATGATGAAGCATGAACCACGCCATGTTTAACCTCCCCAGGCCCTCCCTGGAAGCTGGCCCTGCTCGATCAGGAAGGTCACAGCTCAGGCTGCACATCCCCTCGCCTCAGCTCATACTTATTAGCTCTTGTGACTCTGCTGTGCTGCAAAGACTCTAGAACAATCCACTTCTGTGGAACAAAGAGTCTGGAAGCTCCTCATGCAGCCTTCCTTGGGAGGAGGGGCAGACAGAGAAATAAGAGGCTGGCAAAAAAACAGCATTACTATTTCTTAATCCTTCCTTTTCATGTCTGTCAAATCTCTCCTGTCTCCTACTTTGACATAAAAGAAAAAACACTTTTTTGTTTTTTAGTACTGGGGATCAAACTCAAGATCTTGTGCTTGCCAGGCAGGCACTGAAGTCATTGAGCTATCTCCCCAGCGCAAACAAAAAATACAGATAAGCCAAACAATTCCAGAGCTAATTCTTGTTTATCACCAATCTCTACAATAAGTATTCTTGGACACTGTCACCAACCATATTCTTCTGCAAGGCATCTAGAGATGTAAAACCAATCCTTGCCTTTGTTTCTGTCTCTTTCTCTGAAATCATAAATACCCTCAACTTCTAGAGTAGATCTAATCTAAAATTTTATTGATATATTATCTTTTACTACATTATCATTAAGATCCACAGTATCTAGAACAGACTTTATATTTCCTAAAATAGATATTGAACAGTTATTTCTTAGAATCAGAGGAACTCAAACATTAAGAATATAGGACAGGGCTGGGGAGATAGTTCAGTAGACTAAGCAATTGGCTGGCAAGTGCAGGATCCTGAGTTCAATCCCCGGTTCCACAAAAAAAAAAAAAAAAAAAAAAAAGAAGAATATAAGGCAGCAATTAATATTCTGATAGCTTATACAAATAATATTCTTTAGCTACATCTTTTTTTAGATCTATTGCAACAGAAAAGGATACGATGATATTCCAAGGACCAAGCCTCAACCAATTTGGCCAAAATCCTTTATAGAGAGCAAAGAAACCTTCATTCTTCCATGTCTGTTAAGAAGAAAAAAAGAATTAAATTACAACTTCTTAATGTGTCAAATGTATTAGGTTGTCAGCTGATCTATTTTTCTTAAAAACTAAATTCTGGGGCTGAGAGTATAACAGGACTGGGAGTATTGGCGTGGACTGCATAGTGAGTTCATGACCAGGCTGAACTACACAGTAAGTCCCTGTCTCAAAAGAACCAAAAGTGGAGGGGGACAGGAAGGAAGAGGAAAGGGAGAGGCCAGAGGAGAGGAAGACTCGAGGGGAGCAGAGGGGAGAAGAGGGGAGGGAAGTAAGCAAGCGACAGTAATAAAGATATCATTCAGGGCACTCCTATTTCTTAAGTTGTTGGGTGAATAAAATGAAACTATCTTCATTTCATCAAAACAATACTTGAAGTGGGGCCAGGGAGATGGCTCAGTAGAATAAGTGCTTCCCTGGCAAGCACAAGGGTCTGAGTTCAATCCCCAGTTCCACAAAACAAACAAACAAAAAAAAAAAATCTTGAAGTGTAACAGGCCAGCCTCTTGCTGCAGAATGGGAACCAGGGAAGTCATCCCTAGTCTTTTTTGCTGAAAATCTAGCTGGGAAGACAGTTGAAAACCTTCAGGTACTGATGAATATTAGGCCCAGTTACTCAGACACTGAGAATTTGACCCAACAGGGAAAGGTATATTTTGGAAGAAGACAGTTCTATGATGACAGAAAATGATATTATTTTATTACCCTTCACAGCAGAGTGAGGTATACAGAAAATTAACTTTCATCTCTAAATATGCATCTAGATTTTATATACATAAAAGTTAACCCTTTTCATGCCTACAATGCCAGTACTTGAAAGGCTGAGGCAGGAAGACTGCTGTGAGTTCAAAGCCAGCCATGACTTCAAGGTCACCTTGGAATACGCAGAAAGATCCTATCTCAAAAAGTCAAACAAAGAATAAAAGAGTTAATCCCAATCTGTACAATTAATACATACTAATTATAAAAAAAATGACATGAGTAGAGTAGAAAAGAAGGAACTTTAAAAAGGTTAACCCCAGTGTGTCTAAAATGGTATGATACATAAACCATCAAGCATCTCAGCTTTTGAAATTTTGTTTTTTTGAGTCAGGACCTCACTATATAACCCAGACTTGCCTCAAACTCACAGTAATCTTGCCTCAGCTTCTTGAGTCATCATAGTTTTAATTTAGTTATTTCTTAAATTTATATATAGATATATCTTTCATAACCCTGCACAGACATTTGTTCTCACCTGTAACAAGCAATCCAGGGTCCCTGTGTAGCCAGAGCAGCTGCCACCCCGAACGACTCTCTGATTCATCATACGGGTCCTCACAACATCAACAGGGTTTGAGGCCAGGGCCCCCACTAGACCACAGGTGAAGCTTGAGCTGGGTGAAATCATTAAAAAATATATATATATCAATCACCACTCAGCCATAACTGCTACTATCAAAGGCAGGAAACAATCTCCTCCCAAAACTATGTTTAAATAAGATAGAATAGCATGAAATGTATCAAGAATAAGGTTGATGTAGAGAGTCAGACAAGCTTCTTAAATAAATCACCAGCAATGATTTATACTGGCTTGTAAATTCCAGCTACAGCTAAGAATACTTTAAGTCAAAGGAAGAAACATCCTACGAGGATAATCCATTCCACCTATTTACATAAGGAAGATATCACAGTAACTTATATTGTTCCCACAAGTCAACCATGTCCTCACTGTAACTGCCCACTGGGGGGGGTCTCAGGTTCTACTAGACTTTCAATCTTAAAAGACTATCACAGACATAGACACTGTTAAATTGAATTATGTTTACCTAAAACTGTATCTATATATAACTATAACCTGCACCAACAGTCTAAAGTGAGAGTGCACTCCTGTAACGAGACGCAGACAAGTGTTTGCTAAACATTCAGCTGCTCAGAGGCAGATAGTTGTCGAAACACATCCAGATGAAGCAAATGCAGAAGGGCGTCAATCAGGCTATCTCTATACAGATGCTCTCAATTTATGACATATGCTTATGTCCCAAGAAACCCAACCAAGGTAGAAAACATCATAAATAGAAAATATATTTAATATACTTAATCATCATAGTATCAAAGCTTAGTCTAGCCTATATTAAGTATGCACAGATCACTTAAATTAATTTACAGTTGAGAAAAATAATCTAACATAAAGCCTATTTTATAATAGGACCTAATACCTCTTATAAGGTGTTTTCTTGTTTTTTGGGTTTTTTTTGTTGTTGGAACCCAGGTTTTGAACTCAGGCCCTTGTGCTGGCCAGGCAAGCGCTTATTCTACTGAGCCATTTCCCCGGCCCCTCTTATAAGGTATTGACTACTGTACTGAAAGCAAAAAACAGAATGGTTGTATGGTTGTACAGGTACACACTCATACCACTGTAAAGTTAAAAGACCCTGAGCTGAACCATCATATATGTCACTTCATGCATCTGACTATAAATATTGCTTACACACACCATGGGACGGAGCTTTCCTGACTTCTAATCACAAGTGCTACCTGGTTCATTGACTTTTTCTGTTTAAATAACTCTGTTAAGTTTAACTGGCTCAAGGTTTTTCTTTTAACAGTGTACATTAACTCAGAGAAGATTTCTCAGCCTCAGCACTATTTACATTTTGGACCAGGTAGATGATTCTGTTTAGGGAGACTCTCCTGTACACCTTAAAATGGCTAGCTGCAACTGCAGCCTCTACCCACTAGATTACACAGTGCTCCTCTTGTAGTGACAATCAAAATAGTCTCCACACTTTGCCACGTGGCCCAGTCAGGGAAGAATCAGCCCCAGTGAATTAAATGACCTATGATATGTTCAGACAGTGAGATACTCTAAAATTACTAAAACAAAGTAAGCCTGTAAGTACTGGTATGGAGAAACATTTAGAACATATTGTGGAGCTAGGGATATAGCTCAGCAGCATAAGTGCCTGCCTGGTAAACACATGGTCCTGAGTTCAATCCTTGGTACCAAAATAAAGTCCAAAATTAGAATAAATTGGGGGGCTTTTTCGGTTCAGTTTGGTATGATCTTGAGATAGGGTTTCAGTATGCAGCCTAAGCTGGCCTCAAACTCATGTCGATCCTCCTGCCTCAGCCTCCCAATTACTTGTGATAACATATGTGTGCCACCATACCTGACATATATTTCTGAATTTTAAAAAGCAAATAAGAGGGCCTGGAAGCATAGTTCAGCTGTAGTGCTTGCCCTACATGCTCAATGCCCTAGGCTGAATCCTCAGCACTGAGAAAACAAAAGCACATAAAAAGTAATTAAGGAAGTATTAAAGAATAATCTTATTTATGTACATGTGGTACTTTTGTGGACATACTGTATACACGTAGATATATACCAAACTCAACAATAGTTACCCATGTGAAGGGGTAAGAGTTTTATCCATCTTCACTTCTGTTACAATTTTTCAAGTATTAAAATATAATACCTTATGATAAAATTTATCTAAAATTTCTTTAAGTTTATACCACATTTCTATCCTAAACTCATGCATATCTAAAATACCAATTTAAAAAAAAATCCATAAACATACAGGAAGTGGGTATATACAGTGTCTCCCATCAGGCCTGAGATAATCAGGTGCTTCTTGGTGATGTCATAGACCGGAAGCTCCACACCAACAACAATCGCAGCTCTCTGAGCTGTAAGGGATACCCCCTGCATAATAATATAAACAATAACATGGTTCAGATAGTTTTCTTTAGAATGCAGAGATTCTCCACAAGCTACAAGCAAATTTTATACATTCTTACTGATAGGCAGAAATGTGAAAGGCAAGAGTGCAAAAGCTGTGCTCACTTCGATAGCACACACACTAACAGAATGCCAAAGCCCTGAGGTCTAATTCTGACTCTGGCACTAACAACGCGACCTTGGCCTGAAGCTGGCCAGGACAAGCTGCCTCTTAAGAGTCTTCTGTGTCATCTGAGGGTTTATGCTGGGTAATATTTAGGGTCTATTCCATGAACTGACAAGTCATTAAAATTCTAGGAAACAGTCTGCACACCAGCACTTGCCTAATAACCTAGACTTTACTTATGTGCCATGTAGGCATATGGATCAGTCATCCAATGGAAGTAGAATCTGGAAACTTCCTCCATAAGGATTGAAACAAAATTTTTAAAGTGTTCAACCTTCACAAGACTTCTCATACATAAATTATTCAAAAGGTGCTTTAAAGTCATGATTATTCCTCATATTCCCATTTTACAGATAAAGGGAAAAAGAAATTGTCGCACTCCTTTACTCAATTATATCAGTTACATTAAAGTAAAGTGATGAAAATAGAATAAACACATTTTAAAATTAAAAAGGAAAGAAGTCAGCAGCATCTGCTCTTCAGTCTTACCTTCCAGAGTCCTCTCGTCCCTTCCTGCTGGTAAATGTTAATGAAGTTGCCTATCATTCCTCCTTGAATGGTGCTGTTTTGCGCTTGCATTCGTATCTAGAGATTATTTTAAAGACAAATATGAGAAGGAAAGCCCCTTCCCCACCCCCACCACCATGGAATAGCTCTGAAAATCATTCCTTGTACTGCTTAGTAACCTACATGCCATATAAAGTTACAAGGATGCTACTACTTTAACAAGTCCTCAGTAGACTAAAAGGTATAAGGACTGGTTCTTAGGAACTCTGGAATCTCTGAAAAGCACCTGGGAGAACGCAGAGACACCTGAAGACAGTATTTCATGAGGTCTCTAAATTTTTTTTTTTTTTTTTTTTTGTACCAGGCATTGAACTCAGGACCCTGCACTTGCCAGGCAAGCACTTGTTCCACTGAGCTATCTCCCTGGTCCTTCTAAAATTATTTTTTAAAAATTAAGTGAGAACACTGTTTTTCCTTTACTACAATTGTTAGCTCAGACTATATAAGTGAAAAATATAATGGATCTCTGTGACACTTTCACGTGCAAATAAGATGCTTTGATGGTATCTCCCTCCCTGCCTCCTCTAACCTACTCCCCTCATTGCTCTGTTCTTAGTCCCTTTTAACTAGTCCTCTTTCTACTTTCATGTCATTCTCTTTAGTTTCTCCCAAAAAATGTAATACTTTTAAAAGTCTTTTGAGGGCTGGAGCGATGGCTCAGTGGTCTAAAGCACCTACTTGAAACAAGCTTAGCAAAGCACAGGGACTGCGGTTCAATCCCCCAGCACCACATGCCAGCCAGCCCCGCCCCCTGGTGGGCTGAGCTGGCCACACACACACACACACACACACACACACACACACACAGTAAAAATAAATAAATAAATATTTAAAAAAAATAAATAAATAAAAGTCTTTTGAGAGCTGGGGCGATAGCTTGGCAGTCTAAGCACCTGCCTGGCAAGCTCAAGGACCTGCGTTCAAGCTCTGATGCCACATGCTGTTCCAGCCCCAGAACTGGGTGTGGTGGTACACGCCTATAATCCCACTGCTGGAGAGGCTGAGATAGGAAGATCACTATGAGTTTGAGCTACGTAGCAAGACCCTGTGTATAAATAAGTAAGTAAATAAATAAATGATTTGCAAAAATAAAAATCTTTTGGGACGGATAGACAACCCCTTATTTCACTGTATTCCAAGTAGAAAAGACAGAAGGTGACGCTATTTCTAAAGATCTAATATAACCAAGAGTTATCCAGAGGAGTTGGCTGCACTAAACACAGGCAAGCATAGGTCTTAAATTGTTCCAAGCCACTAGTGCCAACCTGCTGAACCAAAAAGTATGCAGGCGAGCCAACCACATGATGGCCACATGATGCCATTACACTCTGTTACTCTTGAACTTATTAATGAACTTAACAAAGGCCATGGCTCCACATGACCAAGATTCCACCACAAATAAAACGTCTGATGTAGCTCTTTGCAGTAAGAATGAAAAGGGATTTCTTATATGCAAATACTGGTATCTTACATTTAAGGAGCAAATATCCTACCACTAAGTTCTAAAAGAAACTGTTACTGACACACAAACAAGGCAAAAAGAACCCAAAATACGGGAACTGCCTTTGCACAAGCCCTGAGAGGTGTCTAAGAAGTGAATAAAGGAATGGATATATTTCTCTTATCCTTATGTAAGGTAAACATATAGCAAAAATACCTATACTTCCCTTCAGACATACTATACCTTTCCTGTACTATGGTATAACTACAGTGTACCCACATGTCAAATGCAGTTTTGATGTTTGTCAGAATCCCCTACTAGACCGAAGGCTCCCTGAGGGCAGGGTCCTCTTCTTACTCACTGGGATACCAAGCACACAGAACAGGCAGGAGCACAAAACATACATTAAACAATGAAGAGGGGGAGGGAATATCCTGGGAGGCTGCAGAAAGTAACATTCATTTATTTATTTATTTATTTATTTATTTATTTATTTATTTATTTATTTTTGGCGGAAACAGGGTTGAACTCAGGGCCATGCACTTGCCAGGCAAGTGCTTATTCTACTGAGCCATCTCCCCAGCCCCCTTTATAATTGCATTTATTTATTTATTTATTTTATTTTAGGGAAGGGTCTACAGGGTGTTCAGGGTCTCACTACTAGATCAGACTCCTAGTGATCTGCCTGTTTATGGCCTCCCAAGAGCTGGGATTACATGGGCACACCACCACGTCCAGTCTCAATTGCTGTCTCAGCATGCCACAGGGGTGGAGGCGGGGCAGGCCCAGCAGGCCCGGCCCAGCAGGCCCAAGGATGAACTCTGGCACCCAGGCCTGCTTGCAGGCACTTTAATCCACTGAGCTATTTGGCCGGTCCTAAAATTAAAGCTTCTTTATTTTATTTTATTATTTATTTATTTATTTCTTGCGATACGGGGGATTGAACTCAGGACCCTACAATTGCCAGGCAAGCGTTTATTCTATTGAGCTATCTCCCTGGCCCTAGAAAGTAACTTTTGTAGAATTTCTGCCTTACGACAAAACAGAGTCAAGGAGGCTGGATCCCTAGTATTTTCAGTAAAGTTACATATTTTATTTAATTACAGAAAGTAAATATTTTCATTTGTATTTCTTAAAATTAAATATGTTCAGAAATAAAGATGAATAAACAACCTAGAGTTGTATAAAACTTGAAGCCCATGTACTTCTTTTTTTTTTGGTACCAGGGATCAAACTTGGGACCTTATACTTGCGAGGCAGGAACTTATGCTGCTGAGCTATCCCCACTCCCATGTACTTTATATTTTATTTTTTCCCCCATGTACTTTATTTTTTTATAAACATTTGAAGCTAGTAAGACCTTTGCTTTTTTTTTTTTTTAATTTTTATTTATTTGTGTGTGTGTGTGTGTGTGTGTGTGTGGCCAGCTCAGCCCACCAGGGGGCGGGGCTGGCTGGTATGTGGTGCTGGGGGATTGAACCGCAGTCCCTGTGTTTTGCTAAGCTTGTTCTAAGTAGGTGCTTTAGACCACTGAGCCATCTCACCAGCCCTCCCCCATGTACTTTAAATGAGCAAAAGAACAAGGGAGATTTTCTATGAAAAAAGTAAATGAAATGCACCTAAGCCTAAATTCTTTTCTGCCCATTCATCGAAATTCTTTAAACCCAAAATGACTTCCACTTTCAAGCTTATCTGATCAGTAGAAAATCAATTTAGTAAACACTTAAAAGCTAAGACTGTACATGACACTTCAATTATAAACAGATTCACACATATATGGCATATGTTAGATTCACAGATTTTCATTGTCTGAATAGTGTTCCCAGTAAGAAAAAATGAAATGTGCCTCTAAGCTTACTTTCAAAACATCAGTTGGATTAGCAATGGCTGAGGATATGACTCCAGAGAGAATCCCACATATGACATTGATCAGCAGGGTTTCATCTGTAAATACACATATTATTTTACTCTTAATATAGAGAGTGTTCTTCCTGTAACGCAAAACATTAAATTAGTGTTACTTATTTATGTGTTATTTAATTTTTTTTTTTTTTTTTTCCCCATACAGGATCTCACTATGAAGTTCAGGCTGGCCTCAAACTCACTATGTAGCCCAGGCTAGCTCCAAACTTACAGCAATCCTTCTGCCTCAGCCTCCTAAGTGCTGTGATCACAGGTACACATCACCAACTTGGTTTTAATTTATTCTTTATAAATCAAGCAATTTTTCCAGATATGGTGCACACCTCTAACCCCAACATTTAAGAGTATGATGCAAGAGGATTTACATGAGTTCAGAATAGCCTGGGCTATTCTGGGCTATACAGTGAGACCCTATCTCAAAAAAAATCAACCAAACAAACAAAAAATTAAGTTTTAAAGGGAATTCTGGGGGCTGGGGAAATAGCTCAGTAGAATAAGCACTTGCCTGGCAAGCTCAAAGGCCTGAGTTCAATCCCCAGTTCCACCACCACCACCACCACCACCAACAACAACAACAACAACAACAACAAAGGAATTCTGTTGGCTAATGGGGTTTTGCTTAGTAAAATTTTTCGTTGGCTAATGGGGTTTTGCTTAGCAAAAAATAAATATGAATCATCCTGCAACATGAATAATAATCTACCAATTAAGTTTTGTGTGCAAATTAGGTCATTATAATTAAGATGAAGTGCATCTGTTAGGAAAATTAAAAAGATCTAAACCACTATGAGAAAAGATGGAGATTTATTTACCATAGAAAGTTTTTAAGGCATAATGCATTTAGTTTGAAATATAATGAAGTATGTTTGAAGCATCTTTCAAAGTTCATGTAATAGTGACTGGTGCTTGGCCCATTGGGTGGGAGAGATGGACAATTTTATGGATTAAAACAAAGTCACAGGACCAAATGGCCACAGAGTAATAAGATGCTGAGTCTTCACTGTAAGAAATATATTCAATGCTTTCCTAAAAATATAGGTGATAATTCATATAACTTTAGATTGGGTTAAATGGCAACAATATACCCTCTAGTCAGGGCTTTTTAAAATATATATATTTAGTACAGAGTCTACAGGGTGTCACTACACAAATCAGACTCGCAGTGATCCTCCTTCTGTTTTCAGCCTCCCAAGTGCTGGGATTACACATGCGTGCCACCACTCCCAGTCTCAGTCACCATCTCAGTGTGCTACGGGGGCGGGGCCAGCACAGCAGGCCAGGGATTGAATCCTGGTCCCTGCATCTGCCTAAGCAGGTGCTTTAGTCTGCTGAGCTATCTGGCTGCCCCTAGTCCAGGCATCTTGAGATGAGAGCAATTAATTAAAATGTTTGTAGCGATGGCACATTGTATGTGATACTCTTTTCAATTCAGCTGATGCCTACACAAAATTCATTTAGATTTCTCACTCAGATTTCTCCTTAACTATAGTAAAGTCACATGTAAGCTAAAGAAAATTTGCTCCTAAATCTCTTGAATTAAAAGACCAACAGGGTAAGGTCACTGTATCCCCAATATTCTCAGTAAGGCTGTCCAATGTGCTATATCTAATTACAATAAATAAATATTTTTGGGCCAGGCAGATAGCTCAGGAGACTAAAGTGCTTGCTTAGGCAGATGCAGGGACTGGGATTCCATCCCTGGCTTGCCATGCTGGCCCGCCCCCGGGACGTGCTGAGATGGCAACTGAGACTGGGCGTAGTGTCACAAGCCTGCAAGCCCAGGGCTTGGGAGGCTGAAAACAGGAGGATCACTATGAGTCCAATTTGTGTAGTGAGACCCTGTAGACCCTGTACTAAATACATTAAAAAATATATTTTTTCATTTGTATTTCCTAAAGTAAAAATGATGATGAGTAAGAAAATGTGTTCAGAAATAATTACTAGGGCTGGTGAGATGGCTCAGTGGTCTAAAGCACCTACTTGGAACAAGCTTAGCAAAGCACAGGGACCTCGGTTCAATCCCCCAGCACCACATGCCAGCCAGCCCCGCCCCCTGGTGGGCTGAGCTGGACACACACACACACACACACACACACACACACACACACAAATAAAGTTCTTTTAAAAAAAAACAATAAAAAAAAAAAGAAATAATTACTAAGGCGCACCCTAGTTTGAGTAAAACTTATAGCCTATCTATTTTTAATGAAATCCACCTAAGAAGGGAATTTTCTATGGAAAAATTAGTGAAATGCATCTAAATCTACATTGTTTTCTGCTCAATACTAAAATCCCCAAGCAGAAAACAGACTGACAATTCACCTTCAGGGCGCTCAACGAACAACCGCTTCAGGCTTTGGTAAGTGCCAATCTTGATGGTGCCATAGGAAGCCTGGCGCAGCATTGCAGGGGCAATCCTGTTGGTCCAGAATGCAAGGGGACAAAACAACCTAAGAAACTTGAAGTCCACGAGACCCATACGCAAGACCAATCAAACTGCACTAAAACCATATTCAAAACTCAACAAAAATACAAGTAAGTTTAGTGAAATTTGTGCCAATTATTAGTTCACTAAGTGGGAGATTAGCCTCATTTATGCTCAGTGAAAATGTAAATGAACAGAATCCATTTGCCCATCCACATTTTCTTTAATTTTTATTTTTAATAGTACATTTGTAGCATGTAATGATTATATTCACCATGGGAAGACAGAACACAAGTACATAACATCTTAATTTTTTTAATGCTTACTTACATTAAAATGCAAAGGCTTTCCTGTCTCAGTAGCTGGGAAAACTAGCCCAAGCAAGGCACACTGTAAGCACCTGTAATTCTCCTGCTATGGAATTCATCTACTAACTTCTTGGGGACCTACCATATTCAAGTTATTTCCTCTCCCTAGAAGCTTTGCCATTGTAATACTGAAATAAGTTCAAGGCAGAATTAGGAAAACAAACCACCTTTCCTGCATCCTACAAGTCACCCCCTCAATAATCCTTCACACCAATAACCACCCCACACGATTTATACCCGCAGCTCTCTTTCTGTACCTCCCACCTGCCTCTACAATTACAATCTGAAAACTCTCTACCCTCTCCCTCAACTCCCCCTTCCTCAAGGTGACCAAGTGGCAATTTTATTGCTAAACTAAATGATGTTTTTCGGGTAGTGGTTGTACAACCTCTGTCATGTTTGCTCCTAGCCACCCACAGCCATCTGGCAGCTCTCTTCTCCCTGACAGGTGGTAGCAGCACCCTCTCCTACTTCTCTTCCCTAAACATCCTAGCTGTGTCTCTAAGGATCTTCAAAGTTCTGCCCTACCTTCTCTCCTCACTCTACCCAGCCACCACCTGGGCTCATCATATACAATCATGGCTTCAACTAGCATATAACACTGATGACTCCTAAGTCTTTGTTTTCTTTTCTTTTTTTTTTTTTTTTCAGTACCGGGGATTCAACTCAGGACCCTGCACTTGCCAGGCAAGCACTTATCTGAGCTACCTCCCAGGGCCCTAAATCTTTATTTCTAACACTGATGCGAAGACACAGTACCAATTTCCTATGTTCTCAATTTAGATGACCTACATATATCCCCAGGTCAAATGTCACATGTTGAAATAATTCTCTTTCTCCTCCCAGAAAATGAAATATCACTTTCCATTTCCTAAACCAGCGAATAGAACCTCCAGCTCTACTCTGGTCAAAACCAGAAGTCCATCAGCCCTGTTTCCTCCTTCCTCACTATACCCAGATGGTGATCTCGTAAGAGATTTCACAATTGTACTGCCCTACATCTTAAACAGTTTTCTAGTCTGCCTTCTTCCTCTCCACACCCCAAAATAAAAGCCCAGCCCACATTCTCGTCTCTTCTGCTTCCAACATGATAGCTCTGCATCTAGAGCTACCTATCAACTCTTCTTCCCCATCGCAACCAGGCAACTTTTAAATAAAAATCTGATCTTGTCAGTCCTCCTACTTAAAATCCCCAATATATTACACACCAAAAACATATAAAAAAAAGGAAACAACTTTTAGTGGCTTCAGTCTGTAACAAGCACAGCAAACTCAAATGCTTGCAGATACAAGCAGATGTGAGTGAAAGAAGCAGGTTCTGTCCAACTGCACACAAACATTCTATGTGGCAGAGGTTTGACAAAGCAGAGAAAGCATACTTAACTCCATCACTAACATAAATGAATGAATGTGGGTACAATGTTGATTTTGCTTGAGAACATGGTATCCCAGAATTTTATATGTAATTTTCTCATTATCAAAATACTAGTTCAGGGCCAGCCAAATAGCTCAGCAGATTAAAGCGCCTGCAAGCAGGCACAGGGGCCAGGAGTTCGATCCCCAGGTTTGCCGTGCCGGCCCCGCTCGCGGGGTGCACTGAAACAGCAATTGAGACTGGCTATAGTGGCGTGCGCATGCGCCTGTTATCCCAGCACTTGGGAGGTTATAAAACAGGAAAATCACGAGTCCAATCTAGTAGTGAAACCCTGAACAACCTGTAGACCCTTCCCTAAAATACAGAAAAAAAATAAAATACTGGTTTAATAAATAAATGTTTTAAAAAATAAAATATTTGTCATCCAACCATGAAGGCACAAACATAATTTCACTAGTCAGGAGAACGAGGAATGAGGACTGCTTGAGTCAAGAAGCTCAAGACCAGGCTAGGTAATAGAGAGATAGATGCTGTCTCAATCAATCAATCAATCAATGATATATTGGCTCAACTGAGAAACAAAAACCTTTGGAATCCCAGCACTTGGGAAGCTAAGGCAGGAAGATCACCACAAGATGGAGACCAGCCTGGACCACATAGCAAGACCCTGTCTCTAAAAAAAGAAAAAAAGATGATAAAACATTATTTCCAAAAGCATTTCAAGACTGAAAAAAAGCAAAAGAAAGAAAGAAAACAAAACCTTGCCAAGCATGGTGGCACACGATTATAATCCCAGCACCAAGGAGGCTGGGGCAGGAGGATTGCTGTGAGTTTGTGGCCAGCCTGGGCTACAAAGTGAGTTCAAGGCCAGCTTGAACTGTATAATGAAACCCTATCTCAAAACAAAAACAACAACAAAAAGAAAACAAAAACCTTTAGGATTGGTGGCTCCATGTGCTGAACTACTTGCAGTTCCCTGAACGTGCCACACTCTCAGCACATACTCCTGGCCCTGTATGAACACCATGCCCCTCTAATTTCACCTGGCTAGCTTTTCTCCATTCTTCAAGGTCTGATCCAGTGCCTCTTAGTCCAAGCTTTCCTAAAAACAACCAACTCTTTTCCCTACAGTCTGGGACTGATGTTCTCTCTCTACCATTTCCACATCTACAATTCCCACTGTCAATTCCTTAAGGATAGTTAATGCTGCTGGTCCTTTGTTCTCTGAGATGCTTGTTCTCTGAGATCCTTTCTTTGTCCCCTATGATGCTGAGGTTATGTACTATATAACCTAAGCTTCCTTGCCAGCTGACTTCCAGGGGATTGAACCAGTAGGAAAAGAGAAGGAAGAGAAGAAAAAGACAAAGCTTCTTCCTCCTCTCTGAGCATTACTAAGGCATCCCTTGACAACTATTGTCCTTTGCTTAGAGGCTCTGGCTCGCTTGGCGCCTGGCAACACTATCCTTGGTGCCTGGCAACACTATCCTGCCCTTGCCTCCAGGCCTGTATGGTTGGTAGCCATTTCTTATCTTGCTATTTTCTCATCTACCCTCCATTTTTTTCCCTTGACCTTTACTTTCCCTTGGCTCTTCATTTAAACCATCTAGTGAAGTCTGTCTACTTTATTACTCTCCCACCCAGAGCCTTATGGAACACATTAAATCCTCTCCTTTAAATGCTGACTTCAATGCCACTTCTGTCTTTACTACATTGCTTTCATTACAGCAGGAACCTTCCATAATTCTGAATAGTTAAAACAAAAACTATCTTTCAAAAAAGTGAGTATTGAAAAACAGGGTGTTTTAAACCAACAGTTTTTGTATTATTGTCTGTGCTTATATAAGTAAAAGCAGTATCATTAAAATAATATGCTACGTAAAATACATATTTAGAAAAGAGTTGGAATAAATATCTATTGCGACAATCACTCTTTTCAATTTAGGATTAAGTCTATTCTTCTGAGTCAACAGTGAAATACAAATACAAAAAGGTCACTCACCCTGAATACAGCGCCTTCAGTCCTTCTTCTCTGCCTATCCTTACTAAAGCGTGCAACATTCCTCGATACCTGACTTCTTTAAAGTTTGCATCATTCCTCTGGCCTTGTATCTGGAGCCGCGTCTTGGTTAAATCAATTGGAAATGTGCCTTAAAATTTTTTTAAAAAGAAGTACTTAACTTAATAAAAATCAACTCAAAAAATATATAAAATGACACATTACTAAGGAAGCATTCAAACTATAATGTAAAATAAACATTAAGAATTGGCAAGAACTGTGCAATCTTTTTCCTATTAAAAAATGAAAGGGCAACTCGCTTTCCTATTTGATACTGGATTTAATCAATTTTACCTAAGCAATGGTGCTTGTAATCTCATTGGTTGACCATAGTTTTGTCCCACCTCATGCCCAACTAAGCAGTTCCCATGTCTTCTTCCCCACCTTAGACCCGCCTCACTGCATGGTTTTCCTCTATAAAAGTCCCTGTAAGAGGCAACTTCCAGGGGGAGGAACTACCCGCTCGGGCCCCCCCTCCTGTCCTCTCGGGACACCTGATTTCTTTCTCTCAATAAACATATTCTGCTAAAAAAAAAAAAAAAAAAAGAAAGGGCAAAAAGATGAACAAAAGCAAAAATCATAAATATTTTTCTTCCTTTACATTTTTATGTATACATCATCTTACTCTATAAAGGATTTAAGGAGGCTGCACTGCTATAGAAAATAGGTAAAAAGATTTACCTAAATTGGAAATTCATTTAAAAACCAGTTACTATTCTATATGTATATGAAGACTAAATTTTAATGAAACCAAAGAGAAGCCAGTTCAGTTTCTAAAAGAATTTCTCACTTAGGAAGGAGTGATTTATAGTCTAAAATTAAATTTGATAATGCAGGTAGAGATGTTTAATAAAGTGCCTAACCCAGACATCAATATGTGCTGATTCTCAAATAGTAACTTTGATTCTTGAATCAAAGTTAATTATTCAGGGAGAGAATCATTCACTGAAATTTATCAATTCATTCCCACCAGCACAGAGAACGCAAGCCAGGAGGTGAGCGGCTAACTGGCCATGGAATGCAACTGAGCAAACAAAATATCCAGCCAGCATGGGCGCTCAGAAGTTGCCCCATCAATGTATATTGAACGAATGATGTGAGAATAAACAGGGTCAAGACACCAAA
Source organism: Octodon degus (assembly GCF_000260255.1). Classification (NCBI taxonomy): domain Eukaryota; kingdom Metazoa; phylum Chordata; class Mammalia; order Rodentia; family Octodontidae; genus Octodon; species Octodon degus. The sequence continues at coordinate 3,297,436 of NW_004524698.1, forward strand.
AGAATATGGACAATATACAAAATTAGAAAGTCATTTACTAAGTACAGGCAATATAATCTGGCTCAGCGAAGACGCTTGAGCCTTTCAAACCTCTTTACAACCAAACAGTTAATAGTGGCAAAGTAGAGAAAAGGACAAGGAAAACAGGGACAGATGTAGTCCAAATAGAACTCGTAACTTTTATTTGATCAACAGGCTCGGCAGCCTCTCCCTTGTACTCAGAGCCGCTAGTAAGCAGCCCAAATGACTATCCTGTTTTTAAAAACATACCAAAAGATGGCATTTCTGAATTCTGGGACTGTTTTATAACAATCTACTCTTGAACAACATTCATATCAAATACCAAATGGAAGCCTTACCAAGTTTTAAACCAAACTTCAGTGCCCTGGGCTGCTTACCACATTCGGCTGTGATGGAGGCCAGCCCACCATAGACAAAGGGCTTCCAGTTGAGAGCTGTCATTTTGTTACTGCTCCTTGGACTCATACAAGCATCATCTCTAACAGCTTTCTCCTGGACACAAGAAGAAGATTATTCAAAGTTATGATTTGTCACACAGGATGCCTCTTCTGTGAACTCTCTGGTTTTTAGAGTGCCATTAGGGGCTGTCACTGAAGCCTCCCACAGCAATGCTCAACCTAAGTGCCCTTAATTTTCTCACTCAGGCCTCAAGAAGCCTTGTGCTGGGCTGACACTGTTCTGTGCGTGTGCGTTCAGTAGTGTGGCAATAGGTATTTTCTAATAGTTTTATCTTAGATCTTTCTTCTTCCGGACATAAATATTTGCTATTCATCCACCACTGTTTTAGTGAGTCCCTAAGGAGAGGCATCAGATACACTGGAGCAGAAAAACACTTCAAACCTGCAGCATCGAAGTAAGGTGACCATGACTTCCAATTACCACAATCTATTTCTAGTTTACACTCTGAAAACTGTCAGCTCTCTTCTCTTAGCCACGTCAGGTCACCAACTGGAAGGTGGCTTAGCATGCAGGAAATAAGCTGACCCTAGTCAGAGCCACGTAGCTCCTCAGGGAAGCTCCTATGAACCATAAATGCAGGTATGCTCACCAAAAGTCATCATCAAAATAGCTAGCACAACCAATTATGGGTAGTGCACATGCTTTTATTCACTAAGAGAAATAAAATACCTAGCTTGGAGATGGCTCAGTAGAATAAGCGCTTCCCTGGCAAGCTCAAGGGCCTGAGTTCAATCCCTGATTCCACCAAAAAAAAAAAAAAAAAAAAAAAGAAGAAGAAGGTTAAAGACACCCGATATATGCTGTCTTCTAATTTTCCCCTTGCCAGTCCTCCCTCAGTGTGATATACCACATGCCACAGATGAGCCTTCCCCTTCACGATGTGTGTGTTCCACAGTGTATGTAATCTGATTAGTAGATCTGGCCTTGTGCCATTAACACAAACATAAATTAATACAGTTTTCTATATATAATACAGTTTTATATATATATATATAAAGTCCATAATATTGTCAGTTTAAAATAAAATTTCTGGGCCAGGTTTATGTTTCAGCAGTGCAGTACCTGCCTAGCAAGTACAAGGTCCTAGTACCAAAATTAAAAAAAACATAAAATAACTAATTTATTATAGTAATTTCTGGAAAAAAATATGCACAATGTTTTTATTTTGCCTGTGTTTAGGAATTTCCCAAGTCTATGTTTCCCAGAAGCCTATCACAGTCACCACTGCCCAGAATGCCAGCTCTCAAGAAGCCCGAGGAGCTGGCTTAAGCTATGAGGAAATATACGGAGCCCAGAGGATGCTAGCTCAGTGGTGCAGCATCTGCATAGAAAGCATAAGGTCCTGAGTTCAATTCCCAGTATCAAAACAAACAAAAAAATATTCATTTTTAAAACAATGAATATGTATGTACCATGTAGACATACACACCCATACCCACACAAGATAGCCTCCAAAATGTCAGCAAAAGTTTATGGAAATAATATTATAAGTGATTTTTTGTTTATTTATTTGTTTTTTGTTTTTTTAAGAAAGGATCTTATTATGTAGCCTGACCTCCAACTCATAACAACCCTCCCGCCTCAGTCTCCCAAGTACCAGGATTACAGGTATGCACCACCACACCTAGCATAATCAATCTTTAATTTAAAAATTTAACTCTACTTCCATATAATCTCTTTCCATCCCATTAATTTTCTAGTTCTATATCAATATTTTTAGCCCCTTACCTCTGTCAGTTGTGGTATTAAGTTTGTAGTTACTTAGATTAAAACCCAACCGGTCTGGATGAACCATGCAAATGCTCAAACTGCACCAACTGCACAGTCACCTCCTCGCCCTTTTCAATCACATGGGGCGGGATCACACGCTCACTCGCTTCCAGGTGTACCGCCACAATTAAACTCCTCTCCCACCAAAGGCTGTTCACTCCTGCAGCAGCATTCCTGGGCACACTATAAAAAATATTTTCTATTTAATTACAGTGCTTAAGAGTTCCTACTAAAAAAGTTAAGAACAACTTTTTGGCTCTTGTTTTCCTTTCCTACAAAATGGTAGATCCCTCAGCAGTTACAATAACTGGGCCTTCCCAAGTTAATGTTTTCAGAGTAGAAGACGGGTCTGACTTACACAAGAATCAGGAAGCCTCAGGAGGTAGACAAACATCCAGTCAAGAGGAAGTTCTAGTTAAGATTATGTGAGCCTGTGTCCACTACATTGTAAGGGCCAGCAAGCTGTGACAGGGCTTCAGTTATCTTGGGCTGTAATCCCTGTTCAGTAAATTAACCTTTTTTTTTTTTTTTTCTTTTTTCTTTTAGCTGTCTTTGGAGTCTCACACTAACTTCCAGTCAGTTTTTTGAAAAAGAAAAATCTCAACTCTGTTAAAATGCCCAGACTTACAGGCCAGGACAGTCAGACTGACTGGTTGTTAGCAGCTAACAGGAGGGCGCCTCTGAGCAAGAGATCAAGGGAAAAGACTGCAACTTTACAGAAATACAGGGGCAGGCAACAACTGGATCACTGCCCACTGTACCCTACTCTTTGGTCACACTCTCAGACTAAAATCAGTGACCACTTCTTTTGCTGCACAATTGACTATGATGCTAATAACAGAATACCTGATGATAGATTTTGCTGTACATTTCCCAGCAGGATTTCACTTAGCCCTTACAACCCTATGAAATAAGCATCATCCAGCTTTCACAACTGGAGCAACACAATCTCAAAGAAGTGACTTTCCCTAGTCACAGCTATGGGGCATTCAAACTAATACTTCTCTCAAGGACAGCATGATCTTTCCTTTGTAGCCAAACACCATCTTTATTTTTATTTTTTTATTTTTGGCAAAACTGGGGATTGAACTCAGGCCCTTGTGCTTGCCAGGCAAGTGCTTCTATCTCCCCAGTCCCTAAACACTATCTTTAAAGCTGTTTTTTAAAAAATACTGGGATCTGAAGTTGTAGCTCAGTTGTATACTGCTTGCCTAGCAATGTACAAGGCCACCAGAATCAGTTCCCAATACTGTCACACACACACACATGGGGGTTCCTATATTTACAGAATAAATGTAAATTTTTTCTGCAAGACATATAACATTATTTTCAATAAACAAACGTGCTTTTTAACATAAATGTCTATACAAATTGAGAATTCCAAAAATTCTCCCTATATTTAAGACATGTTAACCCGTCCTTTCTACTATACTCTGTCACATATTTAACATAACAATCTATTTTCACCTGATCTTATTTGTCGAGCTGTACAGAGAACTAATTAAATACAGCACTTGCAGCTAATGCTTGTGAAAGCTTTCCAAAATTCTTGATAAATTCCTTCAATTGTAGTTGGCTTCCTTTTTCAGTTTGCAGTCTTCAACCAATCACTAAACTTATGTGCTCTCATAAATCTTTGTTCCCTGCTGGGATTGCCCTCTCATGAACTCTGTTTCCTATAAAGGTGCAGTATGAAAAATAAACTCAGCACAAATTTATGAAACGTAGCCTTTAAAAAGAATCTTGGAAATCCTATCTCATTTCATATGAATTAACATGTCACGAATCTCATGGTCACGAAGGCTGACAGCAGCAAAACCATGCTCAAAATTTATGCCTTTCAACTTTCTCCTTACACAAATAGTCTCTGCAGGGCACTTCCGACATTGTTTTGCTATTATTGCGCAGAAGCAATACTTTTGATTATTGTGACTGCTTTACATGAAATTACACCTAGTGTGAAAACCCAGAGCTACGTCAACTTGAAAAGCCAATTCATTCGATCGGTTCTTGCAAACATGAGCCGACCTGGCTTGTTCCGTGAGCAAATAAAAAGCTAGCGTGCGCCTACCCGGCGTGCGGGGCTGGGGGATGCCCGGGCTGCTCAGTCTGAAAGTGCCCACTCGTGGAGGAGGAAACGATGCCCCCAAGCCAGAGCGAGCTGCGGCGGCACAGACGCTGAGACCCCAGGGGAGCTTCGCGCGTGCACCCCAGCTACACCGGCACAGGCATCGCGACAGTTACAGCGCCTCCCAGAGTCCGCCGGACCCCGGCAGAAGCAGAAGCCGGCTTAGCGGCCAGGCCCGGAACCTCGCGACCCACGGAGCCGGCACGGATCAAAGCGAAACCGGGAGCGCCGTCACCCCGCGCTCACTCGGCTCGGTCTACTTTCCGTGGCCCCAACCACACCTCCCACCAACTGTTGGGGCGCCTGCGGGAGAGCGGGACACTGGGAAAAGGCGCGGGTCAGACACTCACCTGCGGCGGCAGCCCTCCGCCTTCCCCGACCCAGGACCAGCCGGGGCCTGACAGGAACGCCACTCTGGAGAAGAAAAGGCCGCGGGGCTGCGGGGGCGGCCCAAGAGCCAGCTCATAGCCCCGCCCCCGCTCAAGGTTCCGCCCACGACGTCGGTTCCCATTGGTCATTATTGAAAGTCCCGTCCAGGCCACGCCCACTGCAGCAGGTTTGCAGGTTTCCGGAAGCTGACTGAGTACTAAGGGGATCTAGGCTTCGGCGGCGAGAGAACCCTCAAGAAGTCTCGATATATAGAAAAGGAGACTTTTCAGGGGTCGCTGTCCGTGCCCACGTGAATCTTGACTGTCGGAAGAAAGTACACTTGCGCTTGTTTTTTATACCCTTGCTGTTTAGTTTGAATGTTATCAGGGCGAGGGAGCTGGCTCAATGGCATAAGCATCTGGCAGTTAAGCACAAGGTCCTGAGTTTGATCCCCAGTACCAGAAAAAAATCAAGGTAGCAGAAGTACGAGGAATACTATTTTATGGAAATATTGCTTTGGGCAGTTTTCTTGGTTCCCTGTGGTTTGTTAAGAATGCATGTTTAGCTGGCCACAATGACATGCACCTGTAGTTCCAACACTTGGAGGCTGAGGTGGGGAAATGACTTGAGCCATGAGTTAGAGAGCAGCCTGGGCAGGAGGAGGGGGACAGGGAGGGAGAAAAAGAAAGAACGAGAATAGAAAGACCAGAAACAAAAACGCATGTTTTATGTACATCAGCAAGTGAAGTGTGTGCCTCCCGTGTTCATCCATGCAGATAGCCGTATCAGGCGGACAACCGCACTTCTATAGAATGAGCGTCTTTCTGGCCCTCTACGCAGTCAGCAAGCTCCTCGGGGCAGGGATCCAGTCCAGCGCACTACTGTATTCCCAGTCCTTAACATAGCGCCTGGCATGAACCACACCCAATAAACACTAGCACATTTAATGTCTACAAAATTTGGGAGCCAGAAGGGAAAAGACCAGGATGGTCTTTTTCAAATGGTCTGTCTTGCCCACTGACCTCACCACAGTGGTGACCTCACACACAAAGGGCTAGAACTACAGGGATGACCTTTTTGCTAGCAGGATCCCAAAGCAGTAGAGGACACTGCATGGCAAGAGACTAGATGCATCTCTGTGTCTATTTTCTTTTATAAAGAGAATTTTAAAAACAGTTAAAAAAAAATTAGAATACAGAATTTTACTAAACAAAATGATAGAACTTCAACAATGGTTGTTATATTGCATACTGTTGTCTTCAAATTAGTTGTTAGCATTACCAGATATAAGCATGCAAATTTTTTCAAAAAATTATTTAAAAAATTAAAAGGAGAGAGGAAAAAATTAAGCATTAACTACTCCTTTCAATAGACCAGCAAAATTCAGCACTACAATCATCTAAGCTGTCCTGTATATATATTTCTTTTTCCCTTCTTTCTTTTCTCTTTTCCCTCATCCCAGTTGTTCCTTTCCTTTGAACAGTTTCTTTTCCTTTTACAGTATCTATTGTAGCTTTCAGATTTTATTTACTCTTTCAGGTGCTTACACTAAAGAGGCAATATGATGTTTACACATGAAGGTCTGATTTATTTCAAAGTATGGTCTCCAGTTTCATCCATTTACCTAAAAAGCCTCGAGTTTATTTTTTATAGCTGAGTAATATGCCATTGTATAAAATAACCACATTTTTTGACCATTCCTCAATTGATGGGCATTTGTATTTTTTCCAAGATTTAGCTATCCAATTGTGATGTTACAAACATGGGTGCACATATATCATTGCGATATGATGTTTTTAGTTTTCTGGGAAAATATCGGGCAGGGGGAATAGCTGGGTTAAGTATGACCTCTAATTCTAGTTTTTTGAGGCATCTCCACACTGATTTCCACAGTGGTTGTACCATTCTACACTCCCATGAACAGTGGAGAAGGGTTCCTTTTTCCCCACAGCCCCACTAGTATTTGTTATTGGTTAACTTCTTGATGATAGCCATTCTTTCTGGGGTGAGATGGAATCTCAGTGTTGTTTTAATTTTCTGAAATGACCAATGATGTTGAACATTTTTTCATATGTTTATTTGCCATTTGTATTTCATCTGAGAAATGTGTATTCATTCATCTCAGATGCCCATTTAATTTGTTCTAGGTAGGAGTCCATTGTCTGAGGGACAGTCAACTAAAATTTTTTCCCAATTCATGGGTTTTCTCTTTACTCTGTTGGTGATTTATTTTGATGTGCAGAAACTTTTCAAAAAGCTGAGATCCCAGTTGTTGATTCTTTGAAGTATTTCTCATGCATCTTGGTTTTTGTCCATGAACTCTCTGCCTACTCTCTTCCTTTTCTTATGAAGTGATCATGGGAGCATCACCATAATGATCATCAATCCTAATCACACCCGAAGGCCGCACCTCTTAACACCATAATAAATTAAGTGTCCACTCCTTAACACCTTGAAAAGGGGGTTAAATTTCAACATGATGCACTGGGGGACATTCAGCCATATCTGAATCATAAGTCATCCTTTAAATTTTTGTGTTCAGGGGTCAGCAAACTATAGTTCACAGGCCAAGTCTCTCTGGATATTTTTGTACAGTCCTAGAACTAAGGATAATTTTTGTATTTTAATAGGCATATTTTAAGTTATTATGTAACTCTCCATATAATGTTCTGGATTTTGCCTCCTGGCCTGCCTCATATTGATAATCTGATCCTTTACAGAAAATGTTTTACTGGTTTTCAGAATCCCTAGGCTCGCCTTTAGGAAAATTCACTTTCGGTTTTCCAGTTTGGTCTCTACTGTGCATACCCTAGTGCATCCTCATTTGGGGGCATGTTTGGTGAAGGGGGAATAACTTAGTCTTCTAACTATCAGTCGTAGCAGAGTGACCATTAGACCCCCCAGGAAGACCTCCTGGCAGGCTGGCAGTTCCAATTTGCAACACAATTCTCTTATTATCATCAATACAATTTATATATAGCCAAATCCCCTTACACTTTCTGTTTAAAAGTTCAAGTATATCAATGGCACATTTGAAATCAAAATCACAGAGTAACATATCAGATTCTCTAAAGAGGATAATTCCTATCTTTGCTATTACATTTCAAATAAATAACAAACCCATGGAGATTGTCTTACTGCCTAGAGCTAAAAATATTAGTACTATGAATTTTATTTAGCTCATCATTTCTATATTTAATCTCAACCCTTTCTAAAGTTATATAATCCTTAACTACCAACAGATTTTCCAGTGCACATTAGCTGAGTAAATGGGGAATGGAAATATCAAGACAGACTATCTTTAAGAGAATCAAGACTTGGTGCAGGACATGGGAGCCACACTACTATGTGCACCATTTATATAGAAGAATGTACTTGATACATCAGTAGGGACGACAGGTTAAATCTTTCCATTGGAGTTTAGTTTTTCTACTTTTATTCCTGGGCACACCATCCTACTCTCTTACAAAATTTGTTTGTGTCCTGCTGTAAATTTTGTAGCTGAATTTAAGTTTAGGTGGAGAGAGATGGAGTGTGTGCATCCTCAGAGAAAGCTAATGGAAGATATGTTTCCCCCAAAGCAAAGAATAAACTGAAAGCAAGAAGACTTGGGACCCACGGAATAGAAGGACCAGCACAGGAAGGCAGGGAAAGGACTCCTAATGATAACAGTGACAAGAAACCTCAAGACAACAGCAACCAGTCTAGCCTGGAGCAGGGTTACAGAAAGATCCAGAACACAGTGCCAAGGGGGAAAAGAGAAAATCATGTGCTTCACCTGATGTTTGTGAAGAAATTGAGGGGAGGCTTGATACTGCTGATGGGCAGTTTGGGGATGAATTAGAAATAGGAACCCAAAAAATTAAGTCTCCAAAAATTTTTTTAAATGAAGGCATTTTTAAGTTGCCAAGGGAAAGTAAACTAAATACATATCACATGTATCCTAGTGTAGTGGCACATACCTGTACTCCGGGAAACCACACAGGAAGATGGGAAGTTTGAGCCCAGCCTGGGTGACTCACACTTAGCTAGACTCTGTCTCTTAAAAAAAAAAAAAAAAAAAAAAAGGGTATTGCTCAGTGGGAAAGGCTCTGGGGTTCAATTCCCAGTATTACAAAAAAGAAAAAAGAAAGAAAGAAAAGAGAAAAGGGAAAGGAAAAAGCAGGCATGGTAGTGCACATTTCTAGTCCCAGCACTCAGTAAGTTGAGGCAGGAGGAGTATCATGAGTTTGAGGCCAGCCTAAGTTACATAGTAAATTCAAAGCCAGTCAGGACTATATAGCAAGACCCGGTCCACTATCCCCCAAGAAAGAAAGAAAACATAATCATAGTATATTATGATACAGCTCAACTATGAGTAATATTTATCTTTTTTAAAATGCATTTAGTACAGGGTCTACAGGGTCTGGCTACACAGATTGGATTTGTAGTGTTTCTCCTATTTTCAGCCTCCCAAGCACTGGGATTACAAGCCTGTGCCACCACACCCAGCTTCATTTGCCATCTCAGCACACACTGGGGCAAGGCTGGCAGAGCACACTGGGGATCAAACCCCAGTCCCTACATCTGCCTAAGCAAGTCCCAAGTTCTTGCTTTAATCCACTGAGCTATCTAGCTGGCCCTTTCTAGTAATATGTAAAAGTCTATGTAATGAAGATGCTACAATTGATTTAAACAAACATTATGAAATACAGATGCTCTTCAACTTAAAATGGGGTTATATTCCCAAACTCACGTTGACAATACTGTACTGGAAATAAAAAATGCATTTAACACATCTAACCTACTAAGCACAGCTTAGCTCAGCCTACCATTAATGTGCTCAGAACACTTGCGTTAGCCTATAAGTGGGCAAAATCATCTAGCACACAAAGCCTGTTTCATAATAAAAAGTTTGACATCTCATTTAATGTATTAAATACTTATGCTTTTTAAAATGCTGGAAAAAATTTATAACATTCTGGAAACAGCAAGGGTAAGCACAGATTCCCTCTGCACAATCATGTGGCTGATGGGGAGTCAAGGCTCACTGCTGCTGCCCAACATCAAGCAAAAGTATGATACTACTAGCTTGGGAAAAGATATGGATTCAAAGTACAGTTCCTTCTAGGCGTGGTGCCATAGCCTATAATTCCAACACTCAAGAGGCTGAGGCAGAAAGATTGCTGTGAGTTTGAGGCCAGCCTGGGCCACACAGTTCAAGACCAGCCTGACCTATAGAGAGAGACCCTGTCTCAAAAATCAAAAACAAAACAAAGCAAAGTTTTTTAACTGATGAAAAGTAAAAGAAAAAGAAAGAGCTCTTTCTTGGCTCTCGTCCCTGGCCAACTCTTCCCAGTCTCCTTTCCTATCTCCTCCTCTCTACAGATATCTAATTATTAGAATGCTTCAGGGCCCTCTCCTTACTTCCTTCTCTCCAACTGTACTCTCTCTGATGGTCTCAGCTAGTCCTGTGGTTTGCACATTTATACCCAGCCCTGATCTGTTAGCTGCTTCCCTCCCAACTCATCTGCCCATTTGACTCCTCCTCCTAGGTGAAAATGATCACCTCAAACCTGAGACACCTAAAAGATTCTCCTTGTTGGTTTTGTCCCTGAAACCTGTTCCTGCCTACTCTTTCTCTTAGCAGATGTCATTATCACCCGCACAAGCTCAAAGCCCAAACCAAGATGTCCTCCTTAATGTTTTCTTTTGCTGTCATCTTCATTGTCTATGTGGTATATCCTGCTGTCTCCTCCTTCAGTTGCATCCCAAATCTAGTCATTTCATTCTGTTGATGCTGCCACCAACCTATGCCAAATCGTGGGAGTTAGCTAGACTTTTGCAATAGCCTTTTCCCTGCTTCTGCTCTTGCTAACCTCACAGGGTGCCACTTTGCATCACATATGTCCCACCTGATGGCATGAGCTCAGAAGAGAGCAGGGAGTGCATTGCTCTCATGCCTACATGCTGCAGCAGATGAACCCTTGCAGTGCTGTGACTCTTGGAAGGGGTACACCAATGCTGATGGCCTTTTGTGAATCCTTCCCTAAGAGGAGCCTGTGTCTGTGCTTCTAATTCCAGACACACTAGCCACATTTGTCCTACCATTATGTCATATATGTTCCCATTCAGGCTTTTTGCGTTTATTAATTCCTTTACCCAGAAAGTGCTCCCCTGCCACTCCTTGTAGCTTCTGCTTCTCTCTCAAGTCTCCACAAGGAATGCCTTTCATGGTACTCTGTTTGCTTCATTATTTGGTTCTGATACAGAGTTTTGCAAAGTTGCACAGGGTGGCCTCAAACTTGATATCCTCCTGCGTTAGCCTTCTGAGTGCTGGGACTAGAAGTGTGCATCATACCCAGCTTCAATGCTACCGTTTTGGTAATAGCCTCTGAAATCGATTCAACAGCTGCTAGATAAGACAAACAAGAATAATGGAAGATTGACTGGAGTTAGTGGAACTAGCACAAATGATATATAAAAAAAACCTGTTCATAGTCATCATGGGAGAAAAGTTCCCTGGCAGGGAAAAAGAATTTGACATACAAATAAGTGAGGCATATAAAACTCCAAGTAGCCATGGTCAAAAAAGTTTATACAAAAAAAAAAAAAAAGTTTATATCAAAGCATATTGTAGTCAAGATTTCAGAAATTCAGCGCAAGAACAGAATATGAAAAGTTGTTAGAGGAAAAAGAAACAAATCCCATTGAAGGAAAGCCCAGGGGCCAGGGAGATGGCTCAGTAGAATAAGTGCTTCCCCAGCAAGCGCAAGGGCCTGAGTTCAATCCCCGGTTGTGAAAAAAAAGAAAAAGGAAAGCCCATCAGAATCACAAGTGACTTCTCAACACAGAGCCTCAAGTCAAGGAGAGCTTAGAGTAGAGTATTTCAAGCCCTAAAAGAAAACAACCTCCAACTCAGATTGATGTACTCCCCAAAACTATCTTTCAGAATTTATGTACAAATAAGATACTTCCATGACAAACAACACCTGGGGAAATTTATGAACACAAAACAAAGATGTTTTGAAGAACATTCTAGAAAGAGATGACAAAGGCTAGCACTCCATGAACCCCAACAGAAAGAATCTACTAAGTAAGACAAACAATTAAATGGGGGATGAGAGGAGCCAACAACAGGAAAATGACAAGGATAAGTCAATACATATCAGTGATAACTATGTTAAAGTTCTCAATTCACCAGTCAAAAGAAACAGACTGGAAGATTGCAGTAGTCTCTCTTCTTTTTTTTTTCTTTTTTCTTTTTTTTTTTAGTAGTCTCTCCTCTAATTATTCTCTCTGTCATTTTATACCTTGACTTCTTTGTGGATCTTACTAAGACTCAAATCGTCTTGTTTATTTTTTTTGTTTTCTTGTGTATTACTCAGAGTTAACTAACTGGTAACAGACAATTCCAAAGTCTCAGTGGCTTAATATAGTAATATATATTGTTTCTTCTCAACCACATCAATTAGAATAATGATAGAACTCTGCTCCACAGTGTTATTTAGACACCAGATTTCTGCCTTTTTGCAATGCAGATATTCATACATGGCAGCCAAGATCTCCACAGAAAACAAAGAAAAAGAGCACAGAGCAGGCATATTGCTCTTTTCCACCTCTTGTCACAAACCATTGGCAAAACTTAGCCATAAATCTTCATTTAAATAAAAGATACCTGTTGTAGTTTATTTTTTATTCATTTTAATGAGAAAAAGACAAAATAGCAATGAAACAGTCTCAAAACAGGTTAGCAGGACAGTTACAATAATTAATACATTGCATATTGTCTTCATAGTAGCTATTCAGAGGACAAGATGTAGACATGATATCTTGTCTAAACAATTTTAGTACATTAGCTCAGTTGTTTAAGTGACTGCTTCAACAAAGGCAATCAGGCTCAGAATATTGTGGTTCAATCCCCCAGATCCTCATGCCTTTCTAAATCTGCCCTTAAGGCATTCCAAAGCAGCCAAAAAAAAAAAAAAAAAGTTTTCTGAACTTTGGGCCAGGGAGATGGCTCAGTAGAATAAGTGCTTGCCTGGCAAGCACAAGGGCCTGAGTTCAATCCCTGGTTCCGCCAAAAACAAAACAACAAAAAAAAGAGGGATGCAGACAATAGGCCTGGCTCAGGTGATCTCAGTGGAAAAACAGACCCCATTGGACTAGAAACTATATATGTATTATGCTCTGACGAGAAATTTGTCTACAAGTAGCCAGGCATGGTGGTACATACTTGAAATGCCAGCACTTAGGAGGCTGAAGCAGGAGGACTGTTGCTAGTTCAAGACCAGCCTGGGCTACATTAGTGAAGTCAAGGCCAGCCTGAACTGCATAGCAAGACCCTGCATCAAACAGAAAAAAAGGACCAGCGAGATAGCTCAGTGGATTAAAGCACCCGCTTAGGCAGAGTGCAGGGACTGGGTTCTGATACCCAGTATGCCCTGCCTCCCTTGCCCCCCACAGTGTGCTGAGCTGTGATTTAGACTGAGCATGGTGGCACACACCTATAATCCCTGTACTTGGGAGGCTGAAAACAGGAGGATCACTATGATTCTGATCTGTGTAGTGAGACCCTGTATTAAATGCATTTTTAAAAAAAAGAAAAATTTGTCTACATTTGGCCCATCCACTGAGATTTTGCAGATATTAAAATGAAGGGTAGTGAAATAATTAACAGTAAGGGAAATGTCAAGGCAGCCCAGCATTCAGGCTGTGGGTGGCACAGATACTGTTGGCTCCTTTTAGCCAGAACGACAGTAAGAATCATGAAGAAATAAAAAGCGGAGTCATTTGAAAAGTTTGCAGTTTTGTGAGAAAGGACACACCTGTGAAGTTTAGGAGAAGGGGAGCATGGTGGCTGAAAAGACGAGCATCAAAAAGAAGCCAAATGTTTCGTACAGGGACAAAAAGAAAAATACTTTACAATCATCTCAGAAGTTAGTAAAACCCAGGCTCAAGGGTGCAAAACTATGAATCTCTTATTAGAAAAAAGTGTCCCTGAGAAGCTGTTCATTCAGGCTTCTTAGGGAAGCATATCCCAAAGTTCAGCCATCCAGGCACTCAGAATGCTGCAGCTGTGATCTGAAGTGCTCAAACCTGCAGCCGACCTGGCATCATCCATGTTGTTCTGGTCTTTCAGGCATGCAGAATGCAAGAGTTATGAAGTCACAGAGTCTTCCACCCAGATTTCAGGAAGGCTGAGAGGCCAGGCAAAAATGCCTGACAGGGTCACAGTCCCTGCAAGGAGCCCATGAAAGGGCAATGCACAGAGCTGTGGGAGTGAAGCCAGAGGTGCGATGGAGGCCCTGGCAGACTGAAGATGCCAAGAATATAAACTATCTACTGAGGAAACCCGCAGGCAGAAAGTGTAGCCAGCATAGACGAGAGCCAGCAAGGCTGTATGGCCAGGGCTTCCCAAGTCCTTCAGAGCTCACATCTCACCACAGTCTTCTCTGGGTGCTAGGAGTAGAGCTACAGGGTTCAACGTTCGCCCTGCTGTGTTCTGGTCTTGCTATGGTGTGATTTCTATTTCCTATTCTTTACCTTTAGAATAGCAGTGTTTACCATGTGCCTGTGTATGTTGGAAATATTTAACTTTCCTTTTTCTTTTTTCACAGCTAAGAGTTTGCCTGAAGCCTTAGAGGAGACTTCAGACTTGCACTTTTCAGCAGTGCTGAAACTGCTGAGACTTTGGTGATTCTTAGACACGGTCTCAAGACATTTTTCTTACTGAGATGGACAGGAACTTCTTGGAAGAGGGGTGAAAGGCTATTATGGTTTCTACCAAAATGTCCCCCACAGGTCTTCTATTCAGAGTTGGGGTTCCGGATTAATCAGTGGATTATCAGTGGATTAATCCTGAGTGCGCCACTAGGAGGTAAGACCTGGTCTGAGGAGGCAGTCCCTGGGGCAGGACTTGGAAAGATCTGTTCTTGTCCCTGACCCGTCCTCTTTCTCTCTGGCCTCCTTAGCATGAGCAGCTTTCCCCCCAGAAGGCCCACTGACTGTGATATTTCTGCCTTACAGCCGGCTGACCATGTACCAAAATTGAGCCAAAATAAACCTCTCCTCCTTTAAGTTATGAGTATGACATACTTTCTCCTAGTGACAGGAAAAATAACTAGTACAGTGCTGGAAAAGTGTGATTTAACTGTTTAGGAAAGGAAAGACTTTTTGGTGAACTTCCAGTTTCTGTCAAACGAGAACAGATATATGAGAGGAAATACCCATTCCATGCTTGACTGCCTACCCATCTCCACAGAGCAGAGCCACCAGGTCAAACTTTCCTACTATTCAAGCACCTCTAATAACTTTCCACAGTACTTACTGTAAAACCCTAAATCCTCAACATGATCTAGGAGGCTGTCTGGTCTGGTGTTCCCTTTTCACGTTGCAAACTCCAGCTATGGGCTCATTCTCAATTCCTGGATATGCCAGCCTCCTCTTCACCTCACCAAGTCCTGCACACGTTATTCTCTCAGCTTTAAACACCACCTGCCCAGCCCCCAGACTGGTGTTTATATATGGAGGGAAAGCAAAGTTAAAGCTCCAAAGGTATCTATGTGACAGTCTCCAACACTGTGGCCCCATTAGGTTGGAGAGCAAAAGAAATTAAGGCCAAAAAAGGAAATAAGGTTGCAAATCAGCAGAGCTTAAAGTAGGAGGATGACCCTGGATTATTCTGTTGCTCCCATGCATTTATAAGCATCTTTATTAATGGAAGAAGGACACAGAAGAGTTGGAGAAAGGACCGTGATGGTGGACTCAGGAGTGGTTTGTTCTTTAAAAAAAAGAAATAAATCAACTTGTATGTATTGCATTTGAAGATGGAAGGGAATGTAAAGAAATGTAGGCAGCCTCTAGAAGCTGGAAAAATCAAAGAAACAGGTTCCCTCTACAGCTACCAGAAAATAGCAAAGCCCTGCTGGCACCTAGATTTTAGCTCAGTGAGTTCCATTTCAGATTTCTGACCTCTAAAACTAAAAGAAAATAAATGTGTGAAGTTCATTATTAATTTTGTGGAAATTTGTTACAGAGCAACAGAAAACGAACCATCTTTCCTGACTCCCTGGCTCCCTTGCCCCCACATTAACTGCCGCCCCATCTTCTTTACTTTATGCTTCGCCCCTGCCAGCCTGGCTCTCAGGCCGTCGCACACCTGTGCGTTCTGGGGCAGGAACCTGACCTTCACCTTCACTTCACCCAGATGAAATAAATGGCTTTTTCCATGAAACAGAATTTGAGGAACTGTAACCGATCTGAGATGTCCTGTGCTGAGAGGCACAAGAGTCAAAGGAACCAGCCAGCTGTCTCCGTGGGGTAATTTTAGCAGCCTGGTCCGCTGCATGCCTCGAGGGAGTGTAAGGGAGGTCAGGCCCCTGGCCAGTGGCTGCAGAAATGCCCTGGAATGTTTAAGTACATTCACAGAATCGCCAGGGACAGCACAACCAGAATGGAGATAGTTTTAACAGGTGGAAAATTGGAAGATTGTGTGACCCTGTGAGGGCTGTCTTCTCCCTTATTGGAACTTTGCCCTAGGATCACACATTGTGTTCAGTTTTCATCCTTGATGAAAAACAAGCATGAGCTTAGCACCGGAAGTCTGAGCACAGTCATGTCATGGCCATCCTAGTACTATTAAAAGGGTCAGGGAAGTGGGCTGAAGCTTGAGGCTGGTAATGGAGTAAAGCCTGAGTGGTTCTGGCCAGGACATCACCATTGATGTCTATGGCTTTTGAACTGTTTAACTGTAGCCCACAGTATGACACTCCATGACCCAGTTCAAACAGAATCACACACATACACATGTGTTACAGAGACAGCGATTTCAGGAATGCTATTTGCTGGTTATCATGAACTCTGCTATGTCCTATATTGTTTTTTTGTTCCTGCTACTTATAACCCACTAAAATGAAAATCCAGAGTTTGAAAAGTTCTAGTTATAAAACTCCCCAGTCTTGCTGGGGGAGGGATGCAGCTCAGTGGTACAGCACAAGCTTAGCACACCAAGGTGCCGGGTTCAGTCCCCAGCATGCAGAAGGAAACCAGTCTTGCTGAGCTATTCTATACGTAAGGGCTCTCCTCCTCTCCTCCACAGAGTTAGAGAAGGCAAGTGGGAATGGAGGCAGCTGCTGCTGGGCGGTGGCTGGTGCATACCACTTGTTTCCACCTAAGTATCTGCCTTGCCACCCTCATGCGTCTGTGGGGACCCAATGGCCAGTTCTGTAACAGTGCCATGGAAAGGTGAAGCACTTTGTAAATAAAAGTCATTAGTGTGGAGAGGCAGCTGCCTCTGCTCACTCATCTTTAGGTCTCAAACTGGGAAATCCCTCTCCCTTGTGAGTCATATCAGGTCAGACTCCCCCCGTGTGTCACGTCAGGTCAGACACAGCCACCCACAAAATCGATGCTGCCTCACTTTGATTGTCCTTTGGCTTGCTTTCATGTAAACTTAACTGTTATCAAAGCTGCTGTAAAATGGTCAAATGACAAGTGCTCAGCAAACAGAGTCTCTCTGCAAGTTCTACAGCTGAGGGACATTTGAAAATACAGAACAAGGTTTCCAAGAATTGGAAGAATGGCCCTGTAACTGCTGCCCACAAAGATCTCTTTCTTCTGTGTAAACTTGATAAAGAGGGTTAGTTCTAGGCTGGGGGGCATAGCTCAGCAGACTAAGTGCCTGTAATCCCAGCAGAAGGGTTAGTTCCAGCCAAGCATAATGGCCCACACCTGTAATTCCAATATTCTGGGAGGGTGAGGCACAGTCCTGAGTTAAAGTCCCAGGATGGTGGGTTCAAGTCCATTAATTTACATGCCCTAAATGCCACCAAATTGTGCACTTTAAATTGGTTAAATTAAGTGGGGAGATAGCTCAGTAGAATAAGCACTTGCCTGGTAAATGCAGGGTCCTGAGTTCAATCCCCAGTACCACAATAAATAAATAAGTAAATAAAGAAATAATAAAATAGTTAAATTAGCCAGGTGTAGTGGTGTACCCCTGTAATCCCAGCACTTGGGAAGCTGAAGTAGAAGGATCATCATGAGTCCAGGGCTTGTCTGGCCTACATAGTGAATTCAAGGCCAGTTAGAACTACATAGAGAGATCTTGTCTCAAAATAAAATAATAAATTTGGAGGGGAGCAGTGAGATATCTCAGTGGTGTAAGCCTCTGCCTGACAAGTACAAGGTCATGAGTTTGATCCCCAGTGCACACACACACACACACACACACACACACACACAAATTGTTTTTCAGTAGTGGGCTTGAACCAAGAAGCGCTTTACCGCTGAGCTACACCCCCTCAAAATTTTATTTTGAGACAAAGTCTTATTAAGTGCCCTAACTTAGCTCAAATTTGTGATCTTCCTGCCTCAGCCTCCTGACTGGGAATGCCACCATTCCCAGGTAAAATGCTTATGTTTTTTCATATGTAAATTTCACTTATTTTAATATATGGAAATATATAGAAAGGAACATATGCCACACAGTAATGATTATGTGGAGTTTTGTTGTTTCTTTTCCTGTATTTGTTCAAGTTTTATGGCACCTGCATAGTCAAGGCAGGAAGTTTCTAAAGGCTTTAATTCTGAACAAATGAGTAGGGACAGATAAATACCTCCTAAATAGGGAAACAGTTGCAATTTTATTTTTTATAAAAAAGATTTATTAAGATGTTATGACATAGGGGCCAGGGAGCTAGCTCAGTGACATATGTGCCTGCCTGGCAAATGCAAGGTCCTGAGTTCAATTGCCAGTATAAAAAAAAAAAAAAAAGACATTATGTCATAATACATAAAACACTAAACTATGAGACAATTCTTTTCAAATATGAATTCAGTATATAATTACAGTTTTCCCACAAAATCTCATCACCAACAACAGCTGAAATTTAAAAAAAGACCATCTGATGAACTAGAACCAGGTCCCCCAAACTAACCTATGCGCCATTACCTCCTCTGGAAACCCTCAGCAAGCTTATGTCCCCACAATCCCTGTGAGGGTGACTGAGAGTGGTTGGCCATGGCATGATCAATCACATAATAAATCAAGTGAACCACTGAAAGAGGCCTAACAAGCTCTACCTACGATGGGGCGCTTCCACTGACGGTGAAAGTTATCTGGCAGTAGCTGTCTTGGGACATTTCACATAAGATAGAGAGCCAGGCATCAGGGCACACACCTGAATTTCTAGCACTCTGAAATCCCAAGGTAAGAGGAGGATCACAAGTTCAAGCCCAAACTAAGAGAGGTAGAATGAGATCCTGGAATAAATTACTTTTTATTTTTTTTAAGTTACTTTTT